>NC_090325.1:78857506-79160537 GCF_035084215.1 Heptranchias perlo
CACTTTCCAGCACTTGGTTCGTCGCCCTGTAGGTTACGGCACTTCAAGTGCATATCCAAGTACCTTTTAAATGTGATGAGGGTTTCTACCTCTACCACCCTTTCAGGCAGTGAGTTCCAGACCCCCACCACCCTCTGGGTGAAGAGCTCCCCTCTAACCATTTTACCGATCACTTTAAATCTATGCCCCCTGGTTACTGACCTCTCTGCTAAGGAAAATAGATCCTTCCTATCCACTCTATCTAGGTCCCTCATAATTTTGTACACCTCAATTAAATCACCCCTCAGCCTCCTCTGTTCCAAAGAAAACGACCCCAGCCTATCCAATCTTTCCTCATAGCTAAAATTCTCCAGGCCTGGCAACATCCTCGCAAATCTCCTCTGTACTCTCTCTAGTGCAATTACATCCTTCCTGTAATGTGGTGACCAGAACTGTACACAGTACTCAAGCTGTGGCCTCACCAGTGTTTTATACAGTTCTAGCATAACCTCCCTGCTCTTATATTTTATGCCTCAGCTAAAAGGAAAGTATCCAGTATGCCGCCTTAACCACCTTATCAACCTGTCCTACTACCTTCAGGGATCTGTGGACATGCGCACCAAGGTCCCTCACTTCCTCTATACCTCTCAATATCCTCCCATTTATTATGTACTTCCTTGCCTTCTTTGCTCTCCCCAAATGCATTACCTCACACTTCTCCGGATTGAATTCCATTTGCCACTTTTCTGCAGTCTACAGCTTTCGTCCTCACTATCAACAACATGGCCAAATTTTGTATCATCTGCAAACTTCTTAATCATGCCCCCCTACATTTAAGTCCAGATCATTAATATATAATCACAAAAAGCAAGGGATCTAATACTGAGCCCTGCAGAACTCCGCTGGAACAGCCTTCCAGTCGCAAAAACACCCGTCAACCTTTACCCTTTACTTTCTGCCACTGAGCCAATTTTGGACCCAACTTGCCACTTTCCCTTGTATCCTATGGGCTTTTACTTTTTTGACCAGTCTGCCATGTGGGACCTTTTCAAAAGCCTTGCTAAAATCCATGTAGATTACATCAAACATACTACCCTCATCGACCCTCCTTGTCTCCTTGTTGCCTCCTCAAAAAATTCAATCAAGTTAGTCAGACACAACGTTCCCTTATCAAATCCACGCTGACTGTCCTTGATTAATCTGTGCCTTTCTAAGTGACGGTTTATCCTGTCCCTCAGAATTGATTCCAATAATTTGCCCACCACCGAGGTTAGACTGTTTGGCCTGTAATTACTCGTTTTATCCCTCTCTTCCCTTTTCAATACAGCAGCTTCACGCCATTCAATGCATTTCAATGATGAGGCAGACAGAGAGGTGCCATTTTTGCAAAGCTAACGGCGGAGTGGCGCAACTCAGAGAGCAACTTTTGGATATTTAAGTTTAACCGCATGTCTGTCCCTCGCCTATAGTTGCTGTGCCATTTGTGCATAAATAACGGTGAGCGCCATTAGCCACACTGTAATTTTGACAGGAAAATCTGGACCAATAAAATGATCCCCTCCTTGAGATTTCAGGTGGCGGTGACTATAGGGCAAAGTGCCAAGGAACTTTCCTTTCTCGCTGCGCTTTCGCCCAGTCGACAGAGTCTACGGAAGTTTTACCCCACAGAGTATTAAAAGTGGGAATTGCTGCAACGCATTCAACAGAAAATTGAATGTTAATCCAAGCTTTTAAAAAAAGTCAATAGCACGATCCTGGGAATTATAAAACCATTAACTTGACATCTGTAGTGGGAAAATACTACAGTCTATTATAAAGAAAGCAATTCAACAGCATCTAATGAGTGTAATGACAATAAAATCAAATAAACAAAAGTTCAGAAATGCAAGCTACGCCTAACAAATTTATTGGAATTCTTTGATGATGTAACAGAGTTGCTGGTCTTCAAAATATCTTAGGAACATCTTAAGAATATTTAGAAAAAGGCTCAGGCCAGAAAGCTAAACGACTCTATCCAAGTCCCGAGATCATCCCACTTGCACCGTTTGGTGGCCCAATACACCTGTGGCATGATTTTAGCATGGAGCTGGGAACTGAGTTGGCGGGTAGATTTTCGCGTGGGAAACCCGGAAGTCAGGTGAGCACGCTGGATTCTGCGATTGCAACTCAATTGAGGGCAATTGATTTCACTCCTGGGTTTCCCGCGCAGCTGGCAGCCAGATTGACAGGCTGTCGGGAGGGAAAGCAGCTGGGGAATCGGAGGAGGGGGAGAGATCGTGGGCCATGGAGGACATATAGGGGGTGGCTCTGATGCCGGAAGCAGCCATAATGGGGGCTCTCGACCGGGGTGGGGGGGGGTGCAGGGGGGAGTCTTGACCATGGGGAGGGTCTCTACCATCGAGGGGAGTCTCGGAGTGAATGCTGGTTTAATATCCTAACCAGCAATTTCTGAGATGGAAGTGGTTGGGGATGAGAGTTTGTGATCCTATGCCAGAATTTCTGCTCAGTGGTGGGAAGAGAAAGTTTGTTGTCCTATCATGGAATTTCTGCTATGTTTTTGTGGCCCTGTGTTGTGGGAACGCAATTGGCCTTATGGTCATTTTTTGGGGGGTTGTTTCCAAATATATATTCCCATTGACTTGATTCCCAACCTTTGCTCAGTGGGTGGGTTTTGATTTTTATATTTTTGCTCCATTGGGTGGGGGCTACATTTATTATATCATTCTACCGGGTGCTGCAGAAAGTGATTCAATGGTGGTGCTGCAGGGGAGAGATTTCTTTTTCATTGGTTGCAGTTCTTGCTAGTTGATCTCCCATGGCATTGCACATGGGGAGTCAAAACCAATGCAACTTTTCACGTCAACCAAGGGAGATATTTGAGCCAAGACAAGGAGGGGAGGGGTAAGAGAAAGGGAGAGGGTGAGAACACTGAAGGCAGACTGAGTGAGGGTGAGAGGAAGGGTAGGAAAGGGAGAGTTAGTGAGGGGGAGGAATGAGGAGGGGAACGAGGGCGGGTAGAGGGTGAGGACAGGGGAGAAGTAGGGTGAAGGAGAGATGAGGGGAGAGGAGGATGGTAAGGGAGAGGAGAGAGGGAAAATGAAAGAGGCCAGGAGGAAGAGAGAGGGAGCAGGAGGAAGGGAGAGGAAGAGAAGGAGGGGAGGTGGAGAAGGAAATAAACTATTTTATGATCAATGTAATATAAGTAACATTAATTTTTTGAATTTATTAACAGCGCCAGCATTAGCATTAAAAGATGAAAAGCGTAACGGATGTCCTTGGCAGTTATATTCCATTGCATATGGGAAATGTGGTGGATTCAATCAAAGGGCCTGTCAACTATTGCCAAAAGAAGACTCAGCTGAGGAAAAAGAAGAACCTTTAGGAACTCTGGTGTGGAAAGTAGATTTATTAGAGTAGATGTGACAGAGAAGGAGAAAATTAGAGAAAGAGATGAAGTATTTACTGGAAGTGGGGTAGGAAGAAACACAATCCAAATAGTTGTAGGAGTCTGAGTTTGTAATAAATATCTATGGAAAACCTAATGTCAAAGACGGAGAGAGAGAAAGCCAGAAAAACGGGAGAGATGGACCACACAAAGGCAAATAATGGATGAGAATTAGAAACACATTTGGAGTTCTATAATTTTTATTAGCGAAACAGCCAAGTTCTTATAAAATTTCATGATTCTTTCAAATAACTTGACTGCAAAATAATCCAATATTTCAGATATTGTCATCATTCTTAAAAATATAAGCTTGAGCATGCACTCAACATTGATTCAGGATGTAAACAATTGATTATTTTCAGTTTATTTAATTTAATTGAGTGATGGCTGGAAGAGTGAATAGAGACCCAACACAAAGAACTCTCAGCCAAATGTTTGCCTGAGAGAACTGAGAGACCAGCTGCAATCCCTGAGCTTTTCTTGAGATGTGTCAATCACAGGTTTAAAGGTCCAAATCAACTTCTGCATGAATCTCTCCTCCATTTGACTGGCGAGCTTGAGAAGCTACGGGAAACCCATGCAGGTAAGGTAAAATTCGTTTCAGGTTCAGAATCCACAAAAAATTACCTACCTTAAGTAGTTGAAGTAGATAAATTGCCACTTTAACACTGGCATTAATTGTGGATGCGACTTCTGGTTTTTGGATGTGCGCGCATCCAATTGCTCCTGGGTTAAACCTGGAAGTGGGTAGGTTGGAGCCGGGTTGCGATCCCTCTGATGAAAGCAACAATTTTTGCTGTCCACCCGTTTTCCCTGCTGGTCTCTACCACCAATGATACACTTGTCAACGTGGGAGGCTATGGGCAGGGGGACTCCTGGTGTTGGGAGTCCCGATCCCAGCTCTGTTCTTCCTACACTGCACCGTACTGCACAATATCATACAAGGTCCCGCAGAATCTATGACGTAAGGCCGCTACCTGATGTATCCGATTGCAATGCAAATGTACTGGCACAGCTGCACATTTTTGACCCTCCTAATTTTAAGCCCAGCAGGTGAGCTGAGCCAACTTAAAGGAGGATATAGCTTTATGAGCATCAGAGAATACAAGATGTCTGAAGGTGCAGCAACCTCAGCTGGGTGTTGGGGGGGGTGGGGGAAGGTAGTGGGATGGGGGTGGGTTGTGGGGAGGTGGAGATCATTAGCAGGAAGGGCTCCCAAATTTTCAGATTCATATGTGTTGCTGGATGATGTCAAGGGAAGATGGGATCGCCTGTTGGGTACTGAGGGCAGGAAGCCCCAGAAGTCAGGGCACTGTTTCCAATCTACATCCTCTATCAATGAGCAAAGCTTCATTGACTTCATTACCTCTCATGCTCTTTCTTTGGCAGCACTTGGTGTCAGGGAAATGTGTGTATGCAAAGAGAAACCTCTGCAAACATGCAAACACTATCTTAATTTACAACCATTCTGTCAACTCACATTAGCCTGCCACAAGGGCTTCTGCTAGTCTTCAAGGACACTGTGTTTAAAAGGAAAATGCACCTGCACCTCTCATCATCATAAGATGCAGGCACTCAAATTGGAAAAAAACAGATTTCCCGTGCCACTCACCTTCCTTTAACATTGTGTTTTCTCCCCACGATGTAAAAGGTGGCAAATAACCACCGATAGTGTACCGCAACTGGAAATGCTGAGTCCGCATGAAGAGGAAGCTCATGGCGGGGTGAGAGACGAGGTGGCATCAGAAGATTGGTAAATGCAGGGTAAGGCTCCTTATAAGTAGCGTCAGCTTCATGTGCTTTCTCAAAGTATTACAAAGACCTTACACTCACCTGCACAGCTAATCAAACTCTTCTGTATTTCACATCACTGGGGTGCCATAGAGAAAGAGCCACTCTCATAACCACCTCCAGAGACAAAGCTACTTTGACTTTCAGATCTACAATTTCTGCCACTTAATCAACAGCTACATCATGGCATTTTACCTGCGAGAGCACCAGCACAGAGGTGTCTACTCAGGAGGAAGCAGTTAGTGAGTCAGAAGGTACTTCACTGGGTGAAGCACTGAGCACTAGTTGGAGTGAGAGCCTGAGAGTGGTAGAGAAGGGGAATGCTATTCCTCCACCGAGGGTGGAGAAACAACTGCCCCCGGCTGAGGAGCATAAGACTCAGATTTCAGGAGCCCAGTCTTCAATGAGCTGTGATAAGGCAGCATCAATCTCATGTGGAGGCAGTTTCTGTGCAACTGGTGGAGAAAATGGGATGAGTCCACTACCAACATCTGCAACACATTGTGGAAAGTTTTCCACAGCATGTTGTTGGGAGTTGTTATACATGCTGCATCTTGATGACATCATCTGCAGATATTGGGTCAGCTTCCACAGCTCTACCTCTTTCGTGACCCTCCACTGCCTCTGGGCTGTCAGACTGCATGACCAACATTTAACCTTGGATGAACCACGATTTCCTCCAGATAAACATTGAGAAGATTGAAGCCATTATTTTTGGCCTCCGCCACAATCACCGTACTCCGTCACTGACTCTATTTTCTCCTCAGTCACTGTCTCTGGCTGAACTACACTGTTCATGATCTTATTACACTATTTTACCTCAAACTATGCTTCTGACCCCATCTTCATCATAAAGACCACTTACTTCCACCTCAATATTATTGCTTGCCTATGCACCTGCCTCAATCTATCTGTCCCTGAAATTCTCATCCATGCCTCTGTTACCTTCAAATAGCTATGGCAGCCTAGTGGTTATGGTACTGTACTAGTAACCTAGATGATGTGAGTTCAAATCCCACCATGGCAAGTTGTGAAATTGAATACAATAAGAAAAATGACAATGAAAGGTGTCCAATTGTAAAAACTCAACTGGTTCACTAATGCCTTTCAGGGTATGGAGCCTGCTATCCCTACTCAGTCTGGCCTATAACTGACTCCAGCCCACACTTTGTCACTGACTTTTAACATGGGGTAGGAATTAAATACTATCTTGCCAGCGTTCCCACATCCCAAGAGCAAATTAAAACAAAACTTGACTATTCCAATTCTCTCCCAGCCAGCTTCCCATCCTTCACAATCCATAAACTTAAATTCATTCAAGTCTCTGTTGCCGCTATCCTATCTTGCACCATCCAGCTTGCCCATCATCTTTGGCCTCGCTGACCCAATGCCTCAAATTTACATTCTTATCCTTGTGTTTAAATCCCTTCACAGTTTTATCCCTCCCTATCTCTATAATCTCCTCCAATGCTACAACACCCTAAACTCTCCATTTCTCCAATTCGAGCCTCTTGTGCATCCAGCCCTTCCTTTGCCCTACCAATGGTGGCCATCTCTTCAGGCATCTAGGCCCCATGCTCTGGAATTTTCTCCCTAATCCCTAACCACCTCCCTCTCCTCCTTTAATACACTCCTACCTCTTTGACCAAGCTTGTAGTTACCCTTCCTAATCTTTTCTTCCTTGGCTTAGTGCCCATTTTTTCCTGACACCTCTGTGAAGCACCTTGAGTCATTTTTCTGCATTAAAGCTGCTATATAAATGCAAGTTATTGTTGTTCATTCTCTTAAGCTGACAATTACATCTCTATGAAGCCCATGAACCTGGGCCATGGTTTCTCCGAAAGGCATAGGTCTTTAATGAAGATATCGTGAGGCACAGTTTTTCACACAGAAAATTCTATTGTATAGGTAAGTTTAATATTTTTCTTGTACATTTTGTATTTTTTATGTCTTTATTATGTTTAAAGTTTTACTTCCAGTATGTCCTCAGTTTAGTGGAAAAAGCAAGATGGTGACAGAATAGATTTTTTTTTAAAAAATGAAGTGATCCCATTGGCTTTTATTGGTAGATTCTGACGACTGCACGCGTTTGATTTGTTCTTCTTGTTTAGTAGATTCTTATTGGTAGTTTGTCCAGCTACCTTCTCATTTTTAATTTGTGCATTCTCCACCTCCTCCGTTCTGATTTGCTGCTGTTTTACTTTGAGCCAAAAAACAAAGAGTTATGTCAGACAGTAACACTGGAGTCTGAAATATGATAGTTACAATAGGAAGCAGATTAAGATTTGGATAGGGGAATGGATACAGCGTCCTTATCTTAAGAATCTCACAAATGTCGTGAATTTACAAAAATGTCAGTTAAACCTTCTCTAATTTCAGTCCCTATTTATTTTAAGACTTGTGTGAGCAAGTTGTCTGCAACAGGTACTTTAGCCCGGATATTTGCGTGAAGGGAGCTGGGGGGAGATTTAGCAGCTGGGAAACCCAGAAGTAAGGGTTTCCCGGAGATCCTGCTGAATTTAACGGCCGGACCTGATTTAAATGTTTTGAATCCATTTCTCGGCTGTAGCCAGCCCAGATTGAGAGGCTTACTGGCTGTCGGGTAGGTAGGCCTGCAATACCAGGTCACAGCCGGGGAGTGGAGCGGAGGGAAGGAGAGATTGCGGGTCAGACATCAGAGGGGGAGGGTGGGGTTCGGAGATTGCCGGTCGGACATCGCAGCTTGGACATCGGTGGGGTGGGGGGGCGGGTTGGAGGTCGCGAGTCGGACATGGGAGGAGTCAGAGATCGGAGGGGGTTTGGACATGGGCGGGGTCGGAGATCGCAGATTGGACGTGGGAGGGGTCGGAGATCGCAGATTGGACGTGGGAGGAGTAGGAGATCGGAGGGGTTGGAGATCGGAGGGGGGGTTTGGATATGGGAGGTGTTGGAGATCGTGGGTTGGACATGGGAGGGGTCGGAGATCGCGGGTTGGGCATGGGAGGTGTCAGATATCGCGGGTCGGACATCGGGAGGGGGGTGGACAGGAGATCACAGGCTGGACATTGAGGGGTTGGAGATTGCGGGTCAGACATTGGGGGGGGGGGGTCGGAGATCATGGGTTGGACATCGTGGGGGGGGTGGTGGTTGGAGATCGCGGGTTGGACATTGGGGGGTTCCGATCGCAGGGTGGGGAGGGGCGATTGCAGGTGAGGGAACGATCGCGCGGGGGCCCAATCACAGAGGCGTCCAATCGCGGGGAGGGAAGCAGGTAAGCTTGGGGGACCGGGGGGAAGCACTCCTGCTCCTCCTGGCTCACAAACAGTGGTGGAAAGGCACTCACTTATTCCATCCAGCTGTTCTCGGCTCCCTTCAGTTGTCGGGATTACCAAGGGCTGGGAAATATAGCCGGCCAGCATTAAATCTGAGAGTTCTAACATGTGAGGCACGCAGCCTCATTAAAATATTCAAATGACGGGGCTGCCTCCGGAGAGCAAGTTAGTCGCCCAACCCCCACCCCGCCTCCATTAAAAACAGAAATGAGTGCATTGAAGGTGGATTGGGGTCGGGTTTCCCATTTTAAAATGTTTTATTTAATTTTAATATTACCCCCTCTGTTTCTGTTAAGAGCACCTAATCTTTATAACCATGTATATCCATCATTTGCATGGTGACTAGTACCTCCCCCATTTTTGGAAGTCTAATGTGACTTGGGCAACTTTCTCTTTCTTTCCTTGAGTAAACTTTGAGTATACGTTTAAGTTGGAGAATGAATTTGACATAAAATTGTAATCTGAGTAGTTGGTTCTAATCAGTTATGATCAACAGTCCCTTAGACTCCAACTAAACATTGGGAAGACCGAAGCCATTGCCTTCGGTCCCCGCCACAAACTCTGTTCCCTAGCCGCCGATTCCATCCCTCTCCCTGGCCATTGTCTGAGGCTGAACCAGACAGTTGATCCTGAGATGAGCCTCCGACCACATATCCGCTCCATCACCAAGACCACCTACTTCCACCTCCTTAACATCGTGCATCTCCGCCCCTTCCTCAGCTCATCTGCTGCTGAACCCTCATTCATGCCTTGGTTACCTCCAGACTCAACTATTCCAAAGCTCTCCTGGCTGGCCTCCCAATTTCCACCCTCCATAAACTTGAGCTCATCCTGCACGTATCCTAACTTGCACCAAGTTCCGTTCAACCACCACCCGTGCTCGCTGACCTACACTGCTTCCCGGTCTGGGAATGCCTCAATTTTAAAAGTCTCATCCTTGTTTTCAAATCCCTCCATGGCCTCGCCCCTCCCTATCTCTGTAACCTCCTCCAGCCCTACAACCCTCCGAGATCTCTGCGCTCCTCCAATTCTTGCCTCTTGTGCATCCCCGATTTTAATCGCTCCACCATTGGTGGCCATGCCTTCAGCTGCCTATGCCCTAAGCTCTGGAATTCCCTCCCTAAACCTATTTGTCTCTCTACCTCTCTCTCCCCTCCTTTAAGACACTCCTTAAAACCTACCTTTTTGACCAAGCTTTTGGTCACCTGTTCTAATATCTCCTTATGTGGCTCGGTGTCAAATTTTGTTTGATTAGCACTCCTGTGAAGTGCCTTGGGATGTTTCACTACATTAAATGCGCTATATATATATATATGTGTGCAAGTTTTTGTTGTTGTTGTTGAGTTTCATTCTGGGACTTTTGTTTCTCATAATATTTAGGGATAATCTCAATGAAGGCATTATACTTGGAAATCTGGGTGGAATCCAGAAAACAGACTGGGAACAACAAAAAAAAACTGGGGGTATTGATTATAATTTAAACATAAATAAATTAACTGTAAGTTAACCCTTCTATAAAGACTGCTATATAGCTCTGAACTGACTAGGATTTTGGCTCAAGCAATGTGAAACACAAGATATGACCATAAGTAACATGATTGACGTTAGGATTGGCTTTCGTACTGTTATACTTGTTAAATGTATACATGATATGAATATCCTGGATAAAATACTTTTATTAACTTGAATTCTGTTCTCCCTCCCCTTCCGTTCTCTTTCTCCCTATTCTCACTTTTTTTATTCTTTTCTCTGTATTCTCTTCTTCTGCATTATTTTCTTTTTGTTCGGTCTGTGGCTGCAGTGTGTACTGTCTACAGAATACACTGCAGCAACTCGTCGAGGCTTTTTGGGCTTTCTAAAACCCATGACCTCAACCAGCTAGAATGATAAGGGCAGCAGGCACATGGGAACACCATCACCTACAAGTCAAACTCCATCATGACTTGGGCACATGTCACTGTTCTTGCATTGTTGCTGCATCAAAATGCTGGAACTCCCTACCTAACAGCATAGTGGGAGCACCTTTACCACACGGACTGCAGCAGTTCTCACTCCAGAGACTTGAGTTGAAAATCTAGGTTGACACTTTAGTGCAATACTGCAGGAGTGTGGCACTGTTAGAGGTGCCGTCTTTCAGGTAAGACGTTAAACAGAGGCCTCTCTGCTCTCTCAGGTGGACGTAAAAGATCCCATGGCACTATTTTGAAGAAAAGCAGGGGAGATCTCCCTGGTGTCCTGGCCAATACTTATCCTTCAAGCAACGTTACTAAAACAGATTATTTGGTCATTATCACATTGCTGTTTGTGGGACCTTATTGTGCATAAGTTGGCTTTCCGCATTTTCTATATTACAACAGTGACTACACTTCAAAAGTACTTCATTGGCTGTAAAGCGCTGGGGATGTCCTGAGATCATGAAATGTGCTATACAAATGCAAGTCATTCTTTTTCTTTATCATAACAAGAATGATACGCATGACCTATGAATTTTTTCTCTCTATAAATAGATTTTCCAAACATTTTTTTCCCCCTCAAAGCAAGTGGCTCTTTATTTATTTGTTGTAAATGACATTTTGCTGCTGATAGAGGCTTTGATTTTCTGTGGGGGTTCTCCTGGTGTTCTGCCATGACTGCCTAGGGAGATCAGTGGATCCCCAGGAGAAATGGTGCAAACAGCTGAAAACATCTATTTACTCCATTTCTCTAGAACTTTCACCAATCTCCTACTAATGTTATGGTGGGAGATCAAGGCAACCTGTGGAAGTTTGGGGCCATAATCACTAGTATTGCAATTGTACTGTCAACAATCTGCAATTTATATATTAACTTAAAAAAATTCTAAACAGTTGGAGTAGTTCTCCTGTTACCCCCTGAGGATTAACTGAGCAAATAGTGTCCCTATACTCTTACCCAAATGCAGTGTGCAGTATGGAGAGAGATGCAGCACAGTTAGTTAACTTGAAGTGAAGCAGCACTGACTAGATTAGGTAATTGATTCCCCAATTTCAAAACAATTTTTTTAAAAAGTCTATATTTTAAAGTTTTCTTTAAAAAATTCACTTCTTTTAATGTCTAGCTATGTGGAAATCTCTGAACAGCTGAAATGAGAACAGTGCGCTGATTAGTCTTAAAATCACAAGTGCATTATCGTATAAATACTCATGACCTTTTGAATTAATCCTTCACGCTCTACTTAATATTTCTAGCCTCATTTTCTCCAATTGCTTTAATTTAATTTCTTTACTGTTTGTGCCCTTTTGAATTTGTTTGACAAATCTGTTCAATGTTGTAGACTATTTAATATAATAAATCTGATTGATAAATTAGATAGAACAACAAAAAAAGACTCCAGTCTACCAGATGAAGATAGACTTGATGCATAGGTTCATATCTCCCAAAGAAAATCACAGAATACATTTCATACTCATAAGAACAAATGCCTAGAAATTCCAGCACAATGGGAGCAGAAGGGCAGGAATTTGGGACAGAACCCATTTCTACCAGGTTTCTAATAATCTGTGGCAGTGATGACAAATTCTGACGAGGGTCGGTGCTTCTTCTGCTTGTCCCCCTATGTTGTTGTGTCAGTACTGGGAGTGTGCTGGCAGGATCCTGGAAATCCCATCAGTTCTGTCTCTTGGACGGCCTGCATGAAGCAGTCACCCTTACTGTTCATGGCTGTAAGTGGGCCCCACAATGTCCTATCCAAATGCTAATTGATATGATTGATTAATTGTCAGTAGACCAGTGAGGGAGCGGCATGGAAGAAGATCTGTAAAGTTTTAAAAGTCAACCAAACTTACCTGTGCGCCGGCCCTCCCCCGACATCCGAAAATCCCGCATGAATCCATGGACCAGGTGCTGCATTAGCACCAATACCAGCGTGAGCACCTGGCCTTATTTTTTAAATGATCCTACAGTGGCTAGGCAGGATTTTTTTTTGTGGGGATGTGTTTGCATATGAGCTTGTCAGTCCATACTAAATAACTTCAAAAGGTCTATTTTTCAAATAGGAATTTCACAACAAGATTCAAATAGAAACATTATTACTTCCATTAATCTAACAATTCAAATTGATACTGGCTCAATTGCTAAATTTAAATCTGAGATCGATAGCTTTTTTGCAATCAAAGGTATTAATGGATATGGGCCAAAGGCAGGTATATGGAATTAGATCACAGATCAGCCATGATCTTATTAAATGGCGGAGCAGGCACGAGGGGCTGAATGGCCTACTCCTGTTCCTATGTTTCCTATGTAAATAAAGCAAATGAAAAGAAAAAACAAGCTTGTCGGACAAAACCTGTAATCACGTAGTCCAAGTGCCGGTTATGTGTCACGAGTCTATCAATAACTTCGCTACTATCCACTGCAATATCCCGGGGAACATTTAGAAGTGCAAGCCCAACTAATCGGTTTTCATTGGTCTGATTGCAGAACTGACTAGTTCTGGAAGAACATCCGTTGTTTTTGTGTGATTTAAGGCACGCTCTTTCGAAAGGAGGAGTGATCCAATTAAATAAAAAAATAATTTTGGGGGATGTTTTAGCACCTTCCCCCTCCTCTCACCTAAGCCATTGTAACCCTGTATCCAGGATGTGGATTGAGGTCAACTCAAAGGCAAATAGGCAAGCAGAAGTCCGGTCCTGCCACACTTTAGGTGGCCAGCACCAGGATTGAATGTCAGAGCTAAGATTTTTAACGCATATATACCCCAGTTTAGGTCAGTCAGCTAAATTTTAAATTGTAAAAGATAAATAGACAGATAGATTGGAAACAGTTTTTTTATTAATTAGTATATGGAGAATGCTGATGCAATTAGAAGACACACTCTACATGGTCTAAATCTATTCACTTATGTGTGTTTTACCATCTAGAGAACGGCATGGATATTTACTGTTACAATCACTTCTTTGCCTTTTTGGTGCTAACTTTTTGTTGGAACAGTCAACCACTGACAAAGAAAACACACCACAGTTACTGACTTTGTGTAACACACGCTACAGTATTATTTCATTGAGTACCATATTTATAGAGTAGATATCCCAACTGGCTATGAACAAGAAACAAAAAATGAAATGAAATTTTTATTTCAGCATTTTCTGCTTTTATTTAAGAAACAAATGCAGTTGTTCCCTTCATTTTCTTGAATTGCCCTAAAGTTATGCCCAGGACTCTCAATAAGAATAGTGATGCTAACAGTGCTCCAATAAACTGTTATAAGTGTATATAAACCTACTATTCTAGAAGCTGTAAGAGATAGGTTAGCTGGAACTGTACATGAAATTTCTGAATCTGACAAAACTTGTCAAATACCTAAACTAGTAACATGTAACACAGCAGAACACAGTGAAGAGTAAATTTTATCAAATTACTTCAAGTGATGTACTGTGCAAGCACCATTACACACTGCACGTTAGATACACATGGTGATAGTACCTGCAAGATGTTTCAGTTAGTTGTCTGACTGGCAATAAATTACCAGTCCTTTGAGTAATTTGAAAAATCACATGGAAGACCAATTATCATACATCTGTAGCAGGCTTAAAGTATTTATCAATGACTCACTAGCTCTGCCATTGTTCTCTTAAGAAATACACTAATTAATGAGAAATTTAGGTAGTATTATTCCTAGTATTTAAAGTCTGTTAACTGGATAGAAAGGGGTAACATAAACTTCAAAAGGATATTGATTGGTTGTCTTCTGGAATAATAGAGGTGATTCTTCAATCTGGCGCTTGCAAAGAACTCATCTCGGGGAATCAGGGGCACGTAGAATTAATGAATGGATTGGGGCCTGCAATATGCTCCCTGTGAGCACCACTCCATTCTGGGAAGGCTGCATGGTGGATCCTTAGGAGGTGTATCTATCTAAAAAGTCTATCTTGTATTAAAAAAGGAAAATAGCATGGACTTCCAGTTGCTCTGGGCTCACAGTTCATATTCTGGCATCACACCTTTTGATTGGTTCAATTAAAAAGCACAAGAAGTCAGAACTCCCTAACCATGGCTTGTCAGGAAAATATACCAATCTGAAAAAGTGACCATGAGGTTGTCGGATTGTCGTAAAAATCCATCTGGTTCACTAATGTCCTTTACGGAAGGAAACCTGCTGGTCTGGCTTAAATGACTTCAGTCCTACACCAATGTAGTTGACTACCCTCTGATGTGGTCTAGCAAGTCACTCAGTTGTATCAAACCACCACAATAAAGGACAACCAACTTTATATTCTCAGGGCAATAGAGATGGGCAATAAATGCTGGGCTTGCCAGTGATGCCCACATCCCAAGAATGAATAAAAAAAGAAACTGAACCAACCAAATCATCCAAAATGTTTGATCCAAATCCATTTGTTCCTTCAGCGAACTGAGTAGAAAATACAATATATATGATGTAGCAAAGATTTAAAAACAAATTATTTTAAACAAATATTACTCGTCTTTTTACTGCTCCAGGCCTCATTCTCTTCCCCACGGCTCTCCTATTTCCCATATTTCACTCTTTAAGGTACTTCCTGACCCCAATCTCAAGCAATTGCACGTGGGAGTCAAGCACAGTCTTCAGGTGAAATATGATTAGAGGGCAGGGGAATAATTGGACCAGGATGCACAGATGTAATTCAGTCCCCATTTTAAAATCAGACATTCTGTCCTTTATTTTTATGTCGTACTTTGATTTTGTGCTTTTATAATTAAATAGAAAAACTTACAGCAATTTGGAAAAGAGAATTAGTTGGAGCATAGGAGTTTCTCTGCAATACAGGCTGAGGAGGTGGGAGAGGCAAAAATGAGACCCAACAGCACCACTGCTGGCCAGATGATGCAATTACAATGTGACAAGTTTACATAGGTGTTTTCCATTATAAATATGGATATTGGAATTTATAATGGAAGTATGTGCATGTGTAAGGTATTACTGTATTATATATGTACTAGTTAATCTCCTGTGGAAAGTGTAGATCAAACGTTGTCTTCTGGTAAACTGGGGTTAGAGGGTGGGAGATAATTGGACCAGAGTGCACATTTTAAAGTTATAAATTCTGCACTTAGAATCATAGAAAGTTACGGCACAGAAAGAGGCCATTCAGCCCATTGTGTCCGTGACAGCTGAAAAAGAGCTATCCAGCGTAATCCCACTTTTCAGCACTTGGTCCGTAGCCCAGTAGGTACGACACTTCAAGTGCACATCCAAGTACTTTTTAAGTATTTTTACTTTGATTTTATGTTATTATTTATAGAAAAATATCAAAATTTACATCAAGTTGGGAAGCGGAGATGTATAGTTGGTTAAAGCACAGGTGTTTTTCTGCAGTACAGGCCGAGTCGCTGGGTGACACAATATTGAGGCACTACAATGCCACCACTGGTAGAAGGGTGTAATTACAGTGTGACCAGTTTACATATGCAATTTCCATTGTAAATTTGGACAAAGAAATTTATAATGTGAAAGATCAACACAGGAAGTGTGCACAGATGTAAATGTTTGTGGTCCAGAAATTGCTCGGAGTGGGGAACCAACAGTGCTCACTGCTCCATAGATTTATACCAAACCACTAACTTAACGAGTGCTCTTCCTCTAATAGAAAGCAGAGAAGAGCCCAGCGTTAACTCCACCGAAGCTGGGACCCATGTCGACCAATCAGATTGCAGCATTTTTGACAAGCTGCGAACATTTTCTGCAAGCTGGAAAGTAAAATCCAGGAAGTGAAAGGTACAACATTAAAATAATTGTAATAACAGTGGAAAAAAAGAGAGGGCAAGAAATAATCAAATTAAATAAAAGAGACAGAAGGAAAAAGTAAAAAAAAAATATTAATTACTTTTCTTTAATGACTAAAAACTATTAAAATAAGGAATAATGAGACTCCACATTTTTTAAAGTTAATTTTAAATTAACTTTAAAATTAAAGTTAACAATTTTTAGTTGTTTGGCAGTCATTAAGATTTACTGCGCTGTTAAAGCTAGTTAGTATTTTTAAACATACCCCTGTTCTGTGGCGATATTAGTTACTTTCCAGCTGGGTAGATGAACAAGTTGGCGCTGGTCCCTTGTTTCCACTGATTGCAGCCGGTGATGCACCTTTAATGCGAAGCTGTCATATCGCCAGCGAACCAGAAGGAGCAAGTTCTGGATTTCAACATTTCACTGCTGTTGAGCTCTCTGTTTTTTCTTAAGCAATTTCTGGGCCATATGTATATATATATATATATATATAATGTGGAGATGCCAGTGATGGACTGGGGTGGACAAATGTAAGGAATCTTACAATACCAGGTTATAGTCCAACAGTTTTATTTGAAAATCACAAGCTTTTGGAGCTTTCCTCCTTCGTCAGGTGTGTGAAGGTTTCCATAAAAGCAGCGCATATATAGTCACAGAACAATGCCTGGTGATTACAGATAATCTTTCCAACTGCCCATTTTCACACCTCTGCATCGATGGTGTTCAGACAGAGGAACATTACACCCAGGACCACTGAATACGCAAGCGGTCAGATTACAAAGCCAGAGAGAGAGAGAGAGAGAGACAAAGAATGGCCAGTTGTATTAAAAACAGAAAACTTTTTTTTCCCCCTGGTGGGGTTACATGTAGCGTGACATGAACCCAAGATCCCGGTTGAGGCTGTCCTCATGGTTGCGGAACTTGGCTATCAATTTCTGCTCGACGATTTTGCGTTGTCGTGTGTCTCGAGGGCCGCCTTGGAGAACGCTTACCCGAAGATCAGAGGCTGAATGTCCTTGACTGCTGAAGTGTTCCCCAACTGGGAGGGAACCCTCCTGTCTGGCGATTGTTGCGCGGTGTCTGTTCATCCGTTGTCGCAGTGTCTGCATGGTCTCGCCAATGTACCATGCTCCGGGGCATCCTTTCCTGCAACGTATGAGGTAGACAACGTTGGCCGAATTACAGGAGTATGAACCATGTACCTGGTGGGTGGTGTCCTCTTGTGTGATGGTGGTGTCTGTGTCGATGATCTGGCATGTCTTGCAGAGGTTACCGTGGCAGGGTTGTGTGGTGTCGTGGACGCTGTTCTCCTGAGAGCTGGGTAATTTGCTGCGAACGATGGTCTGTTTGAGGTTGGGTGGCTATTTGAAGGTGAGTAGTGGAAGCGTGGGGATGGCCATAGCGAGGTGTTCGTCATCATCGATGACATGTTGAAGGCTGCGGAGAACATGGCGTAGTTTCTCCGCTCCAGGGAAGTACCGGACGACGAAGGGTACTCTGTTGGTTGCGTCCCGTGTTTGTCTTCTGAGGAGGTCTATGCGATTTTTCGCTGTGGCCCGTCGGAACTGTCGATCGACGAGTTGAGCGTCATATCCCGTTCTTACGAGGGCGTCTTTTAGCGTCTGTAGGTGTCCATCGCGTTCCTCCTCGTCTGAGCAGATCCTGTGTATTCGCAGGGCCTGTCCATAGGGGATGGCCTCTTTGACGGGGTTAGGGTGGAAGCTGGAAAAGTGGAGCATCGTGAGGTTGTCCGTGGGCTTGCGGTAGAGTGAGGTGCTGAGGTGCCCGTCTTTGATGGAGACAGATCCGCAGCCTTCAACATGTCTTTGTCTCTCTCTCTCTCTCTCTCTGTCTTTGTAATCTGACTGCTTGCGTATTCAGTGGTCTTGGGTGTAATGTTCCCCTGTCTGAACACCATCCATGCAGACGTGTGAAAACGGGCAGTTGGAAAGTTTATCTGTAATCACCAGGTATTGTTCTGTGACTATATATGCAGTGCTTTTATGGAAACCTTCACACACCTGACGAAGGAGGAAAGCTCCAAAAGCTTGTGATTTTCAAATAAAACTGTTGGACTATAGCCTGGTGTTGTAAGATTCCTTACATTTGTGTATATATATATACACATCTTATGAAAAATCTTAAGCCCGCACACATCGCCTGACAACATAACCATACTTCTTGTTATGTTTTTGTCACACTTTTGTGCCAACTTTATTCTAAATTCCTGTGTCCACATTTATAATGGAAAACATCTATGTCAACTTGCCATGATTTTTAGTTGTACAATCTGGCCACTAGGTGGCTCTGTAAAATAAATCTGATTTCTCAGCTCAGATCCCATTTTGATCTTTATGCAGGTAAGTTTTTAAATTTGAGTTTCTTTCAATGTATATTTTTATTTTGTTTTTTTAATATTATTTTGAATTTTTATTTATTAATTTTTTTATGTATCTTTTCAAATATTTTTAAACTTTCCCCCTTCTGGGCCTCCTGTTACCATTGTTCACTAACTTTGTTTGAAAGCAGACCGACTAAGGTCTGTACCTCCATACAACTCAGTAGGGGCATGGTTTTTACCTTGTATCAGTTGGCACCTCATCAACCTCCATCAATGTTATCCCTTCACCATCAATGATTTTCATCCTCCTTAATGTGTAACTGTGCTGGTGGCTGGTGGCAGTTGATGCTCAAGTGTGTTGTGCTGTTTAGGTGTGGCTATTGGTCCACTAGGTTCTCCTTGCTTTGTGAAGACAGCGGATAGTGCATTATAACTATGTGCATAGATATTTTGATATGTCATACAAATAACAGAATATCTGATTAATATGGTGCTTATTAATATTTATATTCTCTCCTCCAATTTTAACAGGCCCAATGTCTCCCAGACTTTCCTTCCTGATCAGGTCCAACATTGTTTGCTCATATATGCCAATACCTTCAGAGCAGGGTGTCTCTTACCTGTTGCACACTTTGCCCTTTCATTGTGTGTGAATTTTGCTTTTAAACATAGAGCAGAGAGAATTAAGATGTGGCCCATGGAAGTTTTTCCTGTGGTATATATTTTTCCCATTATATAGTTTGTACTATGCTGCCATTACAACTTGTAATACACTTTGCGACATTCCCGCTAACATTTCTCTGTGTCAGTACATTATTTTATGCATATATCTTTTACAGCCACATGTTTCCCTCATGTATACAAGACATATTAACATAAAATAAGAGGATGTCCTAGAGTCTATAATTAAGGATAGAGTGACTGCCCACCTTGAAAATTTTCAGCTGATCAGAGAGAGCCAGCATAGATTTTTAAATGATAGGTCATGCTTGACGAACCTGATTGAATTTTTTGAAGAGGTGACTAAAGTAGTGGATAGGAGAATGTCTATGGATGTTGTTTATATCGACTTCCAGAAGTCATTCAATAAAATCCCTCATAAGAGACTGTTAGCTAAAGTTGAAGTTCATGGAATTGACGGCAAATTATTGACCTGGTTAGGAAATTGGCTGAGCGGCAGGAGACAGAGAGTAGGGATTTTTTTTATTCGTTCATGGGATGTGGGCGTCGCTGGCGAGGCCAGCATTTATTGCCCATCCCTAATTGCCCTTGAGAAGGTGGTGGTGAGCCGCCTTCTTGAACTGCTGTAGTCCGTGTGGTGAAGGTTCTCCCACAGTGCTGTTAGGAAGGGAGTTCCAGGATTTTGACCCAGTGACGATGAAGGAACGGCGATATATTTCCAAGTCGGGCTGGTGTTGTTCCCATGTGCCTGCTGCCCTTGTCCTTCTAGGTGGTAGAGTTTGCAGGTTTGGGAGGTGCTGTCGAAGAAGCCTTGGCGAGTTGCTGCAGTGCATCCTGTGGATGGTACACACTGCAACCACAGTGCACCGGTGGTGAAGGTAGTGAATGTTTAGGGTGGTGGATGGGGTGCCAATCAAGTGGGCTGCTTTGTCCTGGATGGTGTCGAGCTTCTTCAGTGTTGTTAGAGCTGCACTCATCCAGGCAAGTGGAGAGTATTCCATCACACTCCTGACTTGTGCCTTGTAGATGGTGGAAAGGCTTTGCAGAGTCAGAAGAGTCACTCGTCGCAGAACACCCAGCCCCTGACCTGCTCTTGCAGCCACAGTATTTATGTGGCTGGTTCAGTTAAGCTTCTGGTCAATGGTGACCCCCAGAATGTTGATGGTTGGGGGTTCGGCGATGGTAATGCCGCTGAATGTCAAGGGGAGGTGGTTAGACTCTCTCTTGTTGGAGATGGTCATTGCCTGGCACTTGTCTGGCGCGAATGTTACTTGCCACTTATCAGCCCAGGCCTGGATGTTGTCCAGGTCTTGCTGCATGCGGGCATGGACTGCTTCATTATCTGAGGGGTTGCGAATGGAACTGAACACTGTGCAATCATCAGCGAACATCCACATTTCTGACTTTATGATGGAGGGAAGGTCATTGATGAAGCAGCTGAAGATGGTTGGGTCGAGGACACTGCCCTGAGGAACTCCTGCAGCAATGTCCTGGGGCTGAGATGATTGGCTTCCAACAACCACTACCACCTTCCTTTGTGCTAGGTTTGACTCCAGCCACTGGAGAATTTTCCCCCTGATTCACATTGACTTCAATTTTACTAGGGCTCATTGGTGCCACACTCGGTCAAATGCTACCTTGATGTCAAGGGCAGTCACTCTCACCTCACCTCTGGAATTCAGCTGTTTTGTCCAAGGCTATAATGAGGTCTGGAGCCGAGTGGTCCTGGCGGAACCCAAACTGAGCATCGGTGAGCAGGTTATTGTTGAGTGAGTGCCACTTGATAGCACTGTCGACGACACCTTCCATCACTTTGCTGATGATTGAGAGTAGACTGATGGGGCGCTAATTGGCCGGATTGGATTTGTCCTGCTTTTTGTGGACAGGACATACCTGGGCAATTTTCCACATTGTCGGGTAGATGCCAGTGTTGTAGCTGTACTGGAACAGCTTGGCTAGAGGCGCAGCTAGTTCTGGAGCACACGTCTTCAGCATTACAGCCGTGATGTTGTCGGGGCCCATAGCCTTTGCTGTAGCCAGTGCACTCAGCCATTTCTTGATATCACGTGGAGTGAATCGAATTGGCTGAAGACTGGCTTCTGTAATGGGCAGTTACTCAAATTGGCAGGATGTGACTGGTGGTGTCCCACATGGATCTGTGTTGGGGCCTCAACTATTTGTGATATTTGTTAATGATTTACATGATGGGATAGAAAGCCACATATCCAGCTTTGCTGATGACTCAAAGATAGGCAGCATTGTAAGCAGTGTAGATAGAAGCGTAAAATTGTAGAGAGATATTAATTGATTCAATGAAAGGGCAAAACTGTGGCAAATGAATTTCAATGTAGGCAAGTGTGAGGTCATCACTTTGGACATAAAAAGGGTAGATCAGAGTACTTTCTAAACAGTGAACAGCTCGAAACAGTGATAGAGAGACAGAAACTATTTCCGCTGGTTGGGGAGTCTCGGAGTAGGGGACATAGTCTAAAAATTAGAGCCAGGACTTTCGGGAGTGAAGTTAGGAAACACTACTACACGCAAAGGGTGATAGAACTTTGGAACTCGCTGGAGTCTATCATTAAGGATAGGGGGACTGAACACCTCGAGAATTTTCAGTTAATCAGAGAGAGCCAGCATGGATTTGTGAAAGGTAGGTCGTGCCTGACAAAACTGATTGAATTTTTTGAATTTTGTAAACAATTTTACAACACCAAGTTATAGTCCAACAATTTTATTTGAAATTCACAAGCTTTCGGAGGCTTCCTCCTTCCTCAGGTGAATGTTGTGGAAATGAGGAAGGAGGAAGGAGGAAGCCTCCGAAAGCTTGTGAATTTCAAATAAAATTGTTGGACGATAACTTGGTGTTGTAAAATTGTTTACAATTGTCAACCCCAGTCCATCACCGGCATCTCCACATCATGAATTTTTTGAAGACGTGACTAAAATAGTGGACAGGGGATGTCAATGGATGTTATTTATTTGGACTTCCAGAAGGCATTTGATAAGGTCCCATGTAAGAGACTGTTAGCTAAGATAGAAGCCCATGGAATTGAGGGAAAAGTACGGACTTGGTTAGGAAGTTGGCCGAGCGAAAGGCGACAGAGGGTATGGATAATGGGTAGGTACTCACATTGGCAGGATGTGACTAGTGGAGTCCCGCAGGGATCTGTCTTGGGGCCTCAATTATTCACAATATTTATTAATGACTTAGATGAAGGCATAGAAAGTCTCATATCTCAGTTTGCCGATGACACAAAGATTGGTGGCATTGTAAGCAGTGTAGATGAAAATATAAAATTACAAAGGGATATTGATAGATTAGTTGAATGGGCAAAACTGTGGCAAATGGAATTCAATGTAGACAAATGTGAGGTCATCCACTTTGGATCAAAAAAGATAGAACAGGGTACTTTCTAAATGGTAAAAAGTTAAAAACAGTGGATGTCCAAAGGGACTTAGGGGTACAGGTACACAGGTACATAGATCATTGAAGTGTCATGAACAGGTGCAGAAAATAATCAATAAGGCAAATGGAATGCTGGCCTTTATATCGAGAGGACTAGAGTACAAGGGGGCAGAAGTTATGCTGCAGCGATACAAAACCTTGGTTAGACCGCACCCGGAGTACTGTGAGCGGTTCTGGGCACCGCACCTTCGGAAGGACATATTGGCCTTGGAGGGAGTGCAGTGTAGGTTTACTAGAATGATACCCGGACTTCAAGGGTTAAGTTACAAGGAGAGATTACACAAATTGGGGTTGTATTCTCTGGAGTTTCGAAGGTTAAGGGGTGATCCGATCGAAGTTTATAAGATATTAAGGGGAACAGATAGGGTGGATAGAGAGAAACTATTTCCGCTGGTTGGGGATTCTAGGAGTAGGGGGCACAGTCTAAAAATTAGAGCCAGACCTTTTAGGAGTGAGATTAGAAAACATTTCTACACACAAAGGGTGGTAGAAGTTTGGAACTCTCTTCCGCAAACGACAATTGATACTAGCTCAATTGCTAAATTTAAATGTGAGATCGATAGCTTTTTGGCAACCAAAGGTATTAAGGGATATGGGCCAAAGGCAGGTATATGGAGTTAGATCACAGATCAGCCATGATCTTATCAAATGGCGGAGCAGGCACGAGGGGCTGAATGGCCTACTCCTGTTCCTACGTTCCTATGTTCCTAAATGGCAGTTGATACTAGCTCAATTGTTAATTTTAAATCTGAGATTGATAGATTTTTGTTAACCAAAGGTATTAAGGGATATGGGGCTAAGGCAGGTATATGGAGTTCGGTCACAGATCAGCCATGATCTCATTGAATGGTAATACAGGCTCGAGGGGCTAAATGGCCCACTTCTGCTCCTATGTTCCTATGTCCTATTCTTCTATTTTACGTTAATATATCCTGTTTGTCATGCCTTACTTCACACTTGACTTTTGTGCTTTTCTTTACAATGCACACTTTTTCCAGATCCTCTCAACTGCAGAGACAATATTGATTATTGATGCTGGTTATCGTGCGTTTCACACCTTTTCATGATGGGGGTTGGCCTTCCCCCCCCCCCCCCAAACGATTGCTCAGGTCACTCTGTAACAAATTTTACAAACGTGCACAACCCATAGCTATAACACTTTGAGTTGCTGTCATTGAGCTACTTATGACCTCGACATCAGAATCCATATCATATTCTCACACTTTTTGAAATTTCTAGGGGCCAATAAGCTAATTAGCCGCTTCAGAAAAGATCATTATTGCAGGTGTGTTGTAATCGTTTGATATTTTTTATTGCCATGAACCAAATCACAGTTCTCACAGTTGGTGCTTAAAAATGCTGCTGCTCCTGTAATTTAATTAGCATTTAATTAAGATATTTAAAAACATATTGATCATTCATTTTCTTTGACGATAGGAATGCTGGCCCCCTAGATTTTGAATACAGAAGCCCAGATGGCTGCTTATTTTTACCACGTGGGTCTCCTTACTGTGATAATGAATGTCTGTTGTAATCTCAGGGCAGAAAAAACATGATGAACGACTGGTGGGTCACATTTTTACCACAAAGATATTTGGTGTAACAACAACAAAACAATCACATTATAAAATCCTACTGAATTGCCCCACTATTTATGTTGTCTGCAAATCACTCTTGGACTTTGATGTAAAGGCAACAAGAATAGAATGATTGAATTGACTTGTTCACAAGTTAGCAAGATGCTATATTTGACAGGTTGCTCAACTTGATACCAACAAAAGAAATTTAAGGATAGATTATCCACCCCTTTCATAAGGCCACATGCACCAGGAGCACGTTTCAGAAAATAATTTGCAGAGGATCGTGCATCTGATACGCAGCCCACCCAACTTTCCATCATTAAAATTAAATTGTCCATATTGAGTGTTTCCGTTCTTAACAGTAAAATACTGACTGGCATAGAATCATGGGACTGTAGATCCATTTACAGCACAGAAGGAGCCCATTTGGCCGCTCATGTCTGTGCCAGGTCTTTGCTAGAGCAGTCCAGCACTACTCCCACAGCTCTGCTCTCTCCCCATAGCCCTGCCTGATCTCTAACGGCGAATTTACTTTTCATTGTTACTGCAGAGAGTAGCACCAATTTCAGCCACGTGGCTGCTTCCAGAGGAACAGAGATGCAACCTGAAGATATGGTTTTCACTGGTGTCTCCAGAAGCAGTAGTGCCAATGTAAATGCAGCCTCTGACTGTGGGCTGAGTGGTCAGGACCATTGTTAGTCTGCGCGTGCCATCCCCAGCCAGAAGAGAAAGATGGGCGGCCGGGACTAACATTGCCACTTTCAAACAACAGTGTGTGCACAGGTTGTATGTGCGCAGTTGTTGAGCATTGCTGCCAGTGCTGTGGAATACATGTTGCATTATAAATGGAGCAGGTTCAACAGTATCAGCAGCCTATATATACCTAGAGCAATTTTTTAACATAAACACAACATGGGTTTCTGAAATTGTGCTGTGAATATGATTTGTTCCTTTAGTAAAAAGTCTATATAACAAATGCCTCCCAGCCAGTGACCTCAAAATCCATAAAATAATTTTCCAACTGCATTGTTCATTATATTAAACAGCCAAATTCACTCAAATATTAAGTTGAACAGGAGCACAAACTGTTTCTCCACGCCCTGATAGCCCTGAAATATTATTTTCTTTGATTAAATTGATCAGGAGCATGAACTGCTCACGAAACCTGGAAATCTTTGGAACGATTTTTCTAAGACTACAGGAGACTTGGAGAGATACGGAATTTTGAACAATTACTGTTAAGATCCTTTATGGTTTACAACCTGTGAACCGAGATTACGTTTTCCTTTTGGCACTCAGCCAACTTTGTACAATCGAATTTTCATCTCAGTGTACTCATTGCAACACAAATGGTGAGTGACCGGAATACTTTATAAATCTCTCTTGACAAATTTTTGTTAAAGTGAAATAGAAGTGTACTTCAAGTTATGATTAAGGATATCTACACAATTCCTTATTGGATGCTTCATTACCAGACAGTGTCTTTCGATAATGAAATGCCAAATCATGATCACAAAACTTTTCTAGGCACAGTAAACAGGGAAAGTGTAACCATTATTATCTGTCTCATTCATTCCTGTCTCCAATAATCTGTTCAGAAGCAACAGTTGACTGGCGCTACAGCCTGTATTCCCTTTATTTAACTTTAAACATATGAAACAAAATGCAGTAGGAAACCATCGGATACATTTTCTGTTTGGTAACGCCCAATTTTTGGACATAAAGTGGGCATTACCATCAAAGAATTGGCCAGAGATCGGTCATTGTGGATCTCCGCCCATTTATCATCTTTTCTAATTTTGAACTGGAAATGTAAGAATGAAATTTGTCTGCAGCTGTATATAAGCAAGGCTAAAATGACATTGTGCACATAATTTTCCATCATTTCCTCTGGTTTAGTCCTGTTTCCATTACCCACCTGTATTAACTGGATGCCCAAGGTTGCTAGGTGCTGAGCTGTATACATAGAAACAAAAGAATGTATTGGACCGGAAAAGAGCATTGCAGTCCATCTGGCTGGAGTAAATATGGAAGTAAGTTTAAAGAGACCAGTGAGAATGTTGTCAAATTATCAGGCCATTTCTCACCTGTTTTTCGCACTTAGATTTTCGGGAACTTTTGTGACAATTATTGTGTTGCCTTTTTTTCAATACCTCCAGTAGTGCTACAGTGGGTTTCCTGATGGGAACCCCTTATTGGAGGAAGTAGAGGACCAACGGAGAGATGCCAAGCAGGTCAGGCTCTGCATCCAACCGCAAATAACCCCCCACTAGAATCTATCGGCAGAAGTGCAGATACCAGCATTTGTTAATCTGTGCAAGCACTGTTCCTCTATCATTTACAAGGGATGCTGTGACAGCATTATGCCACATGTTTAATTAGACCTGCAGCCAAACTCCTGTACAACATCATTGCCAGTGCCTGTCATGGTCACACCCACCCTTAACCTTTACGCTTTGGAGTCATTTCAGGTTTCCACTGAAGACATTGGCTCACACCAATCAGTTGTAGACATGTATAAAGCAAGTGACTGATGCTTTATTTTTTTAAACAAATAATTTAATCTCCCTCCCCATGGACAAATCACACCAGCATGAGAGGGCTGTGCAATTGTATAGAGTGGCAGGATTCTTGTAGGACCAGTGGGTTATGTATCATTACATTTTCCCTTGCACAATGCCATTACTGACGTGAATAAGAAACTATTCTATTCTCTCAATGTTCAGTTTGTTTGTGACCATCAAGACCATGTTGGTCAATGCTCACTTCCTAGACAGCTATCATGATGCTTTTATTTAAGGCAATCCACCATCCCACCAAGATTTGACCTGCAAAGACATATCTTAGGGTGGCTTATGGGCAATCAAGACTATCCTTTGGAGTCAAGACTTGTGAAACCTGTGTGGTATCTTAGGGTACCAGCTGAGCACAGGTATAAAGAGTTGTTGGGATTCATCAGAACAATCATTGGCATATTGAGGTAGTGCTTCAAGTGTTTCGATATATCTAGTGGAGTCCTGCAATGCAGCCCAGCTAAGGTTTCAAGGATTGTTGTTGTATGCTATGTACTCCACAACTTCATCTTTTGAAAGAGTTAGCATCAGGGAGTCCTTGCAGAAGGAAAGCCGCCACGCACATCAAGGGGACAGGAACTGGAGGAGCTAGAGAAAGCTGCAGTACAGAATCTGATGACGGTCGCAGTAACTTTTGCAAAAGCATGCTTTGTACACAGCTTCAGTGCTATCAGATTTTTCATGTCAAACCAAGCCATATGTGAGAACGCTTAATATTTGTTACCATAATGCTTGCTCTTGGGGGCAGTGTGAGACGTATGTGCTTTTAACTCTAGCCTTGTGCTTCATCTAGGTTCTGAACAGTGACAGGAGTACATGAATGAGATAGCTGGCTGCTCTGTATGTATAGCAGCCAAAGAAGGACCCCTCCTGTGCCTCACTTCCTCCAGAAAAATCTCTTTTGCCCATTGGAACACCAGGCTAATCTGTGGCCTACTCCACTCTTGCAAACATAGCTTTTCTCCAGAGCATGGTAGTTCTTGCCTTTTTAAGCTGCTGCAGGACTTTAAATTCTGCTGCACCATATAAGCTCCTTTCCAACACCGAGCAAACTTCCAATCAGGAATTTCCATGCTGAGAGCTTGCCTACAGTATTAATGTTAGGCTGGCTCCAGAAACTTGTGCTGGGTTTGTGCACTAGTGGGTGAGTGTGATTGTACATTATCCCACCTCGGTCGGAAAATTGCTCATTTGTCTGAAAAGTTTGGGAAATTTGTTCCTGTTTAGATATGTGAATAATTCCCTCGTTGGTCACATACTGTTACAATCATGCATTGCATTAAAGAATATTAACTCAGCATAAAAAGTGATGAGACAATTGTACACAACATTATGAATTTTTTTTTATTCGTTCATGGGATGTGGGCGTCGCTGGCGAGGCCAACATTTATTGTCCATCCCTAATTGCCCTTGAGAAGGTGGTGGTGAGCCGCCTTCTTGAACCACTTCAGTCCGTGTGGTGAAGGTTCTCCCACAGTGCTGTTAGGAAGGGAGTTCCAGGATTTTGACCCAGCGACGATGAAGGAACAGCGATATATTTGCAAGTCGGGATTCTTTGTGACTTGGAGGGGAACGTGCAGGTGGTGTTGTTCCCATGTACCTGCTGCCCAATAACTTTATACATATTATAAAACAGTTGTATACACAGCACATTTAAAAATATGAATAACTGTAGTCTTCTTTGTTAATGTTCCATAATAGTTTTCATATCACAAAAAAACTAATTGGTATATTAGTGTATTTAGGGCACATATTAATAGCTGCTCTAAAAAAATACTGGTAAATTATTTTCTTCAATTGCAAAATTCTCTAGATAATTATAGTCAGGAATTCTGATAGTCCAGATAAACAAGTTAGGGCTTCTTGAATGACTTTATGATTGCTTCTCTTTATGTGACAAGATGACAGTGTGCCCTGAGTATATTCTTACATTGCTGTAATAAGCTTGCATTTTTAAAATATTGAGAGCCAGAGGCAGACAATTAAAGGAGGTCTGAAATTTACCATTAACAACCATGAATTGCAGAACTGCTTGGGTTTTCAAATTCAGTACAAAGATCAGTCTACTTGTGATTACTGGAAAGTCGGAATTCCAGATTATATTTATCATTCTGTCGTGAGTTTAGTATCTATGTAGATGAATATAGTTATCGGAAGCCTTGAGGTTGAGCTGGTAGTTCTTCAATAAGGTTTTCTCTTTCTCTCTGATGCATTTTTATTGTCTATCTTCGCTGCATATCATTCAGCAGCTGAGAAGGCGGTGACAGAGAGCTTGTCTACTGCTCTCTGCCAACAGTGGCTTAATTACTGTGAGCAGATGCCTGGGATGACGCATCCTTCTCATTTCATTCCTTTCTAGTTGTTAAGCATTTGGCTTCTGCTCTGTGCCTTCACCTGACTACCGTGCAGTGAACATTAGTAATATATGGAAATAAAATTGACCACACTATACAGAGATGATTGAAAGGGACACTATTCCTGGTCAGTAGTTCTGTGCGTATGCCGCTATATCTAGTCAAGAGGCGATTCCGGGAAATGGTCTTGATTTGTTAGAATTTAAAACAAAATGAGAAATGGATATCTTCAGCTAAGCAATATCCAGCGAAAGGTATGGGGTGGGTGGGTAACATCGAAGGGTTGCTGTAAAAGAAGAGACAGGAATCAATACTTTCTGTTCCTTCCAATAACGGTTTGGCATCCATCTGAAAGTATGCTACTGCTACCAGATGTGTTATCATTTAGAAATGTTCAACAGAAACCTGCAACCAGGGAAAGTGTGGAGTCAGAAAGTGCTTCAACAAATGTTACAAAATTCCAAGTGAATTCAAGCAACTATCATTTAATTGAAGCAGTACTTTAACAATACAATGTTTATCACGGTTCCATGTCCCTTAACATGAGGAACCAGCAGTGAGTTACATTTTTTTACCGCTGACTCCTCATAATACTTGGGGGCAGTCAAGGTGAGGCAGTTGGCATAATTACAGTTGGTGCTTACTGGTGGTTAGGATGAGCGCACAGCGTTTGATTTATTTTTAAATTGCTGGTGATCCTTGGGGAGATATTGCTGGACTGGCTCGTTACCTGACGGACATGGATTAAATTCTATATTCCATGTCTATGAGATAACGGCCTAAAACTTGAATCGCGCTGCACCCATTTTACAGGCGTATAACAGGCACCTAAGGGTTTCATATGGCAAGCGTCACACGAGTGCATATTCCGCGCCGGAATTGCACCACCTGCCATATTACATTGGGCTGCTCAGCAGGCATTGTCGGCACATGCCTAATCTGGTGTTAGGTCCATTGCAGATACAAACCGGGGACCTAATGCCTATTTTAGGCCTCTTTGTGAAATTCATCTGCAACTGACTGCAGCATGACCCGTGCACCATGGGGTCAGTTTTTTTTTCAGGTGCACAGCGGCCAAACCAATTAATAGGTAAGTTTCAAGTTATTTACTTACCTCATTGTGGGGCCAGGAGGAGTGCTTCTCCCAACTCCACATTACATAGAAACATAGAAAATAGGAGCAGGAGTAGGCCATTCGGCCCTTTGAGCCTGCTCCGCCGTTCAATATGATCATGGCTGATCCTCTAACTCCACACCATATTCCCGCTTTCTCCCCATACCCCTGGAAGCCTTTTGTGTCTAGAAATCTATCTAGCTCCGTCTTAAATATATTCAGTGACTTGGCCTCCATAGCCTTCTGTGGTAGAGAATTTCACAGGTTCACCACCCTCTGAGTGAAGAAATTTCTCCTCATCTCAGTCCTAAATGTCCTAACCCATATCCTGAGACTGTAACCCCTCGTTCTGGACCCCCCCCACCACAGCCAGGGGAAACATCCTCCCTGCATCCAGCCTGTCTCGCCCTGTCAGAATTTTATATGTTTCAATGAGATCCCCTCTCATTCTTCTAAACTCGAGTGAATACAGGCCGAGTCGACCCAATCTCTCCTCATACGACAGTCCTTCCATCCCCGGAATCAGTCTGGTGAACCTTCGCTGCACTCCCTCGATGGCAAGTATATCCTTTCTTAGGTAAGGAGACCAAAACTGCACACAATACTCCAGGTGTGGTCTCACCAAGGCCCTGTATAACTGCAGTAAGATATCCTTGCTCCTGTATTCAAATCCTCTTGCAATGAAGGCCAACATACCATTTGCCTTCCTAACTGCTTGCTGCACCTTCATGTTTGCTTTCAGTGACTGGTGTACAAGGACACCCAGGTCCCTTTGTACATCAACGTTTCCTAATCTATCACCATTTAAAAAATACTCTGCCTTTCTGCTTTTCCTTCCGAAGTGGATAACTTCACATTTATCCACATTATACTGCATCTGCCATGTATTTGCCCACTCACTCAACTTGTCTAAATTGCCTTGAAGCCTCTTTGCATCCTCCTCACAACTCACGATCCCACCTAGTTTTGTGTCATCAGCAAACTTGGAAATATTACAACCCTGGACCACAGCCAGGCACCGCTCACCCACTCACTCCCTCCTGATTGCCTCCCCATCCCCCTTCCCTGACTCACATGAGACCCTCGGCTGGTGTCCGACTGACCAATCTTGCTGCCCATCCTGCGACTGGTGAGCTGCCTTTGTGGTCGCGACTGGTGCCCACAGCTCACCGGTACTATCCTAATGAGGCCGGCGGACCAATTTGCCGTAGTCGTGCCACTGGCGTCATTATGTGCTGGGATCACACCCCGATTTAGATCCAATCCAATTTCTAAGCCAGCTAGCTTTAGGCTACATACATTGTGTTAAATAGTAATTCACATTGCTTCAATCTGACAATGATAATTTGATTTTGCTTCTCTTAAGGATATGATGCAGGGTTATTTAATTTTAACTATTTTATGAAATAATGAATTTCATAAAGTGCATCTCTTATTGCCAGCAATCCAGGGCCATTTGGGATTAGGTACAACAGCAAATCTGCTAATGAGCCTCCAAGCATATTTGTGTTGTCAGAGCAATTGTTAAGGAAGCCATTGTTGGGAAACACATACAGTAGCAGAGTTCTACCCCGTAGCATGATCTGAAGATGGTGGATTACAATTTCTGCTGTCAAAATGGGCTAGATTTTCTGTCCGTCAACTATGAATGGTAATTCTAGGCTTTGATTGTAGTGATGTCATGAATGTTTTTAAGAAGATTTCCTCTGTTGAGTATTAATAACAAGATTGTAAATGTGTTACTTTTAGAACAACAGTGTTCAAACTATAGCTTTTAGGACTAATGTGGCTCCGAAGCCCTAACAACTCAGCCTATGAAGCGCAGGCAACTCATTCCCACTTGCTGTTTTATTTCTTACTCAATGGTTTACCCTGTTTGAATATTGTATGCTAGGAGTTTGCAAGGGTTGTCTTAATACTATTGTATCATTGGTGGATAAATCCAAGAAAATGTCAGTGTCAGCAGTTTGAGATATATGGATATACAAAACGTATTGTATAACAGTAGTGATTCTCCCGTGGCATTGCATGAGGGAGTCAATAACACCGATTTTAATTCGGTCTGTCCGGTAGGAATGGAGAGATAGCAGCCCTAAAATCATAGTGCTTACTGCCCTATTCCCGTTCCGATCCCATCTGCCACCATTTTCCACAGGGCCTTTACAAGGGATGCCCAGGTGCCCATCTGAAGCAGGGGAGGCTCTTAAAGTATGCAAATCAGGGTCCTATGCTATACATAGGACCCCAATTACAATTTCAATGTACCAGGAGGCAAACAACCCAACCAGTGGTCCTTAAAGGGACGACTGGAGGCTGCTCAAAATACAGCCCAGGAAATATCCATTTCTTTCAGGGTCACACCGGTACAAACAGGCCCAACTCCATTAAAAAAATATAATGGGGGAAAAAGGGAGCCATACAGAAATAAAAGAAAATAAAGAACAAAGTTATTAATCATTGTTTAAAACTAAGAAAGTGGATAGAATGAAAATTATGACCTCTCGCATGAGTAAAGCCTGAATTCAGCAAGCAGCAGGTGAAGCTTTGCACTGGCAATGCTAAAGATAAAAATTTGGTTTAACATCAGGTTAAATAATGTACTCCCAAGGCTCTAATAATGTCACTCTTAATCTGCTTAAAAACCCCATGAGGGAGCCACCTTGAATGATTTCACCCACTCCCCCTTCCCACTGTCCCTGTACCATTTTTCCTTCTTCCATTTACGGTGTAGCTGCCCTCTGTTTTCCTGATGAAACATCTAACATCAGAAACTCATCCTGCAGTGAACTACAGGCATCTGTAATGTATTCTACTAATTAATAGCACAGTGCATTGGTGCTTGAGTGTGCTGCTCACTGCACCATCCTTACTTCTGTTATATTAAAAGTCTGTCTAATTTAAATAGCTTGGAACTGCTCATTGGAATATCAACTGCCCATCAGATTATTGAATAAATCACAAAATAAACACTGGTTCCTTTTAATAATTATAACCCATTGGTGCATGTATTTCAGTTGAAAAATTCAGAGACTGTGAGAGGGCAAAAAGGCCTGCCATTTGGATCTGCACTTGCACTAATATTGCCTTCAAATAAAAATAAAGCCTAGCCACAGCATGGATTCTCCTCTGAACAGTGTAAAATGTGTTCTTAAAGGCTATCACCTCAAATCCGGCACAAACAAACTGCATTCCCATCTCAAAAAACCATTAGTTCCATCTAAGGCTTCCAGAAGCCAGCACCACCCCATTTAAATGGCGCCAAAGGGGCATGGCGAATCCCTCCAGCCCATTCTCCTCCATTTCTGCCCCAAATAATTACCACCATTATATCAATGCTAGTAAGAGCCATTGGAAAGTATCTGAGGCAGATACCACAACTGGAGGCCATTTTGTGTGCTGCAACTGGAGATTGGTGTTATTTTGCCTGCATAGCAATCTTTGTAGCACTTTTAGTGTTGAGTATGAGCCCTTAATCTTCTCTAATAATCTTACATGTGATACCTTGTCAAAGGCTTTCCAAAAGTCCAAATACATTACATCCACTGCATTTCCCCCAACTACAATGCCTGTTACCTTATCAGAAAAATTATGCGAGGTTTTCAAGCACAATCATCCCCTTTGAAAACTACTTTTAACTATTTTCTCTTTATCTAGAAATGTAGTAATTTCAAGAGAAACTTCCTACAATGAGTTGCAAATGCTAGTAGTGGATTCTTCTCACGTGTCCATCATCTCAAACATATGTCTGGAAATTGTTGTCACTGCTTTAACTTGAGATCAACATTCCCAAATCATTGTTCATTTGAAGGTTGGGCTCATGAGATCCTGGTTCCTAGGCTCCTTTAGATGAAGGAGGTCATGTCTCCCTGCTCCGGGAAGGAACGGCAGTCACCCTCTTTTCCACTCCCAGGCCCTCAATCTCACTAGTGCTCAGTGATTCACCCAGTGACAACCCTTCTGACTGTTTAACTAATTCCTTATGAGTGTCTCTGTGCAGGTGTTTGCATGGATATAATGCCAGGATGGAGTTGGTGAGGTCATGTGGATCTGGAAATTCCCTGACACCCAGGTGCTGAAAGGGAAAGAGTGTGATCGGTAAGGAAATGAGTGCATCTGACTGAGTAGTACAGGATGTATATTGGCACCAGAGTCTTGACTTACCTTGGCCATCCTTGTGAGATCATTAAACTTCTCCCTGCACTATATGGCAGTTCTTGGGGTGGTGGACATAACACTGGCTACCTCTGCCACCTCTCTGCACATAGCCTCCACTACTCTGTTATGGGACCATCTTCCATCAGACAATCCCTCCTGGCCCTCATTTCTGCCAGCAACGCCTCCAAGGATGCATCTTAAAATCTAGGCCTTTCTAGCTGCTCATACCCTAAGGTTGCTGCTTCTTCTGCCATCTTGCTCAATACTGGTATTGCCCTTTAACTGGCTACAGTCTTTTGAAGAGTTCAGCAGGAATGTATTTCCTTCCCTCCCAATGCTGATATGCCAATAAAGGGCAGTTTTCTGGCCTCCAAACCACCTGACATGGTTAATGAGAGTTCTGGGAATGAAATGTGGCAGGTTAAGACCTTACCGCTGCACACCATCCAAAAGGAGGATAGTCCAAGCCCATATGTACTGCCTGCTGTCAAAATACTTCTGTTTATTTTTATTCAAATAATATTGGTTTTTTTCTGAGAAACAGACAGGTTGTGTTATAAAAGTATTATTGCTGACCTTGGTCCTAGATATATGACCTGACCACAATTCTTAAACTGTGTTCACTGCAATAGTAATAATCTGTTAAAATTTTCCTCACGTACCAAATGATGACTTAGAGGAACATTCTCTGGCTCATTCTCTTATTCGCTCACTCATTCTCTTATTCGCTCTCTCCCCCTCCGTGCATCCAACATGCTGTTTTCCTTTAGTATCTCATTTATTATGCTCTTAATTGTTCCTTTTTTACTATTTGTCCGCCCTTATACCATTCTCAATTTTCATGTGTGTTAACTGACTTTATCTCTTTCATATTTATCTCTCTTACAAGCTAGAATCTCTTTCTCACTTGTGTAGATGTCTTGCTATCAGCCTTGCTCTTCCTTTTAAGCACAGATTCCGAATCTTGTTTCTTCCCACTATCATCAATTTCAACAAGATTCTCCCATGACTGAGAAACACTGAAAGCACAAGTTTGACAAACAGAACTGGCAACCTGCAACATTTTAGAGCTGCGGTGAATCTGCCTGTATGGCATTTCACTGAACACTGTTTCCTATCAATGTGTAAAAGCAAAGCGTGGTAGATGATGCCAGGGGTGGGAAACTATACTTATGAGGCAGAGACTATTGCATCTTTTAACATTGGATAAATAGTTGAAGCAGAGGTTGTACAGGGCTATGGGGAGATGGTGGGGCAATGGGATTAGATTTGGATTGCTCTAGCAATTGCCTCCTTTGGTGCCATTACCTTCTACCTTTCTATGGATGTCGTGATCCATTATTTTTCTTATTAACCTGGACTGATTGACCACTTCCTTCACCACATCAACAGTGTTATTTACTTAGTTTTATCTTCCTCTCGACATAATGGGGGCTAAATTGTGCCGTTGTGTAGGCGCTACGCGGACTCCTAAGCACTGAAAATGGCATCCAAGATGCGCGCGCACACTTCCAGCATGACATGCGCAGGACACTATCTTGGTAAAGGTGGTGAACGAATGCCGGAAATATATAGAGTAGGGGGATAATGGTGTAAATCAATGTGCATCACTGATTTGAAGCAAATGGTGGCACCAATGCCCTGTCCTAACCTTACACAGCTGAACAGGACTTAAATGCATGAAGGACCCCCACCAGCGCTATTGAAAAGGAGCATGCAGGAATTGCAGGTTAGTTACTGGAGTTATTCTGGCTGCTGGTACAACTGTACGTGTTTCCTATACTTGGAGAAAGTTGCAATATTCTATAGACAGTGGTCTGGCTGGTCTTGCAGTACTGTTAGTGACATTTAAAATAGTGTGCTGAACAACGTTGCTTCCAGATCTGGTGGCCTGCTAGGGCTTCCTCTGGGAATTGAACATGACTGAGAGTAGGTAGAGAGGCCTGCAGAGCAGGACAAGCTGCGAGAAGGAGGAGGAGGAGGTGCATGGCACTCAGCAGGAGGCCATATCCAATGAGGGCCACCAGGGACCAATTCTCCTACCTTAACTTCATCGATGACCAATGCATCCGACGGCTGCGGTTCATGAAAGAGGTCATGACTGAAATTTGTCAACTGCTAGAGGCACAACTGCAGCCTCAGTGCAAGAACAGCATTGTCTGTGGCTGTCAAGATAACTGTGGCGCTTAATTTTTACGGCTTTGGCTATTTTCAGGCTACTGCTGGCGATATAAGCAACATCTCGCAGTTTGCAGTGCACTGCTGCATAAGGGAGGTCAGTGAGGCTCTGTACGCACTCAGAAACAGATTCATCACATTCCTTCTTGACAGAGACAAGCAGCATTAGCGAGGATGAGGGTTTGCTTGCATTGTAGGCTTCCCTGTGGTGCAGAGTGCCATTGACTGCACGCTTATTGCTATGCATGCTCCACATCAGAACTCGGCCATATTCGTGAACATTATGGAAGGATATACTTGTCTTAGAGATGGTGCAACGGAGGTTCACTAGCTTGATTCCTAGGATGAGAGGGTTGTCCTATGAGGAAAGATTGAGTAGAATAGGCCTATACTCTCTGGAGTTCAGAAGAATAAGAGGTGATATCATTGAAACATATAAGATTCTAAGAGGGTTTGACAGGGTAGGTGCTGAGAGGATGTTTCCCCTAGTTGGAGAGTCTAGAACTGGGGGACATAGTCTCAGGATAAGGGCCAGACATTTAGGACTGAGATGAGGAGGAATTTCTTCACTCAGAGGGTCATGAATCTTTGGAATTCTCTACCCCAGAGGGCTGTGGATGCTTAGTCGTTGAATATATTCAAGACTGAGATCGATAGATTTTTGGACTCTAAGGCAATCAAGGGATATGGGGATAGGGCGGGAAAGTGGAGTTGAGGTCGAAGATCAGCCATGATCTTATTGAATGACAGAGAAGGCTCAAGGGGCCATATTGCCTGCTCCTGCTCCTATTTCTTATGAAAGGGATTCCACTCCCTCAATGTGCAGCTGGTGTGTGACCACACGCAGTGCATCATGCAGGTCAATGCCCACTATCCTGGCAGCGGTCATGGCTCCTTCATCCTGTGGCAGTCCAACGTGCCACCTATATTTTCAACCAGCATGGCAAGTCAAAGGCTTGTTACTGGGTAACAAAGGTTATCCCCTCATGAAGTGGCTCATGCGTCTGGTCAGGAACGCACTACAGGTGCACAGCAGGCGTCCAATGAGAGCCATGCTGCCACATGGAACGTCATGGAGCACACCATAGGCATCCTCAAGCAACACTTCCACTGCCTGAATCGCTCTGGAGGAGTCCCGCAGTGCTCAGCTGAATGGGTATCACGATTTGTCGTTGTATGCTGCACAACCTCGCCATTGAGGGAACAGCCCTTGCCACCGCCTATCAGCGAGAACCTGAGCAACAGGCAGAGGCAGAGAAAGAAGAGACAGCGGAGGAAGTGGAGGAGGAGGAGGAGGAGGAGGGAGTGCAGCATGAAGTGGAGGAAGAGATAGGGAGGCTACAAGGTAGACAGGCCCTGTCTGCCAGGGCTCTGTGTGATCAGATTATTCATGAGTTATACCAATAATCTCAATGACACCTCCCCTTCAACAACAGTCTCACACTCCTTACCTTTCCACTCCAAATGACCATCAAATCATCCTTCTTATGATTACACATTGCTTCCTCCCTCAGCTCATCGCAGAAAAGAAAGCCAACACCAAATGCAAATGAAAATCCAAATTTATCAATTAACATATGTAATAAAGCAAACAAAATGGGACAATTCACCCTGCGAATTCCCTTAGTGCCCGTCGTTTGTGTGCCTTTACCTTTCCTAGTGTTCCTGTGAGGTGCTTCCCCAGTGGCTGGAGCATTGCTGGTGGAAGGTTGCTGACCTTCAGTAGAGAAGAGTGTGGATGGCCTTGGAGGATGACCTTGAGCAGCTCTGAGCCAAGAGGGCCTGGCTGCAGACTGCATCATCTCGGCCTGGACTGCAGCAGTCTGGCCTGGTTGGCTTACAGGCAACAAGAAGGGCAGTGGGGAGTGGCAGGGGTGGGAGCAGGAACGCTGACATCCGGACAGAGGACAGCAGGTTCGACTGCCATGGTGCCACTGCCACTCTCCTGGGGCGGCACCTCAGCAATCCTGGTGATCAGCTGGAGAATGGATTGCTGGAGTGCTGTGATCTGCTGAAAGCCCCGTTCCACAGTGGCACCCAGAGCCACAATAACAGTAGTCCTATCCTGCAACACAGCAGCCTGAGCTTCCAAAGCAGCAGCCTGAACTCCAAATGCAGCATGCAGACCTTGGATGACATCGGTTTGTGCTGAAACAGCAGCTGTTTGTGCTGCAATGGAAATTGTGACATTGGTCATCAGACACTGAATCGTGGTGGGTTCCACAGGTGTGCCGATGGAGGTGCTCGCCCGTTCCATGTGGGTAAGGATGGGCTCCAAGCTCTGCGCAGAGCCCTGTGCCAAGTTGGAGCTGTACTCCTCCATGTCCTTTGACATTGTGTGCAGGCTTTCTGGCAGGCTTTCCAGTGCACCAAGCATTTGGTGGTGTACGCCTTCTTCTGTAGTCTGGCCCATTGAAGTCCTCATCTGACTCCTCAGCAGCAGAACTAGTGAGCAACCTCGCCCTTCAGTGAGCTGGCACCTGTAGTATCTGTTCACCCACGTCCCGGCTCCTGCACACTTGTGCCCGGTGTCTCACCATGTGCAGACCCCTCCTCTATCCTAGCCTCTAAAGTACGCGCAGTGTCAGTATCTGAGCTGGTAGCTGCGAGTGTAAGATCGAGTGATGGTGTGTCTGCATCATCACTGTCGTCTTCCTCTGCCTCCTCTGACTGTGCCGGTTCCAGTTCTTGGGTATCTGAAATGACAAAGGGACAAGGGTTGGGTTGCGGTGAGGGGAGAGAAGAAAGTAAGATGTGCGTGCTGACACCATCCACAGCACGTGAATCACAAAAGATTGTGGGAAGCGAGATGGAGGATTGGCTATGCAGAGACCCTCATCGATACCTCCAGCACCGCCAGTGGCCACGGCCTCAGCGACGGACTACCCAATGACCCCCACCACTTTCTCCTGCAAGAAGGAGAGAAGTGTGTCAGTGAGTGTCCTGCAAAATGTTTGGGTGATGTGGCTGTCATGATTGAATAGCTACCAGTTTGTGTGATCTGTGAGTTGTGGGTGTGTGGCTTGCAAGAGTGGTAATGTGTTAGGGTGAGATGAAGCATCTGATTCGCAGGGTTGCATACTGACTGAAAGAGCTTGTGGGTAGCTGGGTGACCGGGGATGTCGTGTGTGGAGCAGTGGATCAGGCTAATGGTGCAGTTGGTAGGATACGTCACGTGGCAATTAAACGCACTCACCTTGACCACTCATGTCAAATCATTGAACTTCTTCCTGCACTGCATCCATGTGTGTGGAGTGATGCTCCTGGCATTTACCTCGTCTGCCACAGCCTCCCACTGCCTCTTGAGTGTATGTCTGGAGAGCCTCCTTCCTTTTTGTGGATATCGGATGGCTCTCCGTCTATCCACCTTTTCCACCAAGGCCTCCAGTGCTCCGTCTGAGAACCTTGGTGCCCGCTCTCTCCAAGGAGCAGCCATTCTTCAATATCTTCCAGCCTTGGAATCACTTCTCACACCATTTCCTCCAGCCACAGTGCACCTCCACTTTAAGAGGTGCAGGTTGCCTTTAAGTAGTGCTAGCCACTCGCGATATCAGGGCCCCTGCTGGTGCGTGCAGCCACTCATAGCGCAGGTAGCGCTGGCTGCACGCAGCAATCATGTAGATCATCAGGCAGCACGAATAGCTATGGAAAAGGAAACGGACCACTCCAAAGTAAAAATACTCAATTGGAGGAAGGCCAATTTCAATGGGATGAGAACAGATCTGGCCCGGGTAAATTGGAATCAAAGACTGGCAGACAAAACTGTAATTGAACATTGGGTGGCCTTTAAAGAGGAGATGCTTCAGGTACGGTCTAGGCACATTCCCACAAGTCATAAAGTTAGGGCAACTAAAGCCAGAGCTCCCTGGATGATAAAAGAGATAGTGAGTAAGATGAAAAGGAAAAAAGGGGCGTATGACAGATGTCAGGTTGATAACACAAGTGAGAACCAGGAAGAATATAGAAAGTTCGGAGGGGAAGTGAAAAATGAAATAAGAGGGGCAAAGAGAGTGCATGAGACTAGACTGGTGGCCAACATAAAAGAGAATCCAAAAGTCTTCTACAGGCACGTAAACTGTAAACGGGTAGTAAGAGGAGGGATGGGGCCGATTAGAGAACATAAAGGAGATCGAGTCATGGAGCAGAGGGGATGGCTGAGCTGCTAAATGAGTACTTTGCATCTGTCTTTAACAAGGAAGAAGATGCTTCCAGAGTCTCAATAAAGAAAGATATAGATGAGATACTGGATGGGCTAAAAATTGATAAAGATGAGGTCCTTGAAAGGCTAGCTATACTTAAAGTAGATAAGTCACCCGGTCCAGATGGGATGCATCCTAGGTTGCTAAGGGAAGTAAGGGTGGAAATTGTGGAGGTACTGGCCATAATCTTCCAAACATTTGTAGATACAGGGGTGGTGCCAGAGGACTGGAGAACTGCAAATATTACATCCTTGTTCAAAAAAAGGTGTAAGGATAAACCCAGCAACTATAGGCCAGTCAGTTTAACCTCAGTGGTGGGGAAACTTTTAGAAACGATAATCCGGGACAGAATTAACAGTCATTTGGACGAGTGTGGATTGATTAGGGAAAGCCAGCACGGATTTGTTAAAGGCAAATCATGTTTAACTAACCTGATAGAGTTTTTTGATGAGGTAACGGAGAGGGTAGATGATAATAATGTAGGTGTCGTGGTTTATATGGACTTTCAAAAGGCGTTTGATAAAGTGCTTATCATCAAGATTGCAGTCCATGGAATAAAGGGGGCAATAGCAACGTGGATACAGAATTGGCTAAGTGACAGGAAACAGAGAGTAGTGGTGAACAGTTGTTTTTCGGACTGGAGGAAAGTGTGCAGTAGTGTTCCCCAGGGGTCGGTGCAGGGTCCATTGCTTTTCTTGATATATATTAATGACTTGGACTTGGGTGTACAGGGCACAATTTCAAAATTTGCAGATGACACAAAACTTGGAAGAGTAGTAAGCAGTGAGGAGGATAGTGATAGACTTCAAAAAGATATAGACAGGCTGGTGGCATGGGCGGACACGTGACAGATGAAATTTAACGCAGAAAAATGCGAAGTGATACATTAGGTAGGAAGAACAAGAAGAGGCAAAATAAACTAGAGGGCACAACTCTAAAAAGGGTACAGGAACAGAGAGATCTGGGTGTATCTGTGCACAAATTGTTGAAGGTGGCAGGGCAGGTTGAGAAAGCAGTTTAAAAAAGCATACGGGATCCTGGGCTTTATAAATCAAGGCATAGAGTACAAAAGTATGGAAGTCATGATGAACCTTTTATAAAACACTGGTTCGGCCACAACTGGAGTATTGTGTCCAGTTCTGGGCCCCGCACTTTAGGAAAGATGTGAAGGCCTTAGAGAGGGTGCAGAAGAAATTCACTAGAATGATTCCAGGGATGAAGGTCTTTAGTTTCATAGATAGACTGGAGAAGCTGGGGTTGTTCTCCTTGAAACAGAAATGGTTGCGAGGAGATTTGATAGAGGTATTCAAAATCATGAAGGGCCTAGATGGAGTAGATAGAGAGAAACTGTTCCCATTGGCGGAAGTGTCAAGAGCCAGAGGACATAGATTTAAGGTGATTGGCAAAAGAACCAAAGGTGACATGAGGAAAAACTTTTTTATACAGCGAGTGGTTAGGATCTGGAATGCACTGCCCAAGGGGCTGGTGGAGGCAGATTCAATCATGGCCTTCAAAAGGGAACTGGATAAGTACTTGAAAGGAAAAAAATTGCAGGGCTACGGGGATAGGGCGGGGGAATGGGACTAGCTGGATTGCTCTTGCATAGAGCCGGCATGGACTCGATGGGCCGAATGGCCTCCTTCCGTGCTGTAACCTTTCTATGACACTATTAATGTTACGTGCTGCCTGCATCTCAACAACCAGGCATGGGTTAATCGCGCACCACGATCCCTGCACCTGTTTTCGGGGGTTAACCAACTTAACCCCCAGCAATCCTTCCCAGAAATCAATTACTGGAAATAATTTTTTAGAGTGGGGACAACGGTAATTATCATTAATTTCCTTTAAAAAAAATCAATGTATGAAATTACAACTTCTCTGTCATTTGCAACTATTTTTGAATGCTACCGCAGGACATGATGGGGAAAGTCAACTTAGGAAAGTTCTCATAGAATCAATACCAGCTCCCTAGTGGTGTAAAATTGGCAACATCATCATACAGAAAGCCTCTTACTGCCTCAGACAAAATGCAGATAAATTTATTGCAATGAAGAACTGAGCTCTGCATTATGAGAATCTTGGGCAATTTGTGTACTGAATAAAACATGTCCAGGGTTCAACGCGGTGCTTGATACCATAAAATTGCAAATTCAATTTGTGATTGCATTTCATGGCATCATTATCCAGACTCCATTATCTTTCTAAATAAAACTATGGCCCAGGAAGGTTAGTAGATATTCTATGTATCTCTACACGCTGTGAGACTTATAGTGTGTAGAAAATAAGTGGTTGAAGTGTGGAAGTTGGGAGGCTGAAGTTAATAGTGTCATGAAAGTGTGATTTACCCTGGTTTAAAAAAAGTAGATAACCATGTTGAGTCATAACCCACCTATTTATAACAGATCAATTTAGCACTTCTACTGCTCTGCCTGAATCTAAAATCCTTACATTTCAATACAAATATAAAATGAAAAACTGAGTAGGAACTACGGGTGGCCGTTGAAACCAGCACAAACAAATTCAACAAAATGCAATGTATTCTCAAAAAGTAACCAGTTTAAAACTTAGCTGTGTTTTACATGTCTGTACAAAAACACAGTAATTAAAGGTAGCTTTCATTTTTATTGTAAGAAAAATGATGAGTTTATAATTGGTCTACAATAAGCAGGAAGTGAAGCAATTAATTAATATTACACGTGTTCTGCAGTTATATTCAATTTTAATAATTTCAGGTAATATAAAGCACAATGGAGTGTTTACTGCCTTGTAATGACTACCTTGTATATGTTATTTTAATAATGCAAAGAGTAGTATTTGTTTTGTTTAAGCATGTGTCATAGTGGATACTGATAGGGGTAGGGTGACACATATTGCTGATGTGTGATGACGTCCATTCTGAAAGGTTAATGAATTCAATGTAATCACTAAGGGAAATTGCATTGTTTTATATTATCACGATGCTGTAATGTTCAGCTTTTAGAGTATTGATCTGTTTATTTTGTGTAGATTGGGCCTCTACTGTTATGATGTAATGGTTATGGTACTGGACTAATCTCACCATGGCAAATTATGAAGATGAATTCTAAAATCTTATAAATTGGGGGTTAGAAAATGACCATGAAAACTACTGGATTGTTGTAAGAACCCACTTGGTTCAGTAATGTTGTTCAATGAAGGGAACTGGCACCCATACCCAGTCTGGCCTACATGTGACCCCAAGCCCATACTGTGTGGTTGACTCTTAATAGTCTAGAAAGCCACTTTTTAAAAAAAAAACAATTTCAGGACAACTAGAGATGCCAGTAACACCCACACCTTGAGAAGAACTTAAAAACTGTGACACTAATATGTAGTGGAGTTAACATCTTCCTGCACCGCTGGCAGAAAATTCACCCACATTGCACATTGTTCCTATCTTTTGTGGAAGAATTTATTCTCAGACTGAATTCTATGGGGGAGATTTTCACTGGCAATGCTGGGTGGAAACAGGGCAGTAGTTCCCCAATAAAGGTGGGGAAAAGCTGACTGACTCGTTTCAGTTCTCGATCAGGCCGACGCACATCTTCGGAAAGTGGCCGGGGCGCCCGCCTGATTCAGGCCCCTGCACTCTGCAAACCAGAGACCTATTACATAGGTACATAGGACCCCGATTGCCATTTTTGGACACAACTGGGCAGAGTGTGCATTATCCATGCTCCACCCCCTTTCACCTGGCGGCCGGCCGAAAGGGACCCACAAAGGTAAATTTTTAATTCTTTTTGTGGGGCCAGGAAGAGCTGAAGTGCTCCTCAGAGCTCCACAAAAATAATGCGAGCTGCTGCCACAGGGGGTTCCCCCATTTCTACGAATGCCCCTCCTGGGTCTACCTTGATACTGGCTGAGTCAGCCTCTGGGCTGTCCAATATTCAGCTGGCCTGTAGCTGAAGAGCTCAGTTGGTGCCCACAGCTCACTGCCTGTATGGTAATGAGGCCTGGCCCTCACAATGGACTGGGCCTTCCGTCGGTACTAGTGGGCGGGCGGGCGGGCGACCGACCAGCCAGTGCGCTCCACCAGTCGGCCGCCTGACAGTTACAATATGCCCCTGTTTGTTGGCTTTGGACATTTAAATTTGTGTTTGTTGTGTCTTGATTGTTACCACATATATCCTTTTATGATCGTATCATATTTCAGAATAAAAGCAAAGGTGATCCCTATAAAGGGAACAAGTCTTGCACACTCGTGACAGAATAATAACATGCAGTCAGAAAGCACTCTAACAAGTACAGATTCTCAGGAAGCTGACCCTGATAATTGCTGGGAGCATGGAAACACTCAAGAAATTACACTGGGGTGCCATCTGGGAAGTCTAATTTCCTGTTGTTTAATGCATGCTCCAGAAATTCTAGTTCAGCGAGTTAGGTTGATTCTATATTTGAATTTCTGCATACAAGGGACAGGGTTTAAGGTTACTATATTGTCGATAAGAGTGATATTGTCTACAAGAGTGCTACTGATATTCTGTGCAGACTTTTGAATTGACACAGAATGTCCAGCTATATCGGATCATGGGTTCCTATCATAAACATAAAGATAGCTAGAGAACTGAAAAGCAATAGTGACTGGCAACAGGCACCATGGCTGATTTTATTTGAACCTCCCAGGGTCACTGAAATCAATCGTAGCATCCCATTCACTGCCCTGGTTGAGATCAACTAACTCAGCACAGGATGGGAAATTCAACTGGGGCCTTCTAGTCTATATGATGGATTGATAGACAGGCAGTGCCTTTACGCACTAAGAAAGAAGAAAGAACTTGCATTGTACATCCCAAAGCACGTCACAGCCAATGGTGTACTTTTAAAATGTAGTCAATGTTGTAATGTAGGGACATTAATGTAGGGACTCAAGAAGCTCGACACCATCCAGGACAAAGCAGCCCGCTTCATTGGCACCCCATCCACCACCGTAAACATTCATTCCCTTCACCACCGGCGCACAGTGGCTGCAGTGTGCACCATCCACAGGATGCACTGCAGCAACTCGCCAAGGCTTCTTCGACAGCACCTCCCAAACCTGCGACCTCTACTACCTAGAAGGACAAGGGCAGCAGGCATATGGGAACAACACCACCTGCATGTTCCCCTCCAAGTCATACACCATCCCGACTTGGAAATATATCGCCGTTCCTTCATCGTCGCTGGGTCAAAATCCTGGAACTCCCTTCCTAACAGCACTGTGGGAGAACCTTCACCACACGGACTGCAGCGGTTCAAGAAGGCAGCTCACCACCACCTTCTCAAGGGCAATTAGGGATGGGCAATAAATGCCAGCCTTGCCAGCGACGCCCACATCCCATAAACGAATAAAAAAAACATGTGGCAACCAATTTGCGCACAGCAAGGTCCCACAAACAGCAATGAGATAAATCATTAGATAATATAGGCCGGTTTGCTTCTTAATACAGCATGAGAAGTAGAATACAAAGACAGATTCCATGTTCAATTCAATACTTAGCAGTCCATCAGACAGCTTAGTTACCTTTAAATTGATGAATATTTGGGTTTTGGTGATTATTCTGTGGTTTACTTTGGAATTATATTTAACCCAACTTCAAAAATTTAAATCTGAGATAGATTGTTTTTTGGCAACCTAAGTATTAAGGGATATGGGCCAAAGGCGGGTATATGGAGTTAGATCACAGATCAGCCATGATCTTATCAAATGATGGAGCAGGCACGAGGGGCTGAATGGCCGACTCCTGTTCCTATGTTCCTATAAAATTAGCATTATAGTTGTGAGACCAAATTTTGGAACTATGAGGAGTTTAAGTGAGAAATTGAACTACAACAGAAGAAAAATGTTTTTTTTTTCGGATTATTTCAAGGGATGTGAAAAAGACATAAATCCCTTATCAGAAGGAGAAATGTGGCAAGAATGAGACCAAGGCCACAATGGCTGAATAAGGATCTTGAAAATTAAGCTGAAGTCCGAGCAGAAATGTTTTTAAAAAATATATGAATATGTGTATTTAATGGGAACCATGAGTCATGCAAAATACACAAAATGCATTTCAGGAGAGGGAAGCAGATAGTGGCATGATTGGTTGTAGATAGCAGAAAGATCTGAGAAAGTTTTTAGATTATGTATAAAGTAGATGGAGGGAAAAAGATTAGTTGGGTCCTTTCATGTCTTAGTGAGGTAGAATTATTCTAGAGGATCTGCCACTAATGCTTAGACCTTTCTTTATAAGAATGCAGTTTGACTGGTTACCCACTGAAGTGTTAACATCTTTGGCTATCACTCTAGCACGTATTTCATCAGAGCATGCATGGTTGTATTTAGCTGTTGGAATTAAGATACAACACTCTACAGCTCTAAATATTGTGAAGTTGCTATTATCCCTCATCAAATCTGGGTCTTTTGTTTGGTGGATTTTTTAAAAATTCGTTCATGGGATGTGGGCGTCGCTGGCAAGGCCAGCATTTATTGCCCATCCCTAATTGCCCTTGAGAAGGTGGTGGTGAGCCGCCTTCTTGAACTGCTGCAGTCTGTGTGGTGAAGGTTCTTCCACAGTGTTGTTAGGAAGGGAGTTCCAGGATTTTGACCCAGCGACGATGAAGGAACGGCGATATATTTCCAAGTCGGGATGGTGTGTGACTTGGAGGGGAACGTGCAGGTGGTGTTGTTCCCATGTGCCTGCTGCCCTTGTCCTTCTAGGAAGTAGAGGTCGTGGGTTTGGGAGGTGCTGTCGAAGAAGCCTTGGCGAGTTGCTGCAGTGCATCCTGTGGATGGTACACACTGCAGCCACAGTGCGCTGGTGGTGAAGGGAATGAATGTTTCGGGTGGTGGATAGGGTGCCAATGAAGTGGGCTGCTTTGTCCTGGATGGTGTTGAGCTTCTTGAGTGTTGTTGGAGCTGCACTCACCCAAGCAAGTGAAGAGTATTCCATCACATTCCTGACTTGTGCCTTGTTGGTGGAAAGGCTTTGGGGAGTCAGGAGGTGAGTCACTCGCCGCAGAATACCCAGCCTCTGACGTCCATCTACATCAACAGCAAAATACTGTGAATGCTGGAAATCTAAAATAAAAACAGAAAATGCTGGAGAAAGAAACAGAGTAAACGTTTCAGGTCGAAGACCTTTTGTCAGAACTGGAAGATGTTAAAGAGTTAACAGTTTTTAAACAGGTACAAAGCCAGGGAAAGTGGGGGAGGAATGGGCGGGGAGGAAAGAACAAGAGGGAAGGTCTGTGATAGGGTAGAGGGCAAGAGTGATTAAATGACAAAAGGGATGATGTTGCAAGGCAAGGAGGGTGGTAATGGAACAAGTAAAGAAACAAAAGATGGGTCTAGAGGAGCTGTAAATGGCAACAGCAGAACCACAACCAACAGCTGCAGTCCCACAAAAAAAGATGGGAACAGTGGTTATGGTCTGAAGTTATTGAAATCAATGTTGAGGCCGGAAGGTTGTAAAGTGCCTAAACAAAAGATGAGGTGCTGTTCCTTCAGGCACTTTACAACCTTCCATAGAACCACAGAACCATAGAAAAGATACAGCACAGAATGGGGCCATTCAGCCCATCGTGTCCGCGCCGGCTCGTAGAGCAACCAGGTGCCCATTCTAATCCCACCTTCCAGCACCCGGTCTGTAGCCCTGCAGCTTACAGGACTTCAGGTGCAGGTCCAGGTACTTTTTAAAAGAGTTGAGGGTCCCTGCCTCTACCACCAATTCGGGCAGCGAATTCCATACACCCACCACACTCTGGGTAAAAAAGTTATTCCTCATATCCCCTCAAATCCTTCCGCCAATCAGCTTAAATCTATGTCCTCTGGTTCTTGAACTCTCCACTGGGGGAAACAGGCACTTCCTGTCTACTCTATCTGGGCCCCTCATAATTTTGTACACCTCAATCAAGTCACCCCTCAGCCTCCTCTGCTCAAAGGAAAACAACCCCAGCCGATCCAGTCTCTCCAATTTTCAAGCCCTGGTAACATTCTTGTAATTCTTCTCTGCACTCTCTCTGGAGCAATTACGTCCTTCCTGTAATGTGGTGACCAGAACTGCGCATAATACTCCAGCTGTGGCCTTTCCAGCGTTTTATACAGTTCCATCGTTACATCCCTGCTTTTGTATTCTATACCTCGGCTAATAACAGAGAGCATTCCATATGCCTTCTTCACAACCTTATCTACCTGTACTGCCACCTTCAGGGACCTGTGCACATGCACTCCAAGGTCTCTCACTTCCTCTACCCCTCTGAATATATTCCCATTTGCTGTGTATTCCCTTTTACTGTTTGCCCTCCCTCAGTGCATTACCTCACACTTCTCCGGGTTGAACTCCATTTGCCACTTTTCCGCCCACTCCACCAACCCATTGATATCTTCTTGGAGTCTACAGCTATCCTCTTCACTATCAGCTACATGGCCAATTTTTGTGTCGTCTGCAAATTTGCCAATCATGCCCCCTACATTCAAGTCCAAACCATTAATGTATACCACAACAGCAAGGGACCCAACACTGAGCCTTGTGGCACACCACTAGAAACAGATTTCCATTTGCAAAGACATCCATCGACTTTTACCCTTTGTTTCCTGTTCCTGAGCCAATTTTGGACCCAATTTGCCACATTTCCCTGTATCCCATGGGCTTTTATCTTTCTGACAAGTCTGTCATGTGGGACCTTGTCAAATGCCTTACTAAAATCCATGTAGACAACATCCACTGCACTACCCTCATCAATCCTCCTTGTCACTTCCTCAAAGAATTCAATCAGATTTGTAAGGCATGACATTCCCTAAACAAATCCATGCTGACTATCCCTGATTAAACCATACCTTTCCAAGTGACAGTTTATCCTACCTCTCAGTATTGATTCTAATAGGTTGCCCACCACTGAGGTAAGACTGACCGGCCTATAATTGTTCGGCCTTTCCCTCGTACCCTTTTTAAACAATGGTACTACGTTTGCAGTCTTCCAGTCCTCCAGTATCTCCCCTGTATCTAGTGAGGATTGGAAAACGATCCTCAGAGCATCCGCTATTTCCTCCCTGGCTTCCTTCAATAGCCTAGGAAACAATCCAACCGGCCCTGGTGACTTCTCAACTTTCAAGGATTCCAGTCCCTCTAGTACTTCCTCTCTCATTATGTTTATCTTATCCAATATTTCACACCTCTCCTCTTTAACTACTACGTCCAGATCATCCCTTTTCTTTGTGAATACGGGGACAAAATATTCATTTAAAACCCTACCCACATCTTCTGCTTCTACACACAAGTTACCCTTATCGTCCCTGATAGGTCCCACCTTTTCCTTAGCTGTCCTCTTGTTCTTAATGTACTGATAAAACATCTTTGGGCTTTCTTTAATCTAACCAGCTAATATTTCTTCATGCCCTCTCTTTGCTTTCCTTATTTTCTTTTTTACGTCTTCCCTGTACTTTCTATACTCCTCAACATTGATTTCAATAACTTTACATCCTAACCACTGCTCCCAATGTTTTTTGTGGGACTGCAGGTTCTGGTAATGATTCTGCTGCTGCCATTTACAGCTCCTCTAGACCCATCTTTTGTTTCTTAACTTGTCCCATTACCACCCTCCTTGCCTTGCACTATCATCCCTTTTGTCATTTAATCACTCTTGCCCTCTACCCTATCGCAAACCTTCCCTTTTGTTATTTCCTCTCCTCCCCCCTTTCACAGGCTCTGTACTTGTTTAAAAACTGTTAACTTTTTTTTATTCGTTCATGGGATGTGGGCGTCGCTGGCGAGGCCAGCATTTATTGCCCATCCCTAATTGCCCTTGAGAAGGTGGTGGTGAGCCGCCTTCTTGAACCACTGCAGTCCGTGTGGTGAAGGTTCTCCCACAGTGCTGTTAGGAAGGGAGTTCCAGGATTTTGACCCAGCGACGATGAAGGAACGGCGATATATTTCCAAGTCGGGATGGTGTGTGACTTGGAGGGGAACGTGCAGGTGGTGTTGTTCCCATGTGCCTGTTGCCCTTGTCCTTCTAGGTGGTAGAGGTCGTGGGTTTGGGAGGTACTGTCGAAGAAACCTTGGCGAGTTGCTGCAGTGCATCCTGTGGATGGTATACACTGCAGCCACAGTGCGCTGGTGGTGAAGGGAGTGAATGTTTCGGGTGGTGGATGGGGTGCCAATCAAGCGGGCTGCTTTATCTTGGATGGTGACGAGCTTCTTGAGTGTTGTTGGAGCTGCACTCATCCAGGCAAGTGGAGAGTATCCCATCACACTACTGACTTGTGCCTTGTAGCTGATGGAAAGGCTTTGGGGAGTCAGGAGGTGAGTCACTCGTCACAGAATACCCAGCCTCTGACCTGCTCTTGTATCCACAGTATTTATGTGACTGGCCCAGTTAAGTTTCTGGTTAATGGTGACCCTCAGAATGTTGACAGTGGGGGATTCGGCGATGGTAATGCCGTTGAATATATCAAGCAGAGGTGGTTAGACCCTCTCTTGTTGGAGATAGTCATTGCCTGGCACTTGTCTGGCGTGAATGTTACTTGCCACTTATCAGCCCAATCCTGGATATTGTCCAGGTCTTGCTGCATGCGGGCATTGACTGCTTCATTATCTGAGGGGTTGCGGATCTAACTGAACACTGTGCAATCATCAGCGAACATCCCCATTTCTGACCTTATGATGGAGGGAAGTTCATTGATGAAGCAGCTGAAAATGGTTGGGCCAAGGTTACTGTCCTTTTACATCTTCCAGTTCTGACGAAAGGTCTTCGACCTGAAATGTTAACTCTATTTCATTCTCCACATATAAGGAGTCTTACAACACCAGGTTATAGTCCAACAGCTTTATTTAAAATCACAAGCTTTCGGAGGCTTCCTCCTTCGTCAGGTGAGGAAGCTTGTGATTTTAAATAAAGCTGTTGGACTATAACCTGGTGTTGTAAGACTCCTTACATTTGTCCACCCCAGTCCATCACCGGCATCTCCACATCATTCTCCACAGATGCTGCTTGACTTGCTGAGCTTATCCAGCATTTTCTGTTTTTATTTACCATCTATCTACACCCTGCTTAAGGCAGTTCTACTTGTTCTCCAATGGTTCAACAAGTTTATCCAGTGAATAGCTGAGACATATAGACCAGGAATATCTTGTTTTCTATTCTGGGCCTGTACTTAGTTAGCTGATCTCTGCTAAGGTGACAGTAGTGGTGCTACAATTGACCTCGGCTTTTGGAAAGAAAAAAATCAGATAGCATCCTTATTCCCAAACAACTATCCAGCAACGCCAGTTGGTAAATGCACATATGTGGGTGTGAGGTGAGAACAGAATCAATCTCAGCAGTGATGTCCCCATGGTCAGGTAGTGTACTAGCATTCGCTGTTAAGACTGACGCCTGAATAATGGACAATGGGTGAGATATCTAAGAATAACTGGCACCTGTGGAACCAGACCCTAACAAGTCACCAATGCCTTCATCAGAGGACGGAGTGGGAAGAAGCAAAAAAAAACTCTGATATCATACCCCCAAATTTTGTATCTGGTATTGATTTCATGATAACAAGAGGCCAGTAGAATGGAATGCAGATTGATTAGTGATTAATTGCAACAACTGTTCCTTTATTGAGTGTAATAACTGGGAAATACTCACAAACAGCAGTTGAGAGTGTTGTGTGCTGCCAACACCTGTGTGAAAAATTAAATTCAACCTTCTGTTTTACTAACATAAAACTCTTGTTTACATTGTATAGTAATTACTCATTAGAGTTGTAGATCCCAATGGCAGTATTTAAAATTATTGCCAGATAATTGTAGTCTCTATTTATTGTATGATGAGAGTAGCAAATTCTTATGGGTCCATAATGGTTGATTTTAATCTGTCATATCAAATGATTTAATTATAGTTAAAATATATTTATCGGTATGAAGGACAGAATCACATGTGATTAGAAGGTTTAACAAATTCCATTGCAATTTTCTGATTTAATGCACCAAATAACACTGTTCTATTTTTTCCACTAGGACAAAAGATTAAATAACTGCTGACACATTAATTAAAGTATGTCTATTTCCACTATGAACTGAATTATTCTTCATTACATTTCAGTAATCTGAAGTAATGTTTAACCAAAATGTAATTGTACAGTTGACCAAATTCTCCAGTCTTTGCAATTTTGTAACTTAAAGGCCTGGAATTGTCCTACCATATGGGCTAAGTCAGCGTTTAAATGATCAGTGTATTGTTACCGTGCTCGGTCTTCCTGCTTTGCCAACTATACTTGTGAGATGATCTTTCAAACATCTTTTCTGTTAGGGGAGCTGGCTTTATTCCAGCATTCTTTGACCAGTTTGCACTTTGACTCAGGTCCTGGCTATTTGATTTAGAAACATATTTTGCCATATTCAGCCCCTTTATACAACACTCAGAAGCCTCCGAACATGCACTTCCCTGTCCGCACCATTTAATTACAACTGCTTATCCTTCAAAATCTCTAAGAAATACTAGCATGTCAGTCCTTATAACTAAATTTCTTGTTGCTACCTGTTTGGCCTGTTTGCTGAAGCCAACAAGGTTAATTTTTTTGTACTTGTTGACCTATTAGTATATTATTTCTGTTGTGTTTTCTACAATAATAGCATTTTCTTTTGGGGAGCTGGCACTACAATTTCTGAACATGTCAGTATTTCCAGTGACAGCAACCACATCTGCAGTAAATGTCTGCAACACGAGGAACTTTGGCTCAGAGTTGTTGAGCTGGAGTCTGAGTTGCAGACATTGCGATGGATCAGGGAGGGGGAGAGTTATTGGGCACTTTGATCCAGGACGCAGTCACACCCTTAGATTAGGTAATAGTTTAGATTTGGTCAGTGGTCAGGAACAGGAAGATGTGACTGCGAGTCAGGCAGGTTTGGGGACCCAGGATGCAGTGATGGAGGAGCCTCAGCCTTTGACCTTATCCAACAGTTACGAGGTACTTGCTACCTCTGTGGATGAGAACAAAGACTGCAGGGAGGAAGAGCAATTTGACAACAGCATTGTGGTACAAAAGGCCATTCAAGTGGGGGGAGTAAAAAGAAAAGTATTAGTGGTCGGGGATAGTATAGTCAGGGGGATAGATACTGTTCTCTGCAGCTGCGACTGGGAGTCCCGAAGGCTGTGTTGACAAGATAGACAAATTAATAGCACAAGTAGAGATAACTGGGTTTGATCTGGGAGCCATTACTGAGACATGGTCACAAAGTGACCAAGGTTGGGAACTAAATATTCCAGAGTACTTAGCCCTGATATTAAAGGATGACATAAAGACAGTAGTGAGAAAGGATCCTGACTCAGAAGTAGAAATAGAATCAGTACAGATGGAGATAAGAAATAACAAGGGGCAGAAAACACTGGTGGGAGTAGTTTATAGGCCCCCTAACAATAGTTAAACTGTTGAATGGAGTATTAATCAAGAAATAAGAGGAGCATGTAACAAAGGTAATGCAATAATCATGGGGGACTTTAATCTTCATATAAACTGGGCAAATCAAATTGTCAGAAGTAGTTTGGAAGATGAATTCATGGAATGCATTCAAGACAGTTTCCTAGAACAATACGACATGGAACCAACCAGGGAACAGGCCATTTTAAATCTTGTCTTGTATAATGAGACAGGGTTAATTAGTAATCTCATCGTAAGGGATCCTCTAGGCAAAAGTGATCATATTATGATAGAATTTCACGTTGAATTCGAGAGTGACGTACTTCTGTCCGAAACTAGGGTCTTCAACATAAACAAAGCCAATTACATAGGTATGAGGGATGAGTTGGCTATGGCTGATTGGGAAATTAAATTAAAGGATACGATGGTCGATAAGCAAAGGCGAACATTTTTTTTATTCGTTCATGGGATGTGGGCGTTGCTGGCAAGGCCAGCATTTATTGCCCATCCCTAATTGCCCTTGAGAAGGCGGTGGTGAGCCACCTTCTTGAACTGCTGCAGTCCGTGTGGTGAAGGTTCTCCCACAGTGCTGTTAGAGAGGGAGTTCCAGGATTTTGACCCAGCGACGATGAAGGAACGGCGATATATTTCCAAGTCAGGATGGTGTGTGACTTGGAGGGGAACGTGCAGGTGGTATTTTTCCCATGTGCCTGCTGCCTTGTCCTTCTAGGTGGTAGAGGTTGCGGGTCTGGGAGGTGCTGTTGAAGAAGCCTTGGTGAGTTGCTGCAGTGCATCCTGTAGATGGTACACACTGCAGCCACGGTGCGCCGGTGGTGAAGGGAGTGAATGTTACGGTGGTGGATGGGGTACCAATCAAGCGGGCTGCTTTGTCCTGGATGGTGGAAAGGCTTTGGGGAGTCAGGAGATGAGTCACTCGCCACAGAATACCCAGCCTCTGATCTGCTCTTGTAGCCACAGTATTTATGTGGCCGCAAGAAATATTCCATAATTTTCAATGAATATACATTCCATTGAAGAATGCAAACCCCATGTGAAAAGTGATCCATCCGTGGCTAACTAAAGAAGTTAAGGATAGTATTAGATTAAAAGAAGAGGCTTATAATGTTGCCAAGAAGAAAGAGTAGTAAGCCTGAGGATTGGGAGAGTTTTAGAAACCAGCAAATGATGACCAAAACATTAATAAAGAGGGAGAAAATAGAATACGAGAGTAAACTAGCAAGAAATATAAAAACAGATTGTAAGAGCTTCTACAAGTATGTAAAAAGCAAGAGATTAGCGAAAGTAAATGTGGGTCCCTAAGAGGTTGAGACTGGAGAAATTACAATGGGGAATAAGGAAATAACAGAGACATTAAACAAATATTTTGTATCTGTCTTTACAGTAGATGACACAAATAGTACACTCGAAATAGTGGGGAACCAAGGGTCTAAAGAGAGTAAGGAATTTAAAATAGTTAATATTAGTAAAGAAAAAGCACTGGAGAAATTAATGGGACTAAAAGCTGACAAATCGCCTGGACCTGATGGCCTACATCCTAGGGTTCTAAAAGAAGTGGCTGCAGAGATAGTGGATGCATTGGTTTTGATCTTCCAGAATTCCCTAGATTCTAGAATGGTTCCAGTGGATTGGAAGGTAGCAAATGTGCATAGGAACATAGGAACAGGAGTAGGCCATTCAGCCCCTCGTGCCTGCTCCACCATTTGATAAGATCATGGCTGATCTGTGATCTAACTCCATATACCTGCCTTTGGCCCATATCCCTTAATACCTTTGGTTGCCAAAAAGCTATCTATCTCACATTTAAGTTTAGCAATTGAGCTAGTATCAATTGCTGTTTGCGGAAGAGAGTTCCAAACTTCTACCACCCTTTGTGTGTAGAAATGTTTTCTAATCTCGCTGCTGAAAGTTCTGGCTCTAATTTTTAGACTGTGCCCCTACTCCTAAAATCCCCAACCAACGGAAATAGTTTCTCTCTATCCACCCTATCTGTTCCCCTTAATATCTTATAAACTTCGATCAGATCACCCCTCAACCTTCGAAACTCTAGAGAATACAACCCCAGTGATAGCACTGTTGACGACACCTTCCATCACTTTGCTGATGATTGAGAGTAGACTGATTGGACGGTAATTGGCCGGATTGGATTTGTCCTGCTTTTTGTGGACAGGACACACCTGGGCAACTTTCCACATTGTTGGGTAGATGCCAGTGATGTAGTTGTACTGGAACAGTTTGGCTAGAGGCGCGGCTAGTTCTGGAGCACAAGTCTTGAGCACTACAGCCGGGATGTTGTCAGGGCCCATAGCCTTTGTTGAATCCAGTGCACTCAGCCATTTCTTGATATCATGTGGAGTGAATTGAATTGGCTGAAGACTGGCTTCTGTGATGGTGGGGATATCGGGAGGAGGCTGAGATGGATCATTTACTCAGCACTTCTGGTCGAAGATGGTTGCAAACGCTTCAGCCTTGCCTTTTGCACTCACGTGCTGTACTCTGCCATCATGGAGGATTGGGGTGTTTGCAGAGCCTCCTCCTCCCGTTAGTTGTTTATTTGTCCACCACCATTCGCAACTGGACGTGGCAGGACTGCAGAGCTTTGGTCTGATCCGTTGGTTGTGGAAACGCTTAGCTCTGTCTATAGCATGTTGCTTCCTCTGTTTAGCATGCATGTAGTCCTGTGTTGTAGCTTCACCAGGTTGGCACCTCATTTTTAGGGACGCCTGGTACTGCTCCTGGCATGCTCTTCTAGTCATCAGTGGATGTAATATATTTGGATTTTCAAAAGGCATTCAATAAGGTGCCATACAAAAGTCTGCTACACTAGCTAAGGGCTCATGGGGTTGAGCGTAATATATTAGCATGGATAGAGGATTGGTTAATGGACAGAAAACAAAGAGTAGGAATAAATGAGTCATTTTCAGGTTGGCAGGCTGTAACTAGTGGGGTGCTGCAATGATCATTGCTGGGGCCTCAGCTATTTACAATCTATATTAATGACTTATATGAAGGGATCGAGTGTAATATATCCAAGTTTGCTGACGATACAAAGGTAGGTGGGAAAGTAAGCTATGAGGAGGAACACAAAGTGTCAGTAAAGGGATATAGCCAGGTTAAGTGAGTGGGCAAGAAGATGGTATTTGGAGTATAACGTGGGGATATGTAAGGTTATTCACTTTGGAAGGAAGAATAGAAAAACAGAATATTTTTTAAATGGTGAGGAACTATTAAATATTCATGTTTAGAGGGATTTGGGTGTCCTTGTGCATGAAACAGAAAGTTGTCATGCAGGTACAGCAAGCAATTTGGAAGGCAAATGATATGTTGGCCTTTATTGCAAGGGGCTTAGAGTACAAGGAAGCCGTGCTGCAATTGTACAGGGCTTTGGTGAGACCACGCCTGGAGTACTGTGTACAGTTTTGGTCTCCTTACCTAAGGAGGGATGTACTGGCCTTGGAGGCGGTGCAATGAATGTTCATTAGATTGATTCCTGGGATGAGAGAGTTGTCCTATGAGGAGAGATTCAGTAGAATGGGCCTATACTCTCTGGAGTTTAGAAGAATGAGAGGTGATTTCATTGATACGTATAAGGTTCTGAGAGGGCTTGACAGGGTAGATGCTGAGAGGCTATCTCCCCTTGCTGGAGAGTCTAGAACTAGGAGACATAGTCTCGGGAAAAGGAGTCGGACATTTAGGACTGAGATGAGGAGGACGTTCTTCATTCAGAGGCTTGTGAAGCATTGGAATTCTTTACCCCAGAGGGCTGTGGATGCTCAGTCATTGAGTATATTCGAGACTGAGATTGATTGATTTTTGGACTCTAAGGGAATTAAAGAATATGGGGATCGGGCGGGAAAGTGAAGTTGAGGTCAAAGATCAGTCATGATCTGATTGAATGGCGGAGCAGGATCGAGGGACCGTATGGCCTACTCCTGCTCCTACTTTTTATGTTCTTATGTTCTCAAATTTAAAATTCTCATTCTCGTGTTGAATCCTGTTATGGCCTCGCACCTCTCTGTCTCTGTAAGATCCTCCAGCCCTACTAACCCCATTATACTTCACCTCTTCCCTTTGCCCTACCATTTGAAGCTTTAAGTGCACCTCTCTATGCCCCACACACTGGAATTCCTTCCCTGAACCCTTCCGCCTCCCTGTCCTGATTGAAGACCCCCCTTAAACCCATCTCTTCAACCAAGCTTTCTGCCACCCTTCCTAGTATCTGTTGTCCACTTTTGAAAATTCATGCTCCTGTAAAGTGCCTTGGGTTGTTCTTCTACGTTAAAGGCATTATGTAAATGCAAGTTGTTGTTGTCAACATAGGAACAGGAATAAGCCATTTCGCCCCTCGAGCCTGTTCCGCCATTCAATTCATGGCTGATCTGTGACCTAACTCCATATCACCACTGCCTTAGCCCCATATCCCTTAATACCTTTGGTTAACAAAAACCTATCAATCTTAGATTTAAAATCTAACAATTTAGCTAACATAAACTGCCATTTGCCTAAGAGAGTTCCAAACTTCTACCAGCCTTTGCGTGAAGAAGTGTTTCCTAACTTCACTCCTGAAAGTCCTGGCTCTAATTTTTAGTTTATGTCTCCTAGTGCTAGACTCCCCAACCAGCGGAAATAGTTTCTTTCTATCTACCCTATCAGTTCCCCTTAATAGCTTGAAAATTCAATCATATCACCCCTTAATTTTCTAAATTCCAGGGAATATAACCCTAGTTTGTGTAATCTCTCCTCGTAATTTAACCCTTGGAGTCCAGGAATCATTCTAGTAAATCTACACTGCACTCCCTCCAAGGCCAATATATCCTTCCTAAGATGCGGTGCCCAGAACTGAACACAGTACATCAGGTGTGGTCTAACCAGGGCTTTGTATATTTGTAGCATAACTTCTACCTCCTTGTATTCTAGTCCTGCAGATATAAAGGCCAGCATTCCATTAGCCTTTTTGATTATTTTCTGTACCTGTCCATGACATTTTAATGATCTATGTACATGGACCGCTAAGTCTCTTTGGACCTCTATTGTTTTGAGCTTTTTACCATTTAGAAAGTACTCTGATCTATCCTTTTTAGGTCCAAAGTGGATGACTTCACACTTGCCTACATTGAAACCATTTGCCACAGGTTTGGTCTACTTGCCCATTTACTCATCTATTAATATCTCGCTGTAATTTTATGCTTCCATATACACTGCTTACAATGCTGCATATCTCTGTTATCAGCAAACTTGGATATGTGGCCCTCTATCCCGTCATCTAAGTCGTTAATAAATACAGTGAATAGTTGAGGCCCCATCACAGATCCCTGTGGGACACCATGAGTCACATCCTGCCAATTTAAGTACATGCCCATTTTCCCTACTCTCTGTCTCCTACGCTCAGCCAGTTTCCTAACCAGGTCAATAATTTGCCCTCAATTCCATGAGCTTCAACTTTAGCTAACAGTCTCTTATGAGAGACTTTATTGAATGCCTTCTGGAAATCCATATAAACAACATCCTTGGGCCAGGAGAAACTCTGAAATCACAAAGTATATTCCAGGAAGCTTTCTTCTGCCATAACATAGAGAGGATTTGAAACTGCTGTTTTAGTAACAAGGAAGATTCGTTACTGCTTGATTTGAACTGTAAACATTTCCTAGTAACATGTGAGCGTTACAATTAATCACCCAATTTTTATGTATTCGAATAACCAATTATTATGTTCTATTTGTGTCCTGGTACCTTTGTTAACAGGTTGCATTTGAGCCCCAGTTTCCAGATTGCAAATTTAACCAAGCCAGGACGTAATGGGCTGCATTGTCTTAATCCTGCCCTGAAAAGGTTAGATCGCCGATTTCCATGATCCCCCATGACTCTGGCCTGGTTTTGGTTTGGGTCATTTGATATTCATGGCGGGCTCCCAATCAGATTCTTGCTATCAAGTGGGAGAGCGCCAGTGCCCCTCCCCCCCCACCCAGCAAAATCAAGGCAGTACTGCAGCGGAAGGACATTAAAGGGGTCAGATGGCCCTGAAGAATGGTGCAGCATAGTGATTGAAGGCCTTGTCTCAGACCAAGTCCTTCACCCGATAAGTGATCAGAGGGAGAGGAGGACTTCCCGTCCATTTGATGCATGCAGTGCTAATCCCAGCCGCTATCCTTGGCCTACCTCCTTGGTTTATTGGCAGTCCTGGGAAGCAATTGGACCAGGGGCAGGTGGGAGAGAAATAGGCAGGTAACCCAGGCTCTAATTTCAAGTGGGATGGCAGAGGAATGTGTCTTGATGGAGGAAGAAAACCAGGGCAAGCTGGTGCTCACGAAAGCTAAGAAGTCACAACCCTCATGGATTTGGTATTTCACATTTTAATACTGGCAAGATAATTCAAATCATTTTATTGGCCAATACAATCTGATTGCTTCTCCATTTCTTATACAACATCATCACCATATACAACAATGTATGATAGTTTTAAAAGTATGTTCAAACCGCAGCCATGTCAAGCATCATTGCACACAATTGATTTTTTTTAAACAAACTGTATTTCTATGCTACAGGCTATGGGGAACAATTTAGGGGTGGGCAGCTAAGCCTTCTGCCCTCGTTCTCTCCTTGATGCTTTCTTTTGACTGAATTGAGGAGTTCACTGAGTCACCATTTTAAATCATGTACAGGTACTCCACATCTCATAACCTGGAGTAGTCCTCCCCTCTCCAGTATCAGCACTGTTTCATCAATATGTTTGCTATGTTTTCATGCTGCTGACACTGTAATGCTCAGTTTATTGGTAATTTTCCAAGATCGTTACAATCTATCTAGTTGTTATATAAGTAATCTACATGCTTTGCATTTGTTTAAAAAAGTTGTACAAGGAGTGCGGAATGGCAGACAGTAAAAGATTCAACTCCCGCAACTTGCAGCCTCTATATAGTTTTGTATTTAGTATGTCTCCAACAATAGTCACACAGATATTACAAGTATCTCATCCATTATAGAATTTCTGTATGGCGAGTTTTGAAGTGACTGAGTTGCGTAAGTGTCTGATAAAGACCAACTCGTACTGCAATGTACATGACTCAGTAGCAAGTGCCCATTATTGCAGAATATCCTTGAATAAAAGGAGGATGGACTTCTCCTGCCATCTGTTGGAATTCTCTCCCCTTAAGACTATCACATAGGCATCAAGGTAATTTAGACTGCTTTGATAGCTGAGATCAAAGATGTTTTTATATCATGAATTTCAAAAATCTGGAATATTTTGAAAGATATCACAGGACTGTCCTTAAGGGTTTTAGCTCTTAGTTTTTCTCAATTCCAATTTGTCATGTATCACACCGGGGCGGGGGAGTTCCAAGGCTAGAATTCAGCTGACTTGTTGATGTGCTTTCCTAAACTTATAAACATACGAACATACGAATTAAGAGCAGGAGTAGGCCATTTGGCCCCTTGAGCCTGCTCTGCCATTTGATAAGATCATGGCTGAACTTCAGTGCTAAAAGGCCCGATTTTAACTCGGGTGGTATGTGGCAGGCGGGGGCGGGGACAAAGACGAGCGGGAAACCCCCCATGACGACATTGGTGGAAGGCTCAGGCAATTTTAACTCTTGGACCTTGTTTAAATGATGGAAGTCTGATACCTGCCCGAACCTGGCAGGAATGACCAAGGTTGGCGAACGGGAGTGATAGGATGCTGCCATCAGGGAGCTGAGGGAACGGTTCAGCATTGAGGTAAATAGTAAGGAAGGGGTCCAATGGGAATTGCGCTCAATAGAGGAGGGGGCAGGGGAGGCCCATGGTTTTCTCCTTCTCCTCCTGGCCCACAAGGAAACCTTTAAAAAAATAAACTTACCTGGGCCTCTTCTAGCCACGATCCTGCCTACCGTCAGGTTTGGCTGGCGGCTCCTTCACTGAGCATCACAATCACATTCCAGAATAAAAATCGCTCCAAATGACGGCGTTTAAATATTGATGAGGCCCCCACCTGCCTGCAGTGAGCGCCATCCCCGCAACCAGGATTGGCGGGGTAGATCATGAATCTTCAGTGATCTGTACACAATAACAATGATCTTTTTCTCTCTCAACCTCTTTCAGTATTGTTCCCTGCAGTTGTATTCTGCGTTGGCCCCAACAATATTCATGATACTACATTTATCGAAGTTATTTTCCATTGCGTGGTCCACTCCCCTAGTGCATCTAAATCTCTATGCATTTGATTGCGTTCCTCTACTGTCTTTAACCCTTTCACGGATTTTGATGTCATTTGCAAACTTACTGATCATACTCCCAACACCACTGTTGAGGTCATTAATAAAGACAGTGAACAGTAGCTGGCCTAGTACCGATCCTGGGGGACACCACTACTAGCATGCCTCCAGGCTGGATCACGTTCGTTAACGACAACATTTTGGCTGCAGGATTGGAGCAAATTCAGCATTTCAAATCCCTATTGATATCACAAGATTCTATCTTGTGAAGTAACCTAATGTGAGGTACCTTATCAACGGCTTTCTTTAAGTCCAGGTAGACAATGTCTACTGGGTTTCTCTCATCAACAACCCTAGTGACTTCCTCAAAAATCTCCATCAAATTTGTACGGTACAATCTACTTTTCTGGAAGCCGTATTGTGAATTTCTAATGGCCTCTTCCCTTTCCCAGTGATCATAAAGGGCATTTCTTACGATCCCTTCCAGCATCTTCCCAATAATGGGTGTCAGACTGATGGGCCTGTACTTCCCTGGCCCCCTTTTTTGAAAATAGGGTTAAATGAATGTATGAATAAAACATATCACAAATGAGAGAGTTAAATCATAAGAAAGTTTTATTCACAGATGGAAGCCAATGTAGTTGTGTTATATAAATAGAACTGCAAAACACTGGATGATGAATAAACTTGTTATGTGGCTTGTGACACTTCATATATTTTCCATATAATCCACTGCATCTTGATTTGTTTTCTCTATTTAATCTTATAAAAGAATATTTTTATATGTTGCAGAACCCATACAACTAGAAAGCAAGTTTTGACAATATTACAGTTGAGAATTGTATGTGGCATTATTTTCAGTTTTAATCATGACATACATAAATAAATATGTACCAGTACAGAATTTCCCAGTCCTCAGTAATTACACAGCACTCGTTAATCCTCGTGTCCGACCATCACCTTGAACTTAAGATGTGGAGTGCACTGACTGTTGGTATCAGTCCGAAATCCATATAAAAAATAGATATGGCGGAGTAATCTCAAAATTGTAATTTAATTTCTGGGGATCAAATGGCTTTTTATGAAATATCTATGATATTATGTCATCCTCTTGAGTAGAGTTGTCACTCCCAAATTTTTATTATTCTTCATTATGTTCTGTATCACTTTATCATCACCTTTCCTTTTTAACCGCCTTGGTCCAAACATGGACAAAAGAGCTGAATTCCAAAGATGAGGTGAGAGTGACTGCCCTTGACATCAAGGCAGCATTTGACCGAGTGTGGCACCAAGGTGCCCTAGCAAAATTGAAGTCAATAGGAATCAGGGGGAAAACTCTCCAGTGGCTGGAGTCATACCTAGCACAAAGGAAGATGGTAGTGGTTGTTGGAGTCCAATCATCTCAGCCCCAGGACACCATTGCAGGAGTTCCTCAGGGCAGTGTCCTAGGCCCAGCTATCATCAGCTGCTTCACCAATGACCTTCCCTCCATCATAAGGTCAGAAATGGGGATGTTCGCTGATGATTGCACAGTGTTCAGTTCCATTCACAACCCCTCAGATAATGAAGCAGCCCGTGCCCGCATGCAGCAAGACCTGGACAACATCCAGGCTCGGGCTGATAAGTGGCAAGTAACATTCGTGCCAGATAAGGGCTGGGCAATGACCACCTCCAACAAGAGAGTGTCTAACCACCTCCCCTTGACATTCAACGGCATTACCATCGCCGAATCCCCCCATCAACATCTTGAGAGTCACCATTTACCAGAAACTTAACTGGACCAACCATATAAATATTGTGGCTACAAGAGCAGGTCAGAGGCTGGGTATTCTGTGGCGAATGACTCACCTCCTGACTCCCCAAAGCCTTTCCACCATCTACAAGGCACAAGTCAGGAGTGTGATGGAATACTCTCCACTTGCCTGGATGAGTGCAGCTCCAACAACACTCAAGAAGCTCCAACGTCATCCAGGACAAAGCAGCCTGCTTGTTTGGCACCCCATCTACCACCCTAAACATTCACTCCCTTCACCACAGGCTCACCGTGGCTGCAGTGTGTACCACCTACAGGATGCACTGCAGCAACTCACCAAGACTTCTTCGACAGCACCTCCCAAAGCCGTGACCTCTACCACCTAGAAGGTCAATGGCAACAGGCACATGGGAACAACATCACCTGCACGTTCCCCCCAAGTCACACACCATTCCGACTTGGAAATATATTGCCATTCTTTCATCGTCGCTGGGTCAAAATCCTTGAACTCCCTTCCTAACAGCACTGTGGGAGAACCTTCACCACATGGACTGCAGCAGTTCAAGGAGGCGGCTCACTACCACCTTCTCGAGGGTAATTAGGGATGGGCAATAAATGCTAGCCTTGCCAGCAACGCCCACATCTCATGAACAAATAGAAAAAAAACAAATTGTTTCTTCTTGTCTGAAGGTTCTGGGACCCAGTTCCATGGGTACGGGCAGCCATTCTGTATTTCAAACAAGTGGCCATTATTCATGTATGAGCCTAGACAGAGTGCTGATAGGCTATTCAGCTGTTGAGGTGGGGGGCGGGGGAGGGTAGAGCACCACAGAAGAACCTGATCTTGTCCTCATCTGATATCCACAAATGTAGAATTTCCCACAGTGATTACCGGGTAGCGATCAGGAGCAGAGGCATGGCTAACGTAGTCCTTCCCTAACCTGGGGGATGCTTCTGCTCCCACTATTGTCTAATTTGAAATAACTAACTTTGCACAGAGCCAGGGATCAATATTGTCACCTTCCTTGGTCTCTGTGGCTTCGTGTCACATCAGACAGTGAATTTATCTTCTGACCCATCAAGATTAGCCACAACCTTTTTCTACAAATTTTTTCATTACTGCAATGTATTGTTGGTGAACAAATAAATCAGTTTGTCCTCTAAATCGGACTAAGCGATATAAATTTGAAGTTTTCTGAAGGCATACATCTGTTTAACATATAAATGACTAGCACAGTTGTGTTATAATTAATTGGGTCGGTATCTAGAGAGCAACCAATACAAAGAAAGAGTATATCCGATCAGGCAAATGCATAGCTTGCATTATATTATACTTTACATTATTGGAAAAACCCCAATAGAGGGCTGAATTGGATATCCTCAGTGTCCTGTTTGACTCTGGGCTGAGCTTCAAATCCATGTCCTATCTATCACCAACGCCACTCACCTGCACTTCCATAATATTACTTGCCTCTGACAGTTTCCTGAGCTCCATTCTACATAAACTGCAACTTATATCCTGTCCCACTTGACCATCACCCTTGCCCTCTCTGATATTCATTGGCACCCCGTACTATATCACAGAGGTGTCCAAACTGTGACTGATGGGCCACATGCTGCTGTGAGCTCTGACAATCTGTCTCTTAAGCCCAGGAAACTCAATCCTGTTTTTTTTTTGTCCCAATAGGTCCATGCCGGTGGTGTGCTCCACACGAGCCTCCTCCCTCCCTCTGACTCCATTAACATAATGACCCCTTCTATTCCTTTCTCCCTCGTGTTTATCTAGCTTTCCCTTAAATGCATTTATGCTGATCGCCTCAACTACTTCTTGTGGTAGCGAGTTCTACATTCTAACCATGCTTTAGGTAAAGAAGTTTCTCCTGAATTTCCTATTGGATTTATTAGTGACTACCTAATACTTATGGCCCCTAGTTCTGGTCTCCACCGCAAGTGGAAACATCTTCTCTTTGTCTATCCTATCAAACCCCTTCATACTCTTAAAGACCTCTATTAGGTCACCCCTCCATCATCTCTTTTTTAGAGAAAAGAGCCGCAGTCTACTCAATCTTTCCTGATAGGTATAACCTCTCAGTTCTGGTATCATCCTAGTAAATCTTTTTTACACCTTCTCCAGTGCCTCTATATCCTTTTTATAATATGGAGACCAAAACTGTTCACGGTACACCAAGTGTGGTCTAACCAAGGTTCTATACAAGCTTAACATAATTTTCTTGATTTTCAATTCTATCCCTCTATAAATGAATCTTAGTACTTTGTTTGCTTTTTTATGGCCTATTAACCTGCATCACTGGTTCTAGTGATTTGTGTATCTGTACCCCCAGATCCCTCTGCTTCTCTACCCCATTTAGACTCTTATTTTCCAAGGAGTATGTGGCCTCTTTATTCTTTCTACCAAAATGTACCACCTCACTCTTATCTACCTTGAAATTAATTTGCCAATTACATTCCCATTCTGCAAGTTTATTATTGTCTTCCTGTATTTTGTCACAGTCCTCCTCAGTATTAACTATACCTTCTCAATTTGGCGTCGTTCACAAATTTTGACATTGTACTTCTGATTTCTTAGTCCAAACCGTTTATGTAAATGGTGAACAACAGTGGTCCCAGTACCGATCCCTGTCGAACACCACTTTCCACCTTTGCCAGTCTGAGTAACCATCTTTAACCCCATCTCTGTTTTCTGTATTGTAGCCAGTATGCGGTACATTATTGAAGGCCTTTTGAAAATCCAAATATATTACATCTACTACATTATCCTTGTCTACCTTTTCTGTTACTTCTTCAAAGATTTCAATAAGATTGGCCAAGCATGACCTTCCCTTTTGAAATCTGTGCTGACTATTCTTTATTATGTTTTCGGTTTCTTGATGTTTTTCTATTACATCTTTGAGTACAGACTCCATTATGTTTCCCACCACTGACATTGAGTTAATTGTTCTATAATTCGTCTATTTGCTCTATGTTTCTTATTTAGTGGTTGTCCTGTTTGAATTTTGCCTTAAGTCACCTCCTCTAACATTTCTCCTTCAACTGTGTAACATCCATTTTTCCTCTGTGAAATGCCTTGAGATAGCCTCTACGTTAAAGACACTATATAAATGTATTTGCTGGAAAGCCTTTTTTTGGTTGAAATAGAGATTTTTCATTAAATATGCATTAAAATCATTTATAGAGCCCAATACATGGCAACAATTTGAAACAAAATATACACCCAAATGATAAATAAATGTAGCTTTTTCCAATCTTTACTATTCCATTACTGCCTTTCAAAACTTTTTGCATTTGTCATGTTACAGTAGTAATATTTTTATTCAGAAGCTTAAGTGATGAGCCAAGATAAAAAGTGCAAGAGACAAAGTAAGAAGTAGTAGTGAGGAGATGCAAAGCCAGGGTTTTAAAATCCAGTAAACTGGAGAATAAGGGGGAGATTCAGGGAGGTAAGAGGTTCCACACTTTTAAGGTCTTAGAAATCAGTGAGTTAGACCACTGGTTTTTAAAACCTGGATGGACCTTGGTTAGGTTGCTGGTGTACAGCTTTTCTTATCCGGACATGTCAGAAATACAGAAGGAAAGAGCAAAGCGTAAATATCTGGCAAAGAACTCAGCAAAAAAAGCTGCACTATCTTTGTCGCTCTCCAGTATGCTATCGCATTTCAGGGGATTTTACTTGCTTCAGTAATTTGATAAACTGTGCAATGTATTTTACATTGTCTTTATATTTAATTAAGTCACATGGCTTGGGCTAAGAATTTGTGAATATGAAGATATGAAACAGTGAACAAGTTCAAGCAAACCCTTTCACTGCTTTAGGTGCATCTTTCAGGGAATGATTAACCTTCACCTTCAAATGTCTATCCTTTAGTCAATGTACAGAAATAGATGTACTGAATGTTCTTGCCATGAGGCAAATTAATGTTGTTAATATTAATATGCGTTGGAGCTAATCAAGGCTGCAATAAGAGACCTGACCATCTCTGGAAGAATAACACCAAATATTTAAATAATGTACATAGTTTAATTGAAAGATGAGATGTCATTAATCACATAATCCGTTGCATTTGCAAATGTTATGATTAACCTCATTCCCCTTTTGGTGGAAGTATGGAGGAGGGGGAAAAGATCGAGTACTTTGTGAATTACAGATGAGGGAACATACAGATATGGGTTCAGTAGCCTAAACATTTTTGCCGCAATGACTGACAATGGTAACAAGTTGGCACTGTCTAGCTAGTGAGTGGACTGTAATCTTTACAATTAGTGTGACCCTGCAGTGCGGTCAGCAATCTGCCTGGGGGCAGATGGCTGCATAATATTGTTCCCAGCTGCCTGAGAGCCACAACGATCTAGATTCTGAATCAGTACAAACCACATGAGTTATATTTCATTGAAGAGTCACCAAATAAAAATCAGATATACTTATTATTCACTCAAATGAATATAACTGGTAGATTTCCATCTTCAAGCCTGAGCGTTAATCTGGTGGAGCGAATCCCCTGCCCTTTATAAATCCTGCCCCATTTTCATTCCATTAACATCAATGGAATGAAAATTAGGCAGGTTCCATAATAGGTGGGCAATCTACTCGCCCAGGTGATGAAGACAAAAATCTTCCTCAATGTTTCCATACTTGAGTCTAACTCGGCACTGGGCTTTTTATTTTTTTTGCCGATGGGGGTTTGAAAGATAACTAATTTTTTTTATAAGATTAAACAAACTAAGGAAATCACAATAGTTGAACAATGACTTTTTAATTCTGTATATAACTCAATTGAAGTATACAATCTCATTCTCATTCAATATAACCTCATTAGCCTTGTGCCTACTTTCTGAAGACTGCATCAGTGAATATGAGAACAATCCTCTGTATAAATACATTTCTCCGAACCAATCTCTTCATTCTCTTTGTGTCGACTTTAAAGTGGTGACTCTTCATCATCGACTCCCTTGTCAGAGGAAATATTCTTTCTCTATTCACTCCATCAAATCTCTTCATAATATTAAAAAACTTTACTAAATCTCTTAGCCTTCTCTGCTCCAGTAGAAGTAGTCCCAGTATCTCAAGTCTTTCCTCATAGCTTTAGTTTCCCATCTGAGGTATCGTATCGGTGAATCTACACTTTATGCTCTCTATGGCTTTAATATCCTTTACATAATGGGGCACCTAAAACTGCACACAGTACTCTAACTGTGGCTTAAGCAATGCTTTGTGCAAATTCATCCTAATTTACCCTTGTACTCTATTCCCCTATTTATAAATCCCAAATTGCTGTTGGCTTTTTATGGTTTTATCTACCTGCATTTGCACTTTCAGGGAATTACGTATTTGAACTCCTTGTTCTCTTTGTTCATCAACACCTGACAGTGTCTTTCCATTGAGTGTGTACTCCCACTTATCAACATTAAATTACAACTATCATCTGTCTGCCTGTTCCACTAACCTGTCTATTTTGTCCTGAAGTTTTTTTACAGTTGCCAAACCCTTTTGCTTTGTGCTCTCAGCAAATTTTGAAATTGTTTTTCATATACCCAAGTCTGAATCACCTATACACATCAAAAACAAAAGTGGACCTGGCACTGAACCCTGAGTACACCACTTCCAGCCCGTCTCCAATTCAAGCAATACCCAGTTACCCTAACTTATCTATCCAATCTATCAACCAACCTTATATCCATGTTACAACATTTCCTCTTATACAGTATGCCTGAATTTTTCTAACAAGCCTTGTTGAATGCCTTCTGAAAACCCACATACATTACATCTACTGAATTCCCTTTATTGATCTAATCAGTCATTTCTTCAAAAAACTCTATTAAACCTGTCAAACACAACTTGTCTTTAACAAGTCCATACTGGCTATCCTTAATTAAACTTTTCTTTTCTAAACGCTTACTGATATTATCTTGAATTATGGATTCTATGAGTTTGTTTACAACTGGTGTTAGAATAACTGGTCTATAGTTACCCCAGTTAATCCTACTCTCCCTTCTTGAACCAAGGTAATACATTGACTATTCTCGAATCCCAAGGCACAGTTTGCATATTTAATGAGGCTTGAAAAGTTGTTGCCAAAGCCTCTGCTATCTCCTCTCTGACTTCTTTCAACAGCCCAGGCTGTATGCTATTATGGTCTGGTGGTGACTTATCCATCTCCAGTTTTACTAATTTTTTCAGAATAAATTCTGTTTCTACAGTTATCTCTATCAGTTGTTCTGTATCCTCCTCTAGTGCACCTACAGATTCACTTCCACCATTAATTGTAAAAACAATGCAAAATATTTATTTAATATCTCCACCATACTTTCTTTCGCCACAATTAGATTTCTTCCTTCTGCCCTGATCAGTCCTACCCTTTCTTTAACCATTTCTTTTATTTTTATATCTTTATGAAAGCTATTACTGTTTCCCTTTAGATTACCTGCTAGCCATTTTTCAATCTCCCTTTCACCTCTTCTAATCTCCCTTTTCACCTCAGCACTACACTTTCTACATTCTTTATGATTATCTTTGGTATTGCTATTGCTAACTTTATCATATGGCTCCCTTTTATGTTTCAGTTTAGATTTAATCCTTCTATTTATCCGCAGAACTATATTCTTCAATGCATCCCCTTTTCATTTTATACGAATATATTTTTGTAGTTTCTCCATCTCATATTTGATATTTCCCACTCTTGATTCATCAACCTGTTTGTTAACTTTTATTCACAGTTAGCTCGAGCCATATCCCATGATTGATTACGATGCAATTGCTATAAATTAGTGAGACGTAATTAGCAGTCAGTTATCACTTTGTGGCTCACGACTGTTTCAGGAGTGAGGAAATCCTGTGATTAGCTTTCTATTCATTGAAAGGTAGGATCTGTTGTGCTACAGTTGCAAAATGCAGATTTATTTTTTGTATGCTTTACTGCTGCACTCACATTCTGTAGTCATAATGACGTTTGCGCTCTTATGTTGGGCAGTAAATAAACTGAAGATGTTTGGCACCAAAAACCTATTTTTCAACTGTTATGGAACTTGCACCTGCAGTTTCCTGATATGCGCTCCCAATAGTTGAGACTCCTTGCTAGGAGGGCACATTCATAAAATTGGCCTGCAAGAGTCATCGTTAATTTAGGTAGATGCAGAATAAAATTCCCTCTATTCTGTCCCAACACTATGCATCAGCTCCAACCTTATATGAGCATCCCCTACTGTACCAGTGTAACATGTTTTTTCAGCTCCCACACCAGACATCCTGTAGTTGCAATGAGATTGCAAATTTAGAATCGATTAGAGTAGTTTTGATTTTGGGACCATTCCCATCATGATCTGCATTGAACCTTCCCCAGCTCATTTCATAACGACTCATAGTCAGAGAACAGAGATGACTTTTCTCCCATCAATCTGGGCTGGATTTGAAATCAAGTCTAAAGGTGAAAGGGCCTAACCCAATTTATCACCCTATCCCCTGAGCATGTATCTTTATAACAATTAGGAAGTAATCCCAGGTTCTTAGTAAGTCAGAATACTTCTTTTCTAGCAGAACTAAAGAGAGACTGTAAATACAAATGTAATCCTTCTTCATCCCCTTTATTTCAGTGTGCATCCGCTTTAGGGTAGAAATTACTGTCAACAATGTTATTGTACAAATGCTAAATGCACACAGCTTCCTCCCTGCAACTTCAACAGAGGTTTTAACATATTTAAAATAAGCAGGTTAGTGCTGCCATTAGAGTAGCAGAAAGAGTAATTTAGTACAAGAGCATTAAGCAGTTGTGTGATAACATCGCTGACAGTAATTTCTACCATCTTTATACCAGTTAAAGCCCAACTAAAATAATTGTCAGTTTTCACTGCAACCCTGGTAGAAAGATTTACAAACAGTTATACAGAAACCCTAAGAGTACACATTCAACTCAATTTCATAACAGACTATTTTTGCAGTCCTTAGTACTAACATGCAAAATGATGTTAATATTGAAACTTTGATATTTTCTTTGTGTTTTGTCACCACCCCACTTTATTAAGAGCAATTGGATTTATGTTATGAAGTCATTAAGGTGACAAGTTTTTGTTCATGAGCAGATAAACACCGATGTATGGGCAAATCCCTCTTCAAATAATGAGTTCCTTTGAAAATGGGCATGATCGGAAATGTCACTGTTACGTTCATCCACTTTCATGAAATGGTTTGCCAGGTCAATAACTTAATCCATCACTAGACATTACCAAACTTTTAAAAAAATCCTTTGCTCGTCCAAATTAAAGAAACTCAAAGCTATCAAGTTGCCTTTCTTTCTACTGGCATACACTATTATTGCATCTGCCGATGAAAAACAGGAAATTGAATGGTTTTGAATATGTTCTTCTCTCTGACTGAGATCTGGCACTATTTTCCTATTGAAAACAAACATGTTTAAATGGCAGTTTTATTAGGGTCTTCTGGTTAGAAGTCCATTGCATCACCACTGAAACCAGTATTCTGACTGTAAGAGTGGCATTTGTTGTAAATAGCCATTTTATGAAATTCTGAGGGAAATACACACTGTGACAACAAACCTTACTTCAAAAGCTATCTGTGACCTTTAAAACTTGATTCCCACAACACATTGCCTCTTTAAAACAGTGATAGGCTTTATTCTCTCAAGTGGAGACTAGATCAAACTGCAGAGATTAATTGAAGTAGCAAAGGGAAGACAGCTTTTGACAGAATATCGTGTTGGAACAAATTGCTTCAATTACTGCGGAGTTACACTGCAGATCATTTAAAACAATCCTGTATCAAGATATCAAGTCTGAAGAAAGCAATTTAATCAAGAGAAAGAAAGCTTAAAGGATTATTAAAATCGGAGATGGAAATAATCACTTCTTAGAAATAAATCTTACAAAATGTCTTTGTTTTGACAATTTTACTCAAAGCTAACATGTATGTAATTGATTTTCAGTGTTAACATAAATTCATTTCAATATAATTTAACACAACTAAATTACAAGCTGAGGAAGATATATTCACAGTACAGTAGCACACACACATAATGATTGTCAGTCTATTTTTACTTGAACCGAGGACCTCACATGAGTAAAAACAGAAAATGCCCAAAATACTCAGCAGGTTAGGAAGCATCAATGCAGAGAACAGAGTTAATGTTTCGTGTGTGGACCCTTCATAAAAATCTGCCCATGGGACTCTCCCATTTCCCAAAGACCCCAGGATTCCTCTCCCAATTATGATTTATGCCAGTCCTCTCCCCAGATCCTAAGACCCTTCCAGTACTCCCACACCACAATAAGAAGTGCTACTACACCCTGGGATCCTCCTCCCCTTCCGCTACATCTCCAACCAAGAAACCCCCATCCCCACAGTTATGACACTCCTCCCATTGTTCCCATACTTTAGTATCCATGATACTTCCCAGTGCTTCCAAACCTGGAATCCCTCCCCAGTCCTTCATGTCTCCAGAACTTTTATTTCCTTGTGTTTCCAAATTTGGCCAACAATCTGAATCTGTCTCTACCACAAATGCGGCTATAAAGTATTCTTTGTCAAGTTAGTCCAGGAAACATGATTGGCATCTGTAACTTCCTTTCATACTCATATAAAGTCTGGCCGTTCTTAGGACTTCAGAATCATCCTGACTCTTTGCATTTGTGCTTTACTTCAAGTCTGATTCCTTCTTATGAACATCTTTCCATGAACAATGCTGTGTCAGAATTGACGTTGACCAGCCCTGTCCCTGTTGACTTCTCAAATTTGTCTTTACACCCTTCTAGTCGTTGGTTGGATTGCTGTGCAGGATGAGGAATTTCTCCACTTCTTCGCAACTTCTACAATAATGTCCAGGACCTCATCAATGAACCTAGCTTTTGGGGTTTTCTGTATTCCCTTCAATAATTAAAGGGTCGGCCATTTAGGACTGAGATGAGGAGGAACATTCTCACTCAGAGGGTGGTGAATCTTTGGAATTCTCTGCCCCAGAGGGCTGTGGATGCTCAGTTGTTGAGTATATTCAAGGCTGAGATTGATAGATTTTTGGACTCAAAGGGAATCAAGGCATATGGGGATCAGGTGGGAAAGTGGAGTCGAGGTTGAAGATCAGCCATGATCTTATTGAATGGCGGAGCAGGATCGAGGGGCTGTATGGGTTACCCCTGCTCCTATTTCTTACATTCTTATATTCTTAATGCAGAAAATTACACTACTTAATTGAAAGGGGGCCTCAGCAGTATTATTGGAAGTAACTTCTGTTCACTTGAAGGTTATCCATTAATGTGTCTGAAGTTATAAAAGTTCAGTGAGCAAGATTGTATTTTACTGGCAGCATGGGGTAAAAGAAATTGGAGAAATATTAAGGACTCAATTTAAAAATGAAAATCTGGGTGCGTTGGGGGCGGGGTGGCAAAGAAAATTGGAGAAATCCAGAGCGGGCAGGATTCCCGGCTCCGACCCGCTGAAGAACACGTACGACCCAGAGTCAACTGAGTGCGCGTGCCGTTCCCGAACCCGGAAGTCCCACTGGCAATTAAAGCTGGCAGGACGATATTTAAACAAGCAAGTGTACCTCATTGAGGTACTTAAGGTAGTTTATTTTTGGCACATTGAATAGTTGAAAAAATTTTGACCTTACCTGGGCAGCTTTCCCACAGCTTCCGATTCATGCCTGGTGAAACCAGACGGAAAGGGCCGGATCAGTCAAAAATAAACTAAATAAATTAAATAAAATTACATTTCCTATTGTAAAATGATAAATAAACCTACCTTACAAACGATGTCACCTGCACCCCCTGCTCCGATGTCCGATGTCTTCTCCCACCCCCGATGATCGATGTCTTCTACACACTGCCCACCTAATGTCCGACGTCTTCTCCCCCCCCCACCCCCACCGATGACCAATGTCTTCTGCACACCCCACCCCCCTCCGATGTCCAATGTCGAATCCATAACCCCTCCGATCTTTGACTCCACCCCCCCCAACTCTGTCTCACAACGGCCGATGAGGTCTCTCTCTCTCTCTCGCTCTCTCTTTCTCCACGACCCCCCCCCCCCCACCCCACCGCCCTGCAGATGTGAAGCTCCTGTCGGCAGCCAGGTGCGAAACTCGGAAGAGGCTTAAATTAGCCTCATTGGCGATCACAACCCGCCTACTTCCCTTCCGGGTTTGGCACCTGCAAATTACCCACCCCTCCACCCGCTGCCATCCCACCGCCCTTTTCAAATTGAGCCTTAATCTCATTGAGTGCACCTCAATGGGCTAAGTGTATTGTTTCCTGACAGGACTGTATGTCAGCATAATGTTAGTTATAAAAATCATTCTGTACAGTTTCCGATATGCAACCCAACATCTAAAGTGTAGATTCTCAGACTGGGGCTCCTGTATTTAAGGCAGGTCTACAAGCCAAGGGTTCCATTTGCAACCCCTCAGATAATGAAGCAGTCCGTGCCCGCATGCAGCAAGACCTGGACAACATCCAGGCTTGGGCTGATAAGTGGCAAGTAACATTCGCGCCAGACAAGTGCCAGGCAATGACCATCTCCAACAAGAGAGAGTCTAACCACTTCCCCTTGACATTCAACGGCATTACCATCACCAAATACCCCACCATCAACATCCTGGGGGTCACCATTGACCAGAAACGTAACTGGAACAGCCACATAAATACTGTGGCTACAAGATCAGGTCAGAGGCTGGGTATTCTGCGGCGAGTGACTCACCTCCTGACTCCCCAAAGCCTTTCCACCATCTACAAGGCACAAGTCAGGAGTGTGATGGAATACTCTCCACTTGCCTGGATGAGTGCAGCTCCAACAACACTCAAGAAGCTCGACACCATACATGATAAAGCAGCCCGCTTGATTGGCATACCATCCATCACCCTAAACATTCACTCCCTTCACCACCGGCACACTGTGGCTGCAGTGTGTACCATCCACAGGATGCACTGCAGCAACTCGCCAAGGCTTCTTTGATAGCACCTCCCAAACCCGCAACCTCTACCACCTAGAAGGACAAGGGCAGCAGGCACATCGGAACAACAACACCTGCATGTTCCCCTCCAAGCCACACACCATCCTGACTTGGAAATATATCGCCGTTCCTTCATCGTCACTGGGTCAAAATCCTGGAACTCCCTACCTAACAGCACTGTGAGAGAACTTTCACCACACGGACTGCAGCGGTTCAAGAAGGCAGCTCACCACCACCTTCTCAAGGGCAATTAGGGATGGGCAATAAATGCTGGCCTCGCCAGCGATGCCCACATCCCATGAACGAATAAAAAAAGCAGATTGCAGGAGATCCCTGAGGTCATGTGACTTCTGTCAATGTGGTTTTTTTGACCTACTAACACATTCGCCCGACTTTGGCAGAGGCGTGAAATGACCAAGATTGAATCGGCCGCCCATTATGCACCCGCCCGATTTTCCTCATGGAAGGAAGATTGAGTGGGGTGTAAAACGGACAGCCGATTTGATACCGTTTGTTTTACACCCCGCTGAAGGTGAAAGTTCTGCCCATTATTTCTCTTGCTGTGAAATAATAAGTTTTTTCTGCAATGATAATGCTGTTTTCCTTTGGGTAGCTGAACGTAGACAAGGACTCCCTGGGAGTCATAGAGTCATAGAGTTATACAGCACGGATAGAGGCCCTTCGGCCCATCGTGTCCGCGCCGGCCATCAGCCCTGTCTACTCTAATCCCATATTCCAGCATTTGGTCCGTAGCCTTGTATGCTATGGCTACGGACCAAATGCTGGAGTATATCAATATTTGCAGGGGTTCCACACACAAAAAAGTTTGAAAACTACTGAAAAAGGATGTCTATTTACTGTCTTGCAAGACTTGTTTGTGCTTGTAAGGCAATACAATGGTGTATTGAATTCTTACTTTAATTTTTGTAATTTGGATCCCTTCATTCAAATGTTTTAAAACCATAAAACAAAATACCATTGTGTCATTATGTGGATACCCCTGAATTAGTTGTATGTTTCTTTTGTCTTGTTTCCAACAAAATATAACCCCGTGAAGGGATGTTTATCATCTGTGACTTCTTCTTTCTACTTGCATTTCCTGATCATTTCTACGCGCCCAAGAGTAAACAACTTCATAGCATTTACTTAAGATTGTCCTTTGACTTAATAAGGCTTAAAGCATTCATCTACATCTTACATGACTTGGGAAAACCTGACCCCAGCTTTTTCACCTCCATCCAAACTCCAGCATGGAGCACAGAAAAGATGTATGTGCCTCTCATACCCATTGACAGTCTCACAATATCTTTGCCTTCAAAGTAAGGTACTCCAGAGTCAAGCCATTAACGTGTTTCACTGATTTATAGGCTGGTCATCTAAATGCGTTTAAGTGCCTGAAACCACTGCTGTTGAGATATAGGGCGCGTTTTTATCGGGGGTTCAGCGGTGGGGGGGTGTTTTTATTTTGTATGTTTCCCACCCGACAGGCCGGCCTGATTGACAGGCTGGCCTCAGTTGGATGGGAGAAGAGGAAGGAAAAGGATGTGAACAGGTAAGTATTAGATTGGGTGGGGTCGGGGGTCATCGGGGAGGCCAGTGATCGGGGTGGGGTCAGTCATCGGGGGGTCAATGGATGGGGGACTCAGTCACAGAGGGGGCTCAGTCATCGGAGGGAGGTGTCAGTCATCGGAGGGAGGTGTCAGTCATCGGAGGGAGGTGTCAGTCATCGGAGGGGGGTTTCAGTCATTGGGGGGGGGGTATTCTTTGGGGGGGGGTCGCAGATCATGGGGGAATTTGGAGATAGTGGGGGTGGTCAGGGTAGGTGAGCTTGTTGGGACTGGGGGGAAGCACTCCTGCTCCTCCGGGCCCACAAGCTGTGTTATAAAGACACTTACCTGCAGTTTTGGGCCTTCTCGCCTCCTCTCACGTGACATGAAGGAGAAGGCCTGGGAATCCCAGCCCCCAGGGGTTAAAAACAAAAAAATTGTCAAAATGGAGGCCGGCAGCCTCCTTGAAAGCTTTTAGTGACCAACCCGCCTCCTGAGAGCAGGTTGGTCGCCCGCCCCTCATTCCGCCTCCGTGTAAACTGGAAGTGGGTGGGTTGGAGGTGGGTTGGGGGCAGGTTTTAGATTTTTAAAATTTTTACTGACCGCCCTGCCCCCAACCCACCCATTTTTCCTATGTAAAATCATGCTCATCCAGTCTTGAATTTTGACTTTGAACAAGATGGTTTTAATTGATACAAAGAATAGTAGATTTCAACATTTGGTACATTACAGTATCCTTTTTTCAGTCTTTGGACTATATTTTTTCCTAACCTAGAAGATTGCCCTTTCAGCGACGGTTCTAAAGAATGAGTTAAGTAACCATTGCCATTAAGTGGTGCTCAGTTTGTCAAGCAATATTTGTGTGAAATGAATAAAGGAGGCCACAGTCAGGAGATAGTGTCCTTAATTGAAGAAGTGGTGATTATATGGATCAGGAAATAATAAGGCCATATTACACTTAGGTCTCAGATGACATAACAACTTGCAACAACAACATGCATTTAAAAAGTGCCTTTAATATAGAAAATGTTCCAAGGCCCTTCGCAGAGGAAAATAAGTGTTGAGCAGTAGTGAAGGAGTTAGGAGAGCTGGCCAAAAGCATGATCAATAAATAGATTTTGAGGATGCTTTTAAAGGCAGAGTGAAGTGGCAAGGCAGAGGAGTTTAGGGAGAGAGTTCCAGAAAGCAGGGCTGAGATAGCTGCAAACTCTGCCACCAGTGGTGAAGCTGTAGGAGAGGGGGATACTCAGGAGGCCAGAACTGGAGGATTCACGAGCATAGGCTGGGATATTGAGCTAGAGGAAGTTGCAGAGGTAGGTTGAAATGTGGCCATGGAGAAATTTGTAAATGGAGAACAGAATTTTAAATTCACTACATTAAGGGATAGATCGTCTTGGGTGGCCCGTGAAGATGGGTGAGTGGGACTTAGAGGAATTTCCTTGTCTTTTTCAGCACCTTAACAGTGTATAAACAGCAGAGGAGTTTTCTTTAAAGACAGGAAAATTGGTTGGAAGTCGTTCTCGCCCGTTTTGTGCCATTAAAACACTTTTGCTATCGTTCAAGCTTTTTGAGTCTTCCTGCGATCTATCCACGAAGTCCCCACTAATGTCCTTTGCATATGTCAGAATGAGGGCCAATAGTGTAGCAGCTGCGTGTTTCCTGGGTTTGCACCACTGATGCGCTCTGGATAAGTTAGACTGAGATTTATGAGGCTCAGCAACTTCCAGGATTACCTGAAAGTCCGGAAAGTTTAAATACCAATTTCTTCAGCTGGGAAATGCTATTTTGTTTAAAAGATGGTGGAAGATTATGTTTATGTGCTGCTTCAAAGAGATATCAAGGCAATAGTATCAGTGTTCATAATTCTGAACCAGTATAATAAAAAACACTGATCAGACATGCAGTGAAGTTGTTTGAGAATAAAGTGAGAGAAGCAAGCACTGTTCCTTTCTTACTTTTTTTTATTCGTTCATGGGATGTGGGTGTCGCTGGCAAGGCCAGAATTTATTGCCCATCCCTAATTGCCCTCGAGAAGATGGTGGTGAGCAGGTTCCCCAGTATATTGCTGAAGTGTGCAGGCTGAACTGTTTTTAAAGGCTGCAAGAAGTGTCCATACAGTTCAATTTCTTACACCCATTTTACATGGGTCTTACGCCAATGCCTACTCCAAATGAGCTGACCCAGGAAACCCATGTGTAACTCCTTCTGTCAGTCACTGGTGGGTGCAACAATTCTTTATAAGTTGCAACAGTAGCGCAACACACTTTAAGGAAATCCCACCCCTTGGGACAAAATGCGAGCAGCAGAGTTCTCGATACATTGGAGGTTGGTAGCTTGCTGAGTGGAGCACTGTAGAAGTTGAGTCTGGAGGTGACAAAGAGTTGGAAAAGGGTTTCAATGACAGTGGGTGCTGAGGTAAGGGCAAAAAAATTGGAGATGGAAGTAATCAATTTTGCTAATGGATTAAAGAGAGGCAGTTTGAGACATAGATAAGGATCGATCAGGGCACCAATGCCTTGCATAATCTGTTTCAGCCTGGAGGAGCATATGGGAGGGGGATGGAGTCAGTCGTAAGGGAGACAAATGGCTTCTGTCCTCTGTGTTCAATTGAAGGAAGTTTGTGTTCAACCATTACTTAATATCATTCACCAGTCTAACAAAGACGAGATGGTTGGGAGTCAGGAAAGGTGATGGAGAGATAGAGCTTGGTGTTATCAGTATACATATGGAATCTATCCTGTGCTTATGAATGATGTTCCTGAGCAACAATGTGTAAATGAGGACAAGGAGGGGCCCAAGCATGGAATCTTGAGGACTTCAGAGGTGACTGTGAGGGTGTGTGAGGAGCATCCATTGGTAGAGATGAGCACAAGGTTTTGTGCATTGGAAGCAAACGTTGGGGGTATGCTGCTGCAGCAGCAGCCATTCCGAAAGCACCTTTAATGTAGCAAAACATCTCAAGGTGCTTCACAGGAGCCTTAACAAACAAAATTTGAAACCAAGCCACATGGTCAAAGAGGTAGGTGTTAAGGAGCATCTTAAAGGAGGAGCAAAAGGTAGAGAGGCTGATTAGGGAGGGAATTCCAGAGCTTAGGGCATAGGCAACTGAAGGCTGCCAGTGGTGGAGGGATGAAAATCGGGAATGCGCAAGAGGCCAGAATTGGAGGAGCACAGAGATCTCGGACGGTTGCAGGGCTGGAGGAGGGGGGCATAGTTAGGGAAGTGTGGCAGTGCAGTGCAGCAATTATTACCCTATAGGGCCAATGTTCGTCTGTTGGGCCCTCGCTGGGCACCAGAAAGGTGCAGCATACTGGCGCTGCACGGTATCTTCAGAAGGAATGGCTCTTGCTATTTTCCTGTCCTAAGCCATCTACATGGCCTATGTGCACTCCTGACACATGCCTTCTCCCTAGCTGGGCCTAACACCAGAAGGTAGGATAGGAAACAGGAGTGCAGCTGCACTCCAGGCTGCTGGTATCAGAGTCATCTGGTTGCTGATTGAGGAGGGCCGCCTGTTACAAATAAAAAAAGACAAACTTGCCTGCGTAATCTTTGAGCTGCTGTGGATTTGAGCAACCTACTTTCTGTTTCTCAATCCAGGTCACTTATGTAGATCAGAAGCAGTAGGAGTCCTTGCAATGATCCACTCAATGCTTTGCCCCGGCCTGACAGCATGCTCCTAAATTGTAGCCACTGCTTTCTCTCTTTCAGCCAATTCCTTATCCACTTTCAAGTTTTACCTGTGATACCCATTGCCTTAAGCTTGTGTATCACTCTTTCATGTGGAACATTATCAAAGACTTTCTCAAAATTTAACTATATGATATAAGGCTTTCTAAAATCCACTTGGATTGCCATTTCCTCAAAAAGATCAAGGAGGTTGGTCGGGTAGGATCTGCTCCTTCTGAAATTTTGTTGGCTGCCACTTCCTAAGTTATTTTCATAAATGTACTACTCAACTTGGTTCCTAACAATTAATTCTATTATTTTGCAAGTTGTTAATGTGAGGGAAATGGGACTGCGGTTACTTTGGTTCACCTTTCTTAAAAATATGTACTGTTTTGGCTTGTTTCCAATACAATAAGACCTCCCCTCTATTCACTACACTGCTTGTAAAGTGCTTTGGGATGTCCTGAGGTCATGAAAGGTGCGATATAAATGTAAGTCTTTCTTTTTTTTCACTCGCTCACTCACTCACTCTCTTTCAGTGCTCCCAAGTGAAATAGATTTAGTGCAGCCTCAAAGTAGATCCTAGTGAGTGAATCCAAAATACAAACTTGTGCACAGTATTGGCAACCCCACTCCGAGAAGACATACCGATGGCTAATATGGGACATGAAAATGTCAAATAAAAACAGAAAATGCTGGAAATACACAGCAGATCAGTCAGCATCTATAAAGAGAAACGACTGGATGTGATGTTTTGGGTGTATAATCTTCATCAAAAATGTAATACTGGCATAATCCACTTCTGAGATTGAGGTTAAAGCATGTTGAACTGGAATTTCCGCAGGGTTTCTCCCCATTTCCTGCCAAATCTTCAGCCGTTCATATTGTTTCTCTAGGGGTTTCACCGATATCCCACCTAAGTTATGGTCGGAGATCAGGAGAACCCCCCATTGAAATTCCAGGGCATTGTTATAGCTGTGAAGAGAGAGCTTTATCCTGCCTCAGACTTGTGTTATACCTGATGGGGGTGCATAATATTGGCATCAAGTGTAAAATATTCCATTGCCTAGACATTGATGTTCCTCACCTTGATGAGCATACAAAATCACTCAAATTACATTTTTCAATAGATCAGAATCGCTGATCGTGGCCAGGCCAGACTGTATTTTTCATCTTCTGACAGATTTCTTGATGTAGAACATTGGGTCTGAGTGATCTGAAACATTATTAACAACTTTTGAAGAGCAGCAGATAATCTTTCAGAAACCATGTGACCTGAAAATTGAGTTAAGTGAAACTATAGATGCTCTAGTAGTTCATCTTCACGCTTAAAATATCTCATTAAAAAGCTCGGTCCCATTAACCCTAATATGCCTCACTTGTCCATTTGCCAACTGGCGTTCCTCTGTATGTCAGACAATAGAAAACCAGAATACCGTTGAGAGAGAATATTTAGAAAACAAGAAAGGACAGTACATAACATAGATTCATACTGAATATTGATGTGTTTTTATCTTTTGCTCCCAAGCTTCCCAAGCTATTATGAAGCTATTCTAAACAATGACCTTTTCTATGTAATTTCTGGATTTTAAATTGACACTGAATTGACCCGGTCACATTGCTAGGCAGATAAAATGTTTTGTAGGCATTATAAAAGATAGAATCAAGAGCGTTAACAAGAACATATACTAATATTATTCTAAAATTAAATCTAATTTTTGGCTTAATTTAAAATACTCCAAAACTGTTAGTACTGGACAAACCTAAGGTACATTTTATGTACAACACCAGATCTTCTAATTTCTGAACTGCTTAGCAAGATTATTTGGTGAGAATGACAGGTGCAGCCTTTAAAGAAGGAGAACTGGCAGAAGATTTCAGGAACATGCTGGGGAATCCCAGTATCGATTAAGACAGAGATATCAACCTTTTGGAGCTGGGGCCAGGTATCAAAATCCATGAGTAGGCCCCATATGAGTATTCAGAAATGCAATCTCTCATACACGGAAATGTGAGACCTGCACCTGAGGCATTTTTGCCTCGTCTCAGATTGGTAGCAGTGCCTTTAGTTCATTCACAAGGCATGAGAGGCAAATTTTCCTCTGGAGCTAGGTCTGCTCCCCAGCATAACTCTAATGGGTGACAGAGGAGAAGCGTGTGGGGGGCCCTTCTGCCGACTTTTTTTTTTATTCGTTCTTGGGATGTGGGCGTCGCTCCCACCAGTACTTCCAGGATGTCCTGCTGGAAGTGATGGGGGTGTCCAATATGTGTGCCCAAATATGGGTGTGTGTATTGTAATTAGCTGCTGATGACAGGAATGTGTCGTGTGTTTCCCAATATTTGGCAAAGTAATGCAGGATGCATAATACCGCTAACACATAAAGCAAGATCCCACTGTACACATAAAAAGACACACATGCACACCAAACAATGATCCCATGCCTCCATATGCAACAAAATTGAAGCCCTCTCCCTCTATAGGAACAGGAGTAGGACGTTCAGCCTCTCGAGCTTGTTCCACCATTCAATTAGAAATTAGATTATAGCTGACCTGCACCTCAACTTCATTTTCTTGGCTGGGTCAATTGAAATTGACCCTTGCTACTCTTATCTAACAAAAATCTATCAATCTCAGTCTTGAAAATTTCAATTGACCCAGCATCCACAATCTTTTGGGGGAGAACGTTCCAGATTTTCACCACTATTAGAATGAAAAAGTGCTTCTTGATTTCACTCTTAATGGCTTAGCTGTAATTTTAATCCTTGTTCTGGATTCCCCCACCAGAAGAAATAGTTTCTCTGCATCTACCCTATCGAATCCCTTTATCATTTTAAACACCTTGATTAGATTACCCTTTTAGGGACTAAACAGCTATGCTACTGCTCCTTATAATTTAACCCTTTAAGCCCTGGTATAATTTTGGTGAATCTGCACTGTCAATATATCTTTCCTGAGGTTCAGTGTCCAATACTAAATGCAATACTCCAGATGGGGTCTGACCAAGGCTCTGCACGACTGAAGCATAACTTCCTCATTTTTGAATTCCAACCCCCTTGAGATAAATGCCAATGTTCTATTAGCCTTTTTGATTACTTTTTGGAGCTGTGCACTAGCTTTTAGTGATCGGTGCACATGGACACCCAAACCCCTTTGCCCCTCCACAGCCCCTAGTCTCTCACCATTAAGAAAATATTCCCATTTGTCTTTCTCAGTTCCAAAGTGAATGACATCACACTTCCTCAGGAACTGTCCCTCTAGATTGGAAAATTGCACATATCACTCCGCTTTTTAAGAAAGGAGAGAGAGGGAAACCGGGAAATTATAGACCAGTTAGCCTAACATCTGTTGTGGGGAAAATGCTGGAGTCTATAATTAAGGATAGGGTGACTGAACACCTCGAGAGTTTTCAGTTAATCAGAGAGAGCCATGGATTTGTAAAGGTAGGTCGTGCCTGACAAACCTGATTGAATTTTTTGAAGAGGTGACTAAAGTAGTGGACAGGGGAATGTCAATGGATGTTATTTATATGGACTTCCAGAAGGCATTTGATAAGGTCCCACGTAAGAGACTGTTAGCTAAGATAGAAGCCCATGGAATCGAGGGAAAAGTACGGACTTGGTTCGGAAGTTGGCCGAGCGAAAGGCGACAGAGAGTAGGGATAATGGGTAGGTACTCACATTGGCAGGATGTGACTAGTGGAGTCCCGCAGGGATCTGTCTTGGGGCCTCAATTATTCACAATAATTATTAATGACTTAGATGAAGGCATAGAAAGTCAAATATCTAAGTTTGCCGATGACACAAAGATTGGTGGCATTGTAAGCAGTGTAGATGAAAACATAAAATTACAAAGGGATATTGATAGATTAGGTGAATGGGCAAAACTGTGGTAAATGGAATTCAATGTAGACAAATGTGAGGTCATCCACTTTGGATCAAAAAAGGATAGAACAGGGTACTTTCTAAATGGTAAAAAGTTAAAAACAGTGGATGTCCAAAGGGACTTAGGGGTTCAGGTACATAGATCATTGAAGTGTCATGAACAGGTACAGAAAATAATCAATAGGGCTAATGGAATGCTGGCCTTTATATCTAGAGGACTAGAGTACAAGGGGGCAGAAGTTATGCTGCAGCGATACAAAACCCTGGTTAGACCGCACCTGGAGTACTGTGAGCAGTTCTGGGCACTGCACCTTCGGAAGGACATATTGGCCTTGGAGGGAGTGCAGCGTAGGTTCACTAGCATGATACCCGAACTTCAAGGGTTAAGTTACGAGGAGAGATTACACAAATTGGGGTTGTATTCTCTGGAGTTTCGAAGGTTAAGGGGTGATCTGATCGAAGTTTATAAGATATTAAAGGGAACAGATAGGGTGGATTGAGAGAAACTATTTCCCAGGGTTGGGAATTTTAGGAGTAGGGGGCACAGTCTAAAAATTAGAGCCAGACCTTTCAGGAGCGAGATTAGAAAACATTTCTACACACAAAGGGTTGTAGAAGTTTGGAACTCTCTTCCGCAAACGGCAATTGATACTAGCTCAATTGCTAAATTTAAATCTGAGATAGATAGCTTTTTGGCAACCAAAGGTATTAAGGGATATGGGCCAAAGGCAGGTATATGGAGTTAGATCACAGATCAGCCATGATCTTATCAAATGGCGGAGCAGGCACGAGGGGCTGAATGGCCTACTCCTGTTCCTATGTTCCTATTGAATTCCAGCTGCCATGGTTTTATCCACTCAATTAGTCTGTCTATGTCCATCTGTAACTTCCTGCTCCCATCTGCACAACATACTGTGCCTCCTAACAGTGTCATCTGTAAACTTGGATATACAACACTTCATCCAAGTCATTAATATATATGGTGAAAAACTGAGACTCCAGTACAGATCCCTGGGTAACATCACTTGTCATATCCCGCCAGTCAGAAAACATTCCCTTTATCCCTATTCTTTGTCTCCTAATACCCAACTAAATACTGACTAACACCATCCCCCTCAACCCCCGCCTCCCTGATTAAAATAAGTTGGCTGGAGTTTGGTCTGATTATTGATAAAGTGCAGGAAAAGTGAAAGCAAAACTTTGATGGTATGTGCTCCAGGCAGCCGTGAGTTGCAGTCAACATTTTAATTAGAAAGAGTATTATCGGGAAGATGTGGTGATGATTGGGAGAGGGAAAAAGGATTCAGTTAAAGGGAGCTGCCATAATGGGGAAATGGCCCATTGGTGCTGGGTGGGTGGAGAGGTTGAAATGCAGGGCAACAGAGCTGATAATAGGTTCTTGCCATCAAACCAGGGTGATAAAGAGAAGCTGGGAAACTCAGAGTTATAGGAGGTGAATTGCACTCTTGCCTCTGAGTCAGTTGGTTGTTGGTTCAAGTCCCACTAGGGACTTAAGCACAAAATCTAGACTGACACTTCAGTGCAGTACTGAGGGAATGCTGCACTGTTGGAGGTGTCGTCTTTTGGATGAGACGTCAGCTCTCACAGGTGGACATAAAAGATCCCAGGGCACTATTCAAAGAAGAGCAGTGGAGATCTCCCCTGGCCAACATTTATTCCTCAATCACCATCACTAAAACAGATTATCTGGTCATTATCTTATTGTTGCCTCTGGGACCTTGGTTTGTGCAAATTGGCTGCCGCATTTCCTACATTACAATAATGACTACACTTCAAAAGTATTTAATTGGCTGTAAAGTGCTTTGTAACATCCTGAGGTCATGAAAGGCGATTTATAAATGCGTTCAAAAAAATAAGTGTAATTGGAGAGCTTTGGAGTCATCAGACATAGAAGTTGGTGGCACGCTGTACAGGAAGAATGCTGTGGAAGAATAGTGGCAATGGAGCTTGTAATAGAGCTGAGGAAGGAATGGAGTACTGTCTGGCCTATAGGGGAGCTGGAGATGAGCAGTTGTTGGGCACATAGCAAGGCATGGAGGGTTATGGTGAGCAATAGATAAGGAATAAACCATGGAAGGGGAGTGGGAAGAAGCACTGGTGAGGGTGAAGTTGGCTGGAGCCCAAGTTTGGAGCAGGGTGGTTCACATCGGAGGAAGAGTAGAGTGAGCAGCTAAAACTGATTTCAGACCTACCTGTTGGTGCAAAGCTGGCTTTCCTCAACCATCTCGCAGCTTTAGCTCGTTCAGGTTTCCAATCAAGGAATAATGTTTTTCAGTTGTAACAAACCCGGGAACTTTAAAGAGATGATGTTGGAAGAAGAAAGGAACGGGGAAGGATTTTGCAAGCGCTTCCCAAAACCGTGCCCATCATTTCCTGCAACTCCATGTTTGAGTTCCTCCAATCAGGCTTCCGCTCCTTCCACGGTACTGAAGTGGTCCTTATCAAAGTCACAAATGACATCCTATGTGACAGTGACAATGGTAAAATATCCTTCCTCGTCCTTCTCGACCTGTCTGCAGCCTTTGACACGGTTGACCACACCATCCTCCTCCAACGCCTCTCCTCCATCTTCCAGCTGGGTGGGAATGCATTTGCCTGGTTCCATTCTTATCTATCCAGTTGTAGCCAGAGAATCACCTGCAATGCTTTCTCTTCCCACCCCCGCACCGTTACCTCTGGAGTCCCCCAAGGATCTATCCTTGGCCCCCTCTTATTTCTCATCTACATGCTGAACCTCGGCGGCATCATCCGAAAACACAATGCCATATTCCACGTGTTCGCTGATGATACCCAGTTTTACCTCCCCGCCACCTCTCTCGACCCCTCCACTGTCTCTCATTTGTCATGCTGCTTGTCCAACATCCTGTACTGGATGAGCAAAAATTTCCTGCAACTAAATATTGGGAAGATCAATGCCATTGTCTTTGGTCCCTGCCGCAAACTCCATTCCCTAGCCACCAACTTCATCCCTCTCCTTGGCCACTGTCTTAAGACTGAACCAGACCGTTCAGAACCTTGGCATCCTATTTGACCCTGAAATGAACTTCCAACCACATATCCGTTCCATTACCAAGACCGCCTACTTCCACCTCAGTAACATTGCCCGTCTCCGTCCCTGCCTCAGCTCATCTGCTGCTGAAACCCTCACCAATGCCTTTGTTACCTCTAGACTTGACTATGCCAATGCTCTCCTGGCTGGACTCCCATCTTCCACCCTCTATAAACTTGGGCTCATCCAAAACTCTGCTGCCCGTATCCCAACTTGCACCATGCCCCGTTCTCCCATCACCCCTGTGCTTGCTGATCAACACTGGCTTCTGGTCCAGGAATGCCTCAATTTTAAAATTCTCATCCTTGGTTTCTAATCCCTCCATGGACTCCCCCTCCCTGTTTCTGAATCCTCCTCCAGCCCTACAACCCTCCAAGATCTCTGCGCTCCTCCAATTCTTGCCCCTTGCACATCCCTGATTTTAATCGCCCCACCATTGGCGGCCGTGCCTTCAGCTGCCTAGGCCCTAAGCTCTAGAATTGCCTTCCTAAATCTCTTTGTCTCGCTAACTCTCTCTCCTCCTTTAAGACGCATCTTAAAACCTACATCTTTGACCAAGCTTTTGGTCACCTGTCCTAATATCCCCTTATATTGCTTGGTGTCAAATTTTGTCTACTAATGCTCCTGTGAAGCACCTCGGGATGTTTTACTACATTAAAGATGCTATATAAATGTGAGTTGTTGTTGTTGTTGTTGTTGTGGCATTTCGCCCACTGGCTGTATCTTGGACTCAACAAGCTTAAGAGATTTTAAATTTCTTGATTCATAATCATAGATTCTATGGTTCAATAAGGTCAAAGTTTGAATTTTAATGTCGAGGTACCCAAGTCAAAATGGTAGCAGCTCTACCCTCCCTCATAAGGTTATAGTGTGGTTTTACCTTGTCATCTCCATTAAGATGATTTGCATGTTGGACTTGTACATCATTACCGAGGCCATATTACCCGCCCCCCCCCCCCCCTTCCCATAAGTGATTGGATACTTAATCCAGTGGTGGCCCCACAAGCTGGATTGCCTCTACTAGTCGAGTAGGTGGGCAGGTGGTTTGATCCCAGGCCTCTGCCTGTGCTGCTCTGTAACTGGCCTTCAGATGTGAGAGCAGCCAGAGTGAATAGTTGACTTCCAATTTCTCCCAGCCTTATTGTGGGAAAGTGCCAGATTCTTGCTTGGTTCTTTTGTATGACAGAATGGCTGATATTGGTAGCTCATGGTCTGCAGAAGCACTGACATGAACTTGGAATTCAGTGGCACAACATTTCAAAGTTCCAGTATGCTTCACCACTCCGAGTAAGAATTCCTTAGAGAAAAAAAATCACAATTCAATTTTAAAAAACTTTCAAAGAAAACGCGTAAATATTGTGACACTGAGCCTTACAGACCCAGAAGGGATCGGATTTTATCCCTGCTCAGTATCCAATCAGGCAAATTTAGTTTCAGACTTGCTCTTATATTTAGGTGACTCGAGCTTTGCCTAAGAATTTCTGAGGCCTAAAATTGTTAATATGAAAAATATTTTCTCACCTTCCTTTCCCTTTTCAATGTCTTGTATTCTTTATTCTTCTGTTATCTCCTTTCCCACATCTGAAAATCCATTTTTCTTCTTTGTCCCATATCTGTCTCCGTGGGGATATACAGTACCTTACCTAACTTTCTCCTGTTATAAAGGTTAATTGCTCAGGTGCTCAAAATACTTCAGAACTCCTTGGGGTTACTGTTGCCCTGAAATGACATACTGCACAGACACCACATACTAGATGTATATAAACTGGGTAACCTCCACATGCTGAGATTTAGTGAGAAAGTTGTCAAATTTGATTTCTGTGAGATATTTTTGTCACTGTCCGCGTGTAGCATGGTGAGGATTCAGTGGCTGAGGAAGTCCGTCCCTAGAACGGGTAAAGCAAAATCTCCATAGTAGTTCTTTTGGGATGCGGATTGTGCGGTAGCCTCCATGCACCATTTTCTTCCTGATAACACTCCAAGATAGCCCACAAATGGGCAGGTTCCCGAAAGAAAATCTCACCCTTTGTCTTTTATAACCAAAAAAATGCAGCACCTTCAAAGAAGTTATTGTGTAGATACAGTATGATATTGATTTACAAGTTCTGTTAAATAGTCAATCTGTTGCAGTGAAGGCATATTTTTGTACTTTTACCAGAGTTTTCAGGAAATACAAGCACTTGTAAATGAAAAAGTGGGTAATCACTTTAAAAAATAAGTCCCTGTGTGAGTGTTAGCTTTCAAGGCATGACCAGGATTGGTAGTTAATCTGAAAACTGACATTCCTCTAAGTGCCTTGACTATCCTTAAGGATGCAATAGTAACATTGTAAGTGGCTTGCACTTTTGTAATTAGAGGTAGATGTATAATGCATAAACATAATGGGGTCCTACCTTTTGTCATTACTGGTGCAAGTGCAAACTTCAGTATTTAAAAAGCTATTTTCATTATTAGCTGCAGGCATTTCACAAAGCAGCATTAAACTGCATGTGAATTAGATGTAAATGTAATTGGAAATGCTCCACACCACGGCCATGTTTGAGCTAATGCCAGTGAAGAGTAGCCTTTGGGAGTGTTGTTAAAACTAAGTGAAAAGTTAGACTTCTTCACCAAGATAAAATGTTTTCAGAATCATTCTTTTTAAAGTACATTTATTCCTAACAGTTATCCCTCCTGGGGGACAGGAGCAGCAATTTACTGCATATTTGTAATGTTTTCCACTGCCTTGGCACCACTACCTTGACTGTTGCAGACTTGGCTTAACAGTGCGTCTATATGAAAGTGCCAAGTGGCACTTTCTGATCTGGGTTTAGCGTGTCAGTAATTGCTTACCAGTAGTGGACTAAATGCATCTAATCAACTTCCACAACATTGCATTTTCTGCTATTTTAAGCCTTTATGAAACCTGTCACACAGACTGGAGCTTAACGTCACTGAAAGACATGAGTAATTACAAGTTTCACATTGGGTTTTTGGTATAGACAGAATGTCTTATGCACAGTTCATGTTTATATCATACTGATGCACCATCAAACAATGTGAATGAGTCCTAGCAATATTGCTAGTTTGTGCTTTATGTCTGAAGAAACACTAATGTAGCATTTTGTTAGTTTAAAAAAAAAGTCACCTCCAATTCTCTTCCTTGTTGAAGAACAGGGTCACAGAAGGTGGTTGCCCTCTGGTACCTCACTAAAGTGGTCATTATCCTTCTGTCAGTCTTGACAGTGAGCTTTGGCAGGCTGTCAATTATGGAATCCATCACAGCCAAGTCTGATCCTGTCCTCACGTAATGTTCACTCTGTTCCAGCAAGGGTCATTATATAGTGACCAACAGCTGATACGGACGTTGATTTTCCCTTCCTTAACCCAGCCATTTGTAGTGCCCTCAATGTCCCAGCTGAGATCAGCTAACTGGGCATAGACTAAGAATCAAACCTGGGACTTTCCTGGCCTCTATGGCTCAGGACCATCCTGAGGCATAAGAAATAGGAGCAGGAGTAGGCCGTACGGCCCCTCGAGCTTGCTCCGCCATTCAATGATATCATGGCTGATCTTTGACCTCAACTCCACTTTCCCGCCCGATCCCCATATTTTTTTTTATTCGTTCATAGGATGTGGGCGTCGCTGGCGAGGCTGGCATTTATTGCCCATCCCTAATTGCCCTCGAGAAGGTGGTGGTGAGCTGCCGTCTTGAACCGCTGCAGTCCGTGTGGTGAAGGTTCTCCCACAGTGCTGTTAGGAAGAGAATTCCAGAATTTTGACCCAGCGACGATGAAGGAACGGCAATATATTTCCAAGTTGGGATGGTGTGTGACTTGGAGGGGAACGTGCAGGTGGTGTTGTTCCCATGTACCTGCTGATCTTGTCCTTCTAGCTGGTAGAGGTCGCGGGTTTGGGAGGTGCTGTCAAAGAAGCCTTGGCGAGTTGCTGCAGTACATCCTGTGGATGGTACACACTGCAGCCACTGTGCGCTGATGGTGAAGGGAGTGAATGTTTAGGGTGGTGGATGGGGTGCCAATCAAGTGGGCTGCATTGTCGTGGATGGTGTCGAGCTTCTTGAGTGTTGTTGGAGCTGCACTCATCCAAGCAAGTGGAGAGTATTCCATCACACTCCTGACTTGTGCCTTGTAGATGGTGGAAAGGCTTTGGGGAGTTAGGAGATGAGTCACTCACCGCAGAATACCCAGCCTCTGACCTGCTCTTGTAGCCACAGTATTTATATGGCTGGTCCAGTTAAGTTTCTGGTCAATGGTGACCCCCAGGATGTTGATGGTGGGGGATTCGGCGATGGTAATGCCGTTGAATGTCAAGGGGAGGTGGTTGGACTCTCTCTTGTTGGAGATGGTCATTGCCTGGCACTTATCTGGTGCGAATGTTACTTGCCACTTATGAGCCCAAGCCTGGATGTTGTCCAGGTCTTGCTGCATGTGGGCTCGGACTGCTTCATTATTTGAGGGGTTGCGAATGGAACTGAACACTGTGCAGTCATCAGCGAACATCCCCTTTTCTGACCTTATGATGGAGGGAAGATCATTGATGAAGCAGCTGAAGATGGTTGGGCCTCGGACACTGCCCTGAGAAACTCCTGCAGCAATGTCCTGGGGCTGAGATGATTGGCCTCCAACAACCACTACCATCTTCCTTTGTGCTAGGTATGACTCCAGCCACTGGAGTGTTTTCCCCCTGATTCCCGTTGACTTCAATTTTACTAGGGCTCCTTGGTGCCACACTCGGTCAAATGCTGCCTTGATCATTTGTCTTCCTAATTGCTTGCTGTACCTGCATGTTTACTTTCTGTGTTTCACGTACAAGGACATCCAAATCCCTCTGAACACCAATATTTAATAGTTACTCACCATTTCAAAAATATGGGCATGGGGAAGCCCTATTATAGCATATTTGTAGTGCTCTAAATAGTCAGTAAGGAACTTTGGCATTTGCAACAGGTATTTGCATAAAATAAAAATACATCTCAATATGACATGATGCTGTGTGTAATTAAATCCATAAAAGAAGAACCCAGAGGACCAACAGTATAAAAGTATGTAACCTATGGGAGAACATTCCAGAAGTCTACAAACATATTACCGTCGGTTTAGTTGTCCCTGAAGGTTTTCAAAGCAATTTGACACTAAGGTGCTTCCAGAGAACGCACAGAAAAAATACAGGTACTGGAAAACTAAAAATTTGTGCCCAACAGGAAAGCTGATCGGGATACAGGGGCACTGCAAGTAATAGCATGTCAGCTTCACTCAATTCGTAACAGCCTCACCTCCGAGTCAGACGATTGTGAGTTTAAGCTCCACTCCAGGAATTGAGTACATAATCTAGGCTGAAACGCCAGTGCAGTACTGAGTAAATTGGAGGTACCCACCCTTCAGATCAAATGTTAAATCAAGGCCCATCTATCTGGTCAGGCGGACATGAATGATCTCATGGATTTATTTGAAGAAAGGCAGAGAGTTCTCCTGGTGTCCTGACCAGCATTCATTCCTTAACCACATGACTATTTTTAGGATATCTGTGTATGCAAAATAGCTACTGTGTTTACACAATAGTCATTTAAAAGTAATCCCATGTATGTGAAATGTTTTGAAGCATCTCTGTGAAACATGATACGGTATTATATAAATGCAAGTATTTCTGCCTTTTAGTACATTGTTCCAGCATAAAATACAAAATTACAAAGTGAACATTGGATCTGATTTTTTATATATACACTAATTGATCTCCCATGACAAATAACACACACAGTGAGTCAAGACCAAGTATGTGGTCTTCGGGGGAAATAAGGTTAAATGTGGTGGGGGGGCGGGGGTGGGATGGAGATAATAATTGGCGCACAAATGTAATTCAGTTCCCGTTTTAAAGATATACATTCTGACCTTACTCTGTAATCAAATAGACTGGTTTCTTTTATGCCAGATACTTTGGTTAATTGACAGGGCCTGTGAACGCATTACCCAATGCCTTTCACAATCAATTGCCCAGGATGAGGTGGATACAAATACACTGCACAGCTCCATTCCCTTGGAAAAGACTACTAAACTAAAATATTTCTTTAAAAGTTGAATGTGTACTGTATTCCAACAGGAATTGTACACCTTGTTACACTATTAGGAGTCAAATATTCCCAATTACAACAGCAGGATTTTTTTCCAATTTATTATTAAAAAAATATAAAGGTCAATAAACTGACATTTAAACAGTAGCTTCAAACACCATCAGTGTTATGGAAAGCAAACTTGTAGCACGATAGGTAACACAAAGGCATATAAGCAGAATGTTGTCATTATTCTGGATTTTGATCTTTTTATGTTCATACAGAAGATTTGGGAATGAGTATTGTGTCTAAAAATAAAGTAAATTCAAACAGGTTTAAAAAGCCCACAGGCTGCAGCATATAAGACAGGCCTGGGGGTGGTGGGGTTGATTTGGTAATGAACCGACTATCCATATTGTTCTCTCCAACAACCAGAGATATTAAACAATACATTATCTTTTTTTTTTATTCATTCATGGGATGTGGGCGTCGCTGGCAAGACCAGCATTTATTATCCATCCCTAATTGACCTTGAGAAGGTGGTGGTGAGCCGTCTTCTTGAACCGCTGCAGTCCGTGTGGTGAAGCTTCTCCCACAGTGCTGTTGGGAAGGGAGTTCCAGGATTTTGACCCAGCAACGATGAAGGAACGGTGATATATTTCCAAGTCAGGATGGTGTGTGACTTGGAAGGGAACGTGCAGGTGGTGGTGTTCCCATGTGCCTGCTGCCCTTGTCCTTCTAGGTGATAGGGGTCATGGGTTTGGAAGGTGCTGTCAAAGAAGCCTTGGTGAGTTGCTGCAGTGCATCTTGTAGATGGTACACACTGCAGCCATGGTGCGCTGGTGGTGGAGAGAGTGAATGTTTAAGGTGGTGGATGGGGTGCCAATCAACCTGGCTGCTTTGTCCTGGATGGTGTTGAGCTTCTTGAGTGTTTTTGGAGCTGCACTCATCCAGGCAAGTGGAGAGGGTTCCATCACACTCCTGACTTGTGCCTTGTAGATGGTGGAAAGGCTTTGGGAGTCAAGAGGTGAGTCACTCGCCGCAGAATGTTGATGGTGGGGGATTCGGCGATGGTAATGCCGTTGAATGTCAAGGGGAGGTGGTTAGACTCTCTCTTGTTGGAGATGGTCATTGCCTGGCACTTGTCTGGTGCGAATGTTACTTGCCATTTATGAGCCCAAGCCTGGAAGTTGTCCAGGTCTTGCTGCATGCGGTCACGAACTACTTTATTATCTGAGAGGTTGTGAATGGAACTGAACATTGTGCAATCATCAGCGAACATCCCCACTTCTGACTTTATGATGGAGGGAAGGTCATTGATGAAGCAGCTGAAGATGGTTGGGCCTAGGACACTGCCCTGAGGAACTCCTGCAGCAATGTCCTGGGGCTGAGATGATTGGCCTCCAACAACCATTACCATTTTCCTTTGTGCTACGTATGACTCCAGCCACTGGAGAGTTTTCCTCCTGATTCCCATTGACTTCAATTTTACTAGGGCTCCTCGATGCCACACTCAGTCAAAAGCTGCCTTGATGTCAAGGGCAGTCACTCTCACCTCACCTCTGGAATTCAGCTCTTTTGCTCTCATCTCTAATGGCCTAACAAAACAACCACACCTGTTATGGTTGGGATAATTCTATTCCTGTGAGCCCATCATGAGGTGTCTGCTAAGAATTTACTCTTGGGAGAGAAGGTAGTCAGTTTGTTTGACAGGCCTACTGGAAAATCCTTGAATGCTAAAGGATTTGAAGGCACACTGCTCTCATTTGCTGAAACCTAGAGATAAAACGTAAAAGAGGCATGGGGCAGTCAATCCGGTTTTAAACAGGAGACTGCGAAATGCAGACCTGGACCTGGAGTCAGAGCTAAGATGCAAGAGGGCAGTTTGTGCAATTAGATGTTGTCAAGAAAGAAAAGTAATGCCAAAAACAAGTAAGTCAGCCCATGAAAGGGAGAGCGCACAAGGTTAATTATTTTCTTCAAGGAGAGAGTTGAGTGGATAGCTTACTTGCACTCGATAGACACAGAGAACTGGTGGGCATCAGTACAAGTTGTAAGTTTCAATAGCATAGAGTTAGGTTAGATTTCAGGAATTTCCATTCGCAGAAAGTCATCAACCTCTGGAATAATTTGCCAGTATGTGCAATGAGGGTGGATTCGCTGCAAGTATTCCAAAGGGAGTTGGATGAGTTTCTGTGGTGGAAGACATCTTGAGTTATAGAAGGTAGATGCGTTGATGGGGATAGCGGTATCAGTCACCATGGTCTTCTGGAGCTTGCTTAATCTCCAACGGGGATCGGAGAGGACTTGTCCAGAGATTTTTTTTCTCATTTTGCATTAGTGCTTTTTGCCTCTTCCAGGAAATTATGTAACGGTGGCAGAAGGTGGTTGGAATGGGTTTAATGGTGTGAGCAGGTTGCACCATGTGGGATGGGACGGGATTGATGGACCAGCTGGTCTTTTCCCATCCTTTGTCAAATGTTTGTATGTGAAGTAAGTGGGATTTGCTTTAGCTGTTCCTCTGTATGTTCCTCTATTCTCTATAAAATAAAGCAGCTTAATGATTCACATAGGGCTCATCTCACGAAAGTGTTTTCCAGTCCACCTGCTGAATGATTGGAGATCCACATGTAAGGGCATGAGTCAAAGACATGATTATCCAATTCAGTTCACAAGGGGGACTTATTGTTTCACCCTCAGGTTACATTATATTGGACAGTTCGGACACACTCCTGAACATAAAATGCTCCGAGTGCTTACAGAAGTGACCAGTTCTGCTGTGCCAGAGAGAATATTTAAAGTAGAACCAACATTTTTAACAAGGATATTCTGTCCACGTAAGTATTAGCTTCCTAGTTTGTCCCTTACAAAAACACATTTAAACCTGAAGAATCTACACTGCACCAAATTTGAGTTTGCAACAAATCAATCTGAACTCACCTAATTCAGGTCACTTTGGGCTAAGAATTTAATGTGATGCTCGCATTAAAATTTTCTTCTACTGGAGTCAACATATTTCATCTGATTTTTACATTTACTATATGTAGATGTAAAGAGGTCACTGCTGAACTGGAAGATAACTATAAGACATATTCATAGAATCATAGAAGTTACAACATGGAAACAGGCCCTTCGGCCCAACATGTCCATGTCGCCCAGTTTATACCACTAAGCTAGTCCCAATTGCCAGTACTATGGTTTCCCTAGGACCATAAGGACCATTACATGGAAATATGCACTTTACCGAAATGAGGCCACTTATCACATTGATGAAGAATATTTCCCAGTGCATATGCAGGTAGCGTGTAATGTCATAAATCTCATCATTCAAATAGCTGATGACTATCATTCTGAATCCATATTCCCTTTTAGAGGAATCATTTGACCAAATGCATTTGACCAGTTGTCAGATTATAAAAGGTAATTTGGAATTCTCAGGTTGTATTTCAGAATATTTAACGTACTAAAAAATTATCCTCTAAAGGTTCGCCATATTATGTTGGCCTCTTGTGTATACGTCACATTACTATCTGATATGGGTGTACAGTTGCAGGCCGTCATTTCATAGGCTAGGGGTAACGACCACTGCTGGATAGGTAACATATCTCTGAAGGAACCTGGGCACTCAAAGACCATATAGTACAACATTGAGCTTACAGAGTGCCATTGGCCCTGTCAAATTTGTTTGTAGAATTGTTGCTGTAATATAATGGGAAACTAGAAGCAGTGGACAAGTATTTATAGCTTTGAAGTTGTTTGCCTGGCAAGGGTAGATGTAAGAAAGAGGTAAATAGATGCTGTAAAAAAGAGGTAAAAGTGTTTTTGACACAATGGAAACCATTCTGGGATGTGAGCTAGATACGTTTCAAATATGCTGTGTAAGGAAGATGTTGGATATCAACTGGGAAGGCAGAATGACAAACAATGAAGTATTGAGGAATGGCCTGCATGTAATGGAGTGTGTTACAGGGAGAAGATTGTGATGGACACCACTGGACCATAGATTTGATGAAGTTGCACTCTCAACCAATAGTGCAAATTCGTAAAGTCCACTTATGGATGTATACCATATGCTGAAGATACCATATGCTGATATCATCGCAAGCTGATAGAATGGATTCTATCTGGGAAAGGTTGTGTGAAAGGTTGAAGTTGATATGCAATGGTGGGCAGACAGCTGGAGGAGATAGAAGAGAGTGTAATAGTGATGGGCAGTCTGAATATGATGACTGCCTATTGTAAACGGTGTCAAATTTGGTGTCCCATGCTTCATACTTTCATGGCATTTCTACAGGTGAATGTAAAACACAGAGCAATACATATTAGTGAGATCTGCATTCCAATCAACTTAGACTGTCCCCCTTACCCGGCTCCCAGACCACAGCAATAATGCATTACATGTGCATATCTATCCTCTCTCATAAGGTAGAGTAGAATAAAATGCACAGGATGATTGGGAGCCGATTTTACAAACTCACTGGGGGTTATTTTAAACCCCAGGGGCTCGATTTTAAACGTAAATTATTGGTGCGTTGGGGGCTGGGGGCTGCGAAAATTGCAGAAGTGCAGAGCGGATGCTGGAAATATGAAATAAAAACAGAAAATGCTGGAGAAGCTCAGCAAGTCAGGCAGCATCTGTGGAGAAAGAAACAGAGTTAACATTTCAGGTCAAAGACTTTTTGTCAGAACTGGAAGAAGTTAGAGTTAAAGTTTTTAAGCGAGTACAGAAGCAGGGAAAGAGGGGAGGGGAGGGAAGGGAGCAAAGAATAAAAGGGAAGATCTGTGATAGGATAGTGGGCACGAGTGAGTAAATAACAAAAGGGATGATGGTGCAAGGCAAGGAGGGTGGTACTGGGACATGTAAAGAAACAAAAGATAGGTCAAGAGGAGCTGCAAATGGCAACAGCACAACCATTACCAGCAGCTGCTGTTCAACAAAAGGAAAAATGGGAGCAGTAGTTATGATCTGAAGTTATTGAAATCAATGTTGAGTCCGGAAGGTTGTAAAGTGTCTAATGGAAAGGTGAGGAGCTGTTCCTCGAGCTTCAGTGGAACAGTGTAAGAGGCCGAGGACAGAGGTCAGAGTGGGAGTGGGACGAGGAATTAAAATGGCAAGCGACCGGCAGGTCAGGGTCACGCTTGCGGATTGAGTGGAGGTGTTCAGCAAAGCGATCACCCAGTCTGTGTTTGGTCTCCCCAATGTAGAGGAGACCGCATTGTAAGCAGCGAATACAGTATACTAAATTGAAAGAAATACAAGTAAATCGCTGTTTCGCCTGGAAGGAGTTTTGAGGCCCTGGACGGTGGGAAGGGAGGAGGTGAAGGGGCAGGTGTTGCATCTCCTGCGCTTGCATGGGAAGGTGCCATGGGGAGGAGGGCGGGTGTTGGGAGTGACCAGGTTGTCGTGGAGGGAACAGTCCCTTCGGAATGCTGAAAGGGGAGGTTTGGTGGTGGGATCACGCTGGAGGTGACGGAAATAGCGGAGGATGATACGTTGAATGTGGAGGCTGGTGGGGTGGAAGGTGAGGAGAAGGGGGACCACTATCCTAAGAGGAAGTGTAATCAAGGTAGCTGTGGGAGTTGGTGGGCTTACAATAGATGTTGGCTGAGAGCCTATCCCCAGAAATGGAGATCGGGAAGTTGAGGAAGGGAAGGGAACAGTCGGAGATGGACCATGTGAAGGCGAGGGAAGGGTGGAAATTGGAAGCAAAACAGCCCACCGACTCCCACAGCTGCCTTGATTACACTTCCTCTCACCCCGCTTCCTGTAAGGGCTCTATTCCCTTCTCCCAGTTTCTCTGTCTCCGTCGCATCTGTTCTGATGATACCACCTTCCACACCAATGCTTCCGATATGTTTTCCTTTTTCCTCAACCGAGGATTCCCCTCCACTGTAGTTGACAGGGCCCTCGACCGTGTCGGTTCTATTTCCCGCACTTCTGCCCTCACCCCTTCCTCTCCCTCCCAGAACCATGAAAGGGACCCCCTTGTCCACACCTTCCATCCCACCAGCCTCCATATTCAACGTATCATTCACCGCCATTTCCGCCACCTCCAGCATGATCCCACCACCAAAAGCATCTGCCCCTCCCCTCCCCTTTCAGCATTCCCAAGGGACCGCTCCCTCCACTCTTCCATCACCCCCAACACCCGCTCTCCTCCCCACGGCACCTTCCCATGCAAATGCAGGAGATGCAACACCTGCGCCTTCACCTCCTCCCTTCCCACCATCCAGGGCCCCAAACACTCCTTCCAGGTGAAACAGCGATTTACTTGTACTTCTTTCAATTTAGTATACTGTATTCACTGTTCACAACGCAGTCTCCTCTACACAGATTGGTTGGTTGCTTTGCTGAACATCTCCATTCAGTCCGCAAGCGTGACCCTGACCTGCCGGTCGCTTGCCATTTTAATTCCCCTTCCCACTCCTACTCTGACCTCTCTGTCCTCGACCTCCTACACTGTTCCAATAAAGCTCAATAGAAGCTCGAGGAACAGCAACTCATCTTTCATTTAGGCACTTTACAACCTTCCGGACTCAACAGTAGTTTCAATAATTTCAGACCATAACCACTGCTCCCATTTTTCGGACAGCAGGTTCTGGTAATGATTCTGCTGCTCCTCTACAGCTCCTCTAGAACCATCTTTTGTTTCTTAACTTGGCCCATTACCACACTCCTTGCCTTGCACCATCATCCCTTTTGTCATTTAATCACTCTTGCCCTCTACCCTATCACAGACCTTCCTTTTTGTTCTTTCCTCCCCTCCGCTCCCCCCTTTCCCTGGCTCTGTACTTGCTCAAAAACTTTAACTCTCTCAACATCTTCCAGTTCTGAGAAAAGGTCCTCGACTTGAAACGTTAACTCTGTTTCTTTCTCCACAGATGCTGCCTCACGTGCTGAGCTTTTCTGGCATTTTCTGTTTTTATTTGAAAAGATAAGACTTTGCATCTCAGCATCTCCACAAATGCTAAACTTTCAGGGACTCCCTCTTTGCATTGTCACCCAGCCCACTACTCCTAGAATGGATAAATAAATAAATAAATTGTGCATCATTTGCATGAGACGGGAGATTTTTTAGGACAAATCATTTAACACCAGATTACTGGAAGAAATTGTACTCAATAGGGTCAATTTTCGGATGGCCGAGCGGGTGCATTCATGGCGGGGGAGCTCCTAAATTTGGGGATTCCCGGAGGGGGTCCGGAGCCCGGCTCCAACCCGCCCACTTCCAGGTTCCCGAATGACGTGAATCGGTACGCGTGCAGCCCCCGCATGGGGGACTCCCACCGGCAATCAAAGCCGGCAGAATCCCACTTAAGATCATTATCTGGGCACTTGAGGTCCTTTACAGACCTCATTAGTTGGAGATTTTAGGAGGATTCGGATTTTGGACTCCCTGTTCAAACAGACGTGTTGCAGCCAGCAGCCAGTGGCAGCTGCAAAGGTCCATTTAACAGGTGCGGGATAAACCCTCATCCATTGCAGCAGGGCACTCTGTCACCTCAGACAAAGTTTTACCTGCCACACCGTTGTCTCCACACTCCAAATTATTAAATCATACCCTAAACTCTGCTGTCCAAACACATTTACCTACTTTGTGGACCCACTCACACCGTCAGGATGGGGTGGTGGGTGGGGGGGGGGGTTCCATTGCTGCATTCATCGCTCCATTGGAGGACGAGCAACATCACCAGCCTCGCCAGGCACGCCGTCCACCTCCGTCACGTGGAGCTACACAACACAGTGCTGCACAACAGGCACCTGCACAAAGTAGTCGTGCAACTACACATACACCCACTGTAGGGTGACCCAATGGGTGGCATCAAGGGTGTTCATGGAGAACCTTAGGAAAGGGCATTATTGCACAAGCCAGTCAAGAATGGCCAAGATGTGGCAGTAGTGGTGACAATATAATATGAAATGTGAGTTGATCAGAAATCAAATATAAGTAAAAACCATGACAAACCCTCAAACACCCTTGTGCATCCCCTTCATGCTCACGACATGTTTGCCTTACGCTTCCTACTGCACATATCTGATGCATGCCCTATAGCTGCAGCACGGGTAGTGGCAGGTTGAGTGAAGCTGACTGTGAAAGAGATGCACGAGAGGGTGAGTATGAGATAGAGCCATGAGGTTGTATGAGGATTGGGTGGAGTGGTAGTGGCGGGATGAGTACTGGCGAGGTGAGTAAATGCAGGTAAGATGAGGATGAGCTTTGAGTGGGTGTGAGGGGTGATGTGACAGAGTAGTGTTGGCAGTGCAGAAGGAGATGTGGGGTGGGTATGGTGATGTGGCAGACGGAGTGCAGGGGAATGAGTAAGAGTACTCACTTCGGCTGACCTACTAAGGTCATTGAAGCGCCTCCTGCACTGTAAGCAGGTGTGTGATATGTTGGTGGTGTTGGTGACCTCCTCTGCCACCTCGAGCCAGGCCTTTTTGGTGGCAGAGGCAGGCCACTTCCTCCCGTCCGCCAGGGAGAAGATCTCTGTCCTCCCCCTCCTCCTCACTCCATCCAGTAGGACCTGGAGTGAGGCATCATTAAACCTGGGAGCAGCCTTCCCCCTGGACTGCTCCATGTTGTAATTTTGGCTCCTTTTCTGCAGGATCAGTCAGTGGAGGACTTCCCCTTTAAATAGGGCTCCTCCAGCTGACAGCCTATGATGTGGCTGTGCAGTCCGCCCGCTGCACAGCTTTCCAGCGCGAAACCCGGAAGCCAAGGTAAGTGGCTTCAATTTGCTTATGATCACGTGGGGAACCCACCAATTTTACTGGGCGGGTTACCCACGCACCCAGTCGACCCCCCCGCTGGCAACCCGCCTCCCTCCTAATATCGGGCCCAATATCTTTAATTCTTCTAATTTTTTAAAGTTATAAAATCCATGCAAGATAGATGACAGAATACTACCATTTGTTTACTACTACTGAATTATAATCATTGTTTGTACCCCATGTCTTAAATCAGCTATGCAGCATTACTGATACATAGACATACCATTGAAAATATAACATATTAGAGCAGCTTTTGGGAGATTGTTTCTAAGAGCACTCAGTCTGCACAGTCAGTATAATTTAGCTGCTCAGACATTATACCTATCTACCAACGTAGTGTCGACTTAACCAAGAGGGCTCGGACTCACACCTATAGACAGGTATAATGTTTGCTCAGGATTATAAGTTGTCTTTGCTCCAGGTGTTAGATCCCAATGCCGGACCATCACTTTGGGTGGGTCTTGATGAAGTCAACATAAATGGAGCCCATTTTGGATTCAATGGGCTCGATTTTGGCGTCGGGTTTCCGGCGGGTTTCCAGCGGGGGGGCCCGGAAAATCCCGATATCCGGTCACGTGACCGGATCGCGACGAAATCCCGGCCACTTCCGGGTACCGCGCTGACGTGCGGGGCTGCGCGCGCAAGCCCCGCTGGTGGGAATCCCGCAGGCAATTAAAGCCAGCGGGGTTCCACTTGAGTATACTTACCTTGCTTGTTGAGGTCAGTTAATGAGCTGAAGCAGCTGTCAAAAGAGGAAGTGTGGGATTTTAGGTTCAAGGCAGTGAGTTTCACACACTGGGGGAAACAGTCTCTCTCCAACCAGGCGTGTTGCAGCCAGCAGCCTGTGGCAGGTGCCAAGGTGCACTCCACGGGGGACAGCCCTCACCCACGCAGGAGGCCACCGCGTCACATAGGGCAACCCCTGCCCCCCACCACCCCCCGCCAAGCCAGAGGACAGACCGACACGAAACCGCAGCCCCAGTCCGAGGAACCACCCACCTACCCTGCACAACCCCTCAGACCAACACCTGCCAGATGGGTGGTGTGTGGACACCCTCGGAGGACGAACAGCATGACCAGCCCCAGCAGCCTTGCAGTCCACGCCGTCCGTCGCAGAGACGTGGAGCCCCCCAACACGGTGTTGTTGCACGCCCACCTGCACAGCAGGAGGGAGGGCTACCGCAGAGAGAGACGCATCGCAGAGGGCACTACCCTCGCCACAGGGTCCACAGACCGAGGCGCAGCTCCCCGGACCTCTCCGAGCAGCAGTGCACACGGAGGCGCAGATTCGATCGACATGTAGTCGTGGAGATCTGCAGCCTCTTTCATGCCGAGCTGCTCCTGGCTGGACCCAGCACCAACTGCTTACCTGTCGCTGTCTAAGTCACCACTGCCCGCCACACCTTCTCCTCCGCATCCTTCCAGGGTGCAGCCGGCTACACCGCTGATGTCTCTCAGTCGTCTGCGCGGACGAGCCCTGCAAATACACCTGCACCTACTCTGCAGTAACACGATGGGTGGCATCAGTGGTGGGTCCTCATAGTGATACCCAGGAGCGGGCATTATTGGACACAACGGACAGGATTCGCGGAGACATGGCAGTGGTGGTGTCAATATAATGTGTGCTGTTTGTTGCTCTGAAATTCAATATAGGTAACACCCATGACAAACCCTCAGACACCCTTGTGCACCCCCTTCATGCTCACGACACGTTTGCCTTATGCTGCCTACTGCACATATGTGATGCATGCCCTGTGGCTGCAGCACAGGTGGTGGCAGGTTGAGTGAGGCTGGCCGTGAGGGAGATGCACGAGAGGGTGAGTATGGGATGGAGCAATGAGATTGTATGAGGATTGGGTTGCGTGTTAGTGGCAGGATGAGTACTGGTGAGGTGAGTAGGTGGAGGTAAGATGAGGATGGGGTTTGAGTGGGTATGAAGGGTGATGTGACAGAGTAGATGTGGGGTGGGGGCAGTGTTGTGGCAGACGGAGTGTAGGGGAAAGACTTCGTGTTCTCACTGTGGCTGACCTACTGCGGTCATTGCAGCGCCTCCTGCACTGTATGCAGGTGGGCCATATGTTGGTGGCGCAGGTGACCCCCTCTGCCACCTCGAGCCAGGCCTTCTTGGTGGCAGAGGCAGGCCGCTTCCTCCCGCCCGCCGGGGGGAAGATCTGTGTCCTCCCCCTCCTCCTCACCCCATCTGATGATACCTGGGGTGAGGCATCATTAAACTGGGAGCAGCCTTCCTCCTGGGCTGCTCCATGCTGCAATTTGTTCCATTGGTTGCAGCATCTGTCAGTGGAGGACTGCCCCTTTAACTAGAGAGCCTCCAGCTGACAGATCGTACTGTGCATGCGCAGCCCGCCCGACGCGCAGGCCAGCGCCGCGGACCCCGGAGGAGCAGGTAATTGATTCCTATTAGTGGGTTGCCTGCTACGATCGCGCGGGCAACCCACTAATTTCGCCGAGCGTGTTGACCACGCTCCCGGAGGACCACCCGCTGGGAACCCGCAGGCCTGCTAAATTCGAGCCCAATGAGTCTATTTGTAAATTACTCATTGTGTATCTTTATTTTGTATATCTTTGTTTATTTTAAGCGTGAAAAATGTCTCCTTCTTGTTAAAAATCTGAAAGTAAACACAAAACGAGTGAAATGTTAGGAGCGAAAAAAGTTTTAACTATTGACTGCTCGGGGTTAAGATGATTTTCTTTTGATGCGATGAATGCAAATGGTCACCCTCTTCTGTAATTTTATTAATTCCATAGGGGATCGATGAGTGGAAAGGGAAGCCCGGCTGATTTCTGTTTTCCTGCTCCCTCCCTCCCTCCCCGCGCCAAAAACCTCCCTCCCCTGAGCTCAAAAACGAACTTTCTAAGAACACCACTAATTTTGGAGGCAGCAGGATTGCAGAATAACTGCAAACAGTGTTGTATTTGAATGAAGCACACGAGATAAATGCAGAAGCAGTGGAATTAATTGTTACTTGCATTCAATTGGCTTGATGCAAATGGCTAAAAGTGTTCTCAAAGAAATGGGGAATTAGAGAACATGTTGTTGAGAAATTTCTAAACTCTTTGCAAATCATCGCAGTAGACTGTTGTAGGTAGCATTTGCGGTTTTGCATTTTGGCACCAGTTCGCAGCTGACTGGAGCCTATTCTTCTAGTCATGCCCAAATGGTTGATTGACAGCTCCAAACACAAAAAACATTGATTTAGGAAGATGCAGCAAACATTGCATTTGTACATTGAAATAACTATATCGATTAGGAAGTTAATTTTCAAGGCTTTATAATTATTAAAATTTGTGGGGAAGTGGAGCTTTAAAATATTTTTATCTTAATCTTATAAAAAAATTCAATGTGAATTTATTTTAATGTATTTGATCTATAGCAGAAAATGGTTTAAAAATTTGCATCACGTGGGGGTTGTACTTACTGCAGAACGAACTGGATTTATTGTATGTGAAGACACTTTTCCGGAAAACATAATGCACCACTTTAATGCCTGAGGTCACCTTTGTAACCACAGAAAACCCAATGAATGGGCTCATCGAATATGGATTTTGTGTAAGTGCATCATAACGACTAACAAATCCATTGTACAGAACTGTAGTCAAGGAGACTGTGTGAAGTCGTTCAGAAAATGCATGGACTGAACACTCAAGTAAATTTTGAAGTGCTCTGCACTCATCGACCTGGAGGTGGACACGACATAGTTGTTATCACGTTTATTTAACTCCAACTGTTAACAGAAATTGAAAGCTGAATCTTTTTGTCTTGACTGAACAGGAGGTATAACTAGATTGGATAGGGAGGGAATGACTAGCTCAGTAAAGTGAAGTGCTGCAGCGAAATATTTCTTGCCACTATGGGAAGTGAGGAAAGCGCAGTCAGAAACTTTCTGGAAGTATTGTTTTTTGAAGCAAAAAAAAATTACAAACATTGGGTGCATAAGAACTTCAAACACTGAGACTCAGATGTAGTTTGGGACAAGGGACTAACAATCCAAATTAAGGGTACATTTAGACTACAAGTTTAGCATCAGTGAGAAAAGGTTTCAGCATGTAGATTGGAGGTCTAAGGTCTGAGTTGACTCTGAAGCAAAGTGGAATGAGACTCCCTCCTCTCGGGAGTCTCACTCCTCCTCACTGTGGTGTTAGATCAGGACCTGATGTTGGATTTGGGTTGCGTTTACAATATAACTGCAGTAACTGATACAAGTCGAACTGCTTCACATTCAATACCACAGTTGTACTGTCAATGAAACTTATGTTTTTTAGCAATTGTAACAATAATTTAAATTATATATGTATTTCCTTTTTTTTCCAGATCCTACTGTTTTTCATATGATATTTTCTATATTCTGTCGGCCACTGTAAATTAATGGGTCATAATTTGCTGTGGCAGGGCATCTAATGGCGTCTGCCGTTAGAAATAAACAGTGCAAGAACTGAGAAGAAAGTGTAACCGAGAGTGAGTGAATTCAATGTCAAATCAGGTACAGAAAGAAAAATAAAGAGAGAGAAAGAAAGATTGGATTAAGAGAGAGAGAGAAAAACGGGACAGAAAGGAAAAGTAAATAAGAAATGTTTTAATTTAAAATGTTGTATTTAAAAAATCTCCAACAACAATTAAAACCTGGAGGAATGAGACTCCACACTTGTAATAGTTAATTTTCAGTGCCAGAGAGGTTGGCTGGCAGTCATTAACACTTATCACTTCTATAAAAGGGGACTTGGACAGAAATGGATAAGACTTAACTTTCTGTGGCGAGTTTAATTCGTATCTAACGCGCAAATACTGGAACTTCACGCCATTCAATGCATTTCCATGGTGAGACAGACAGCGAGAGTCCGTTTTTGCAAAGCTAACAGCAGAGCAGCACAACTCGGACAGCAACTTTTGGATATTTGAGTTTAACCGCGCATCTGCCCCTTACCTGAAGTTGCTGTCCAATTGTGCATAAATAATAGTGACGCCATTAGCCTCATGGTTATTTTGACAGCAGATTATGGCGCATTGTTCTGAATCAAGCTGATCACAACTTCAGTGTCCTGCTCAACACTGAGTTGAGTTAATGGCTCGGTGTCCTCTCCATTACAAAAAACACCTACTTCCACCTCTGTAATATTGCCGTCCTCTGCCCCTACCTAAGCCCATCTGCTACTGAAACCCTCACGTATATCTTTGTCACCACCTTTGATTACTCTAATGCTCTCAAAGTCAGTCTTTACCATCTACCTCCATAAACTCCAGCTCATTGAAAATTCCTAATCTCTTCTTTGGCTTGGTATAGTTTCATTATACCAATGGTCTTCTTCAACCTGACCTGTGTTTAAGCCTGAACAATGAGTGCTGGAAGACTGTGGAAATTTTGGGGGGACTTTATTATTTATCTTGGTGTCTAATGTCTGGAAAAAAAGGATATTATTACTCTCTAAGTCACTGGAAAGTGGACTTCAGCAGAACAAGAACATGAGATAAAAAAGGGAATTAATTTTTTCTAAATACTTTCACAGGATCACAGCAAGCCACAAGGTATCTATCAACAAGCTGTAGAACCCTGTGGCAGGCAGCTAGTGAAGGTAAAGTTTATGAAGGGGCTTGGTTTGGATGTGCACCAAACAAAATCAAAATGGTGGTGAAAATGGTCTTCAGCAGTAGCACAAAATCGTGTGGGGTGTAAAACGGACAGCCGACTCGCTATCATCTATTTTGCACTGCCCCGCCAAAGGCCACTTTCACCCCCAGTATTTTGTGGTTAAGGCAGATCAAGAAGAAAGAAGGCATGCAAGAAAACTCCCCAGGCACCTATGCCAAAATGATCATATGTGGCATTATGCTAACCATATATGACCAGCCATGCAAGTCTTAGTACCCAACCTGCCAATGACTGAGGACACCAGCCTCCACAGGTTCTGAGTCAGCAGAAAGCCAGTACAGAGCTTTGGCCACTTGCTGCATGAGCACCTGCAACCAACCTCCAACACAAAGATAGCAGAGGCAGTCAAGCTCACTACTGCCCTTAACTTTAATGCCTCCAGCTCATTCCAAGCTAACACAGTAATGCACTGGCCACATGTGCATCAAACAGGTGATTGATGCATTGGTCAGCATGGCCAGCACTTTTATTTCTTCACCCATGAATAGCAACAGGAATGTGCTGCCTTTCCCCAAATACAGGAGGGCATTGATGGCAGCCATCTGGCCAGCAGGTTCCCACATCCCCTTTGCCACCACCCACTTCCTCCTCCTTTCTTGTGCACTGTGACTCACTCAGTGCTAGTTCCTCAAGCTCACTGGACGCATCCTCCAGTGTGTGTGTTTATGTTGGTGAGAGAGACATGTGTGCTGTGAGATGCTTTCCTGTTTTGTCCTGGCCCACTGGCAGACCTACAATGTGGAAAAGTGGCTAATGTTAACAGTGCCATCTCCAAGAGACATCTCCCAATGGAGCTTACAAAATACTAATGGGTAAAATTTCCACCGGGGTTCTCCTGATCATCCACCGTAACTTTGGTGGAAGATCTGCAGAAACCCCAGAGACGCTGTATGATCGGGAGAACTTTTGAGGAAATTAATGGCATAACAAATAATGTTATTTGTTTCATTGTGTATAAGTGTGTGGGAGCGAAAGGGGGAAAGACATAAGAACTGGCTGGTACTTGCACATAGTTTGGACGAGATCTGCAACATCATCTTCACTTACTCCTTTGTTGCTCTTATAGGCAAAGTTGTCCAGAGTGGCCTCCTCCAAGGGAGTCAAAAGCTGGTATTTTGTGAGGTCTCTGAAAGTTTTGGTCCATTCCTTGCCTGAGACGGCACCTTGTTTTGTAGGCATGGAAGTGTCCACTACAACAGTGACTACACTTCAAAACCACTTAATAGGCTGCAAAGCACTTTGGGTTGTCCTGAGGTCGTGAAAGGCGCTATACAAATGCAAGTCTTTCTTCTCTTTAGCCTCAATGTGTTGTAAGTAGAAGGAGCACAGTGACAGTGACAGATATGCTCAAGCTGCAGCTTATCCTGGGTGTCATTAAGAGTTTATGCTTCATGCAACTAGGTTGTGATACTTTGCTTTAATATGTGAAACCTTTTGTAGATGTGAGTGTATCAGTGCTTTCAACTGTAAGTTACAGCTGTAATGAGTGATCTATCAGTGTGCATGGTTTACAATGAAAAAGCTGTAAGATTGTGTGAGGGCTTGTTATGGGCCAGCAGCAAATGTGAAACAGGTTTCCTGCAACCTTTTGTGGCTTACATACATGGTGCAAGTACTTTATAAATGGAACTAAAACAGAAAATGCTGGAAATACTCAGCAGGTCAGGCAGCATCAGTGGAGAGAGAAAGGTACGGTTGGCATTTCAGTTCGATAACCTTTCATCAGAACATTTCAGGTCAACGACCTTTAGTCAGTCAGAAGCGGTTCTCATCAGACCCACGTCTGACTAAAGGTCATCGACCTGAAGCGCTCTGACAAAAGGTTATCGGCTTGAAATGTTCTGACAAAAGGTCATCAACCTGTAACGTTAACTCTACCTTCCTCTCTCCACTATTGCTGTCTTAATTGCTGAGTGTTTACAGTATTTTCTGTTTTAATTTCAAATTTCCAGCATCTACAGTATTTTGCTTTTTGTAAGTGGAACTGTTGGATAGAGTTACCTTGGCAACTCCTTAAGGTGTGACATATTCTTGCACATGGTACATGCATGGTTGAGCCGAACACCCACCTACTGTTGGGCATGATGAATTGCTTTCCTCTGGGGAAGGAACCCTAGAGTAGTGAGCAGGGCAACCTTACTCATGCCCAACTCATGCAGCGGTGCATCCACTTTGCCAGGCATCAAACAGGGGTTTTGAGTGATGCACCACTAGCCCACAACCTCTATTTCATGCCTCCACATTTATTGTACCGGACGCTAGGTTTTGCCAGCCACTTTTTTTGCTTCATACCATCTTTGGAAAGTCTCAAAATTGCATTTAAAATGTTTGAAGCCTTTCTAAAGGCTAACATAATTTTTGCCCCCTTATGCAACCACTTACCTTTAAGTGGCCAAATCCATTTAGAATTTCCCATCTTACATGTAATTTTCTATCGTTCCTCTGGCAAGCTCCCACACCAGGCCCAATATTGGCTGAGAGCTCGTCCTCCTTTATTAAAGTGACACTGGTTCACGTTCATCCAATTGAATAGATGCCAGTCTCACAGTGTGTGCCTTCGACCAGGTCTGTACTCCATCCTGAAAATTGGAACTACTATCTCTGAGATGAATGGATTCTTTAAAATAAAAACCATCCCCTTGCACCCTCCAGTATTAGAATAATGAGCTAGAAATGGCAATTGTGTTCCCTACACAAAAACAGTTGTAGTGAGTGATTGATAGTACTCTGCTGAAGGCATCTCCTGTACATCTCAGTTATTCCTTACATGAGAAGCACATTAGGTATTGACGTTTTGCTCTCACAGCACGTGTTCCTGTAAAATTACAGTTAAATGTTACTTTTGTCACACTCTTTAGCTAATTTTGAACCGTGAACTGTTAACTGATACAAAATTATATTTTCAATTTATTTTAGGAAATGCACTTTTAACAAATTTTCATGCTGTACTTGAAATCTGCATGGACAGCATACATGAGTGACTAATTGGCTCTTTAGTTCTAAAATACGAATGGTATCTTTCAGCTCACATCTGTTAAAATTAGGACACAGATTTCAGATGAATTTTTCAGGATTTAGACTCTCTGGGACAGATTTTCAACCTGCCGACCGAGCGTAAAACTGGCATTGCAGATCAGCTGCTCATTATAGAAACCATTCAATTTTTCATTTCCATTGAAACAAATGAAATGAAAATCGGGTAGTTTCTATTCATAAGTTGCCAATCTGCAACACCAGTTTTATGCTTGGGCAGCAGGTCCAAAATTTGCCCCAGAGAGTCTGAGGTTTTAAGTTTTATAAAAGCAAATATGCAACTATGGAGGATCTCAACTGGACTGACAGGAACCTCTGAATTACACCAGGCGAGACTGAGGCAATACTGTCCTTCCCACCTTGCCAAGATATAGGCACAGACCTACCAATGCTCATTGAATCAATGCGCACTGAACCCAGCTCTCTAAGCCACCAGGAATTAAAATTAATGTCCTTTGTTGCTCTGGCTTTAACAGAAACCAGAGATGGTGATCAATAGGAAATTTCTGATAGATTATGCACATATCATCGTGTGCTTACATGGGTAATATAACGCTTGCCCAGATAGAGAAAATAACACGGTATGTGTGCAGAGGGAAGCATCATCTCTTTGTACGTGTACTGCAAGTTTTTGTGAAGAGGGAGACACATCGAAATCTGAAAGGTTTCAAATTGTGGCAAATTAAGCAATCTTAATTGGGATAATTTGGTTATTTGCTTCGGATTTGCTACTCATTCCAGCAAAAAACTTTGTAAACTCTTGAACTAACAATGTCAAATGGAAGATCTCATTTGCCTTCAGCATAGAAAGGTGTAAAGTGGAAATACTTGGAATCAGCAATTGTTTTTTGAAAATATTCAACCCCATCCCTAATAAACTTTCCCACTAATAAAGTGGTTACTGACTTGCAATTGATAATGGATGGCTGGATACTCTCCTCTCCAACTCAGAGACCAATTGTAGTGACAATACCACTGCCTCAGCTGAGATCACTTAACTCAACACAGACTGGGACTCAACACCTGAATCAGCTGAGCCATCTGGGACCTCCAATGTAATAAATTTAAATGGATACATCTATTCCCCACCATTATTCACATGCTCCAGAACTAGCTGCGCCTCCAGCCAAGCTGTTCCAGTACAGCTACAACACTGGCATCTACCCGACAATGTGGAAAATTGCCCAGGTATGTCCTGTCCACAAAAAGCAGGACAAATCCAATCCGGCCAATTACCGCCCCATCAGTCTACTCTCAATCATCAGCAAAGTGATGGAAGGTGTCGTCAACAGTGCTATCAAGCGGCACTTACTCACCAATAACCTGCTCACCGATGCTCAGTTTGGGTTCCGCCAGGACCACTCAGCTCCAGACCTCATTACAGCCTTGGTCCAAACATGGACAAAAGAGCTGAATTCCAGAGGTGAGGTGAGAGTGACTGCCCTTGACATCAAGGCAGCATTTGACCGAGTGTGGCACCAAGGAGCCCTAGTAAAATTGAAGTCAATGGGAATCAGGGGGAAAACTCTCCAGTGGCTGGAGTCATACCTAGAACAAAGGAAGATGGTAGTGGTTGTTGGAGGCCAATCATCTCAGCCCCATGACATTGCTGCAGGAGTTCCTCAGGGCAGTGTCCTAGGCCCAACCATCTTCAGCTGCTTCATCAATGACCTTCCCTCCATCATAAGGTCAGAAATGGGGATGTTCGCTGATGACTGCACAGTGTTCAGTTCCATTCGCAACCCCTCAAATAATGAAGCAGTCCGAGCCCGCATGCAGCAAGACCTGGACAACATCCAGGCTTGGGCTCATAAGTGGCAAGTAACATTGACGCCAGATAAGTGCCAGGCAATGACCATCTCCAACAAGAGAGAGTCCAACCACCTCCCCTTGACATTCAACGGCATTACCATCGCCGAATCCCCCACCATCAACATCCTGGGGGTCACCATTGACCAGAAACTTAACTGGACCAGCCATATAAATACTGTGGCTACGAGAGCAGGTCAGAGGCTGGGTATTCTGTGGCGAGTGACTCACCTCCTGACTCCCCAAAGCCTTTCCACCATCTACAAGGCACAAGTCAGGAGTGTGATGGAATACTCTCTACTTGCTTGGATGAGTGCAGCTCCAACAGCACTCAAGAAGCTCGACACCATCCAAGATAAAGCAGCCTGCTTGATTGGCACCCCAACCACCACCCTAAACAGTCACTCCCTTCACCACCGGTGCACTGTGGCTGCAGTGTGTACCATCCACAGGATGCACTGCAGCAACTCGCCAAGGCTTCTTCGACAGCACCTCCCAAACCCACGACCTCTACCACCTAGAAGGACAAGATCAGCAGGCACCTGGGAACAACACCACCTGCACGTTCCCCTCCAAGTCACACACCATCCCGACTTGGAAATATATCGCCGTTTCTTCATTGTCGCTGGGTCAAAATCCTGGAACTCCCTTCCTAACAGCACTGTGGGAGAACCGTCACCATACGGACTGCAGCGGTTCAAGAAGGCGGCTCACCACCACCTTCTCGAGGGCAATTAGGGATGGGCAATAAATGCTGGCCTCGCCAGAGACGCCCACATCCCGTGAACGAATAAAAAAAAATTCAGTAATTGGCTCAGATGTGTTAACATCGTTCTCCCATTCACTTATGTTGTTAACAGCTGCTCTGATAGTGTAATATCAACATTTTATTATTGTATCACATCATAACAGTACAATAATTAGTCATTGTTCAGTACAGTTTCTTTTAAAGTCACTTGCCTGTGTGATTTGCTGATGCTGATTTGATTGCAAAGTTATCCTGCTCTATCTCTGTCCATCCCATTCTCCACCCATTATGGAATGAGCTTCATTTTTATGGAATGTTGTCTCGTTATATTGATCACCTGGGATGTTAAATCTGCTATTTGGAGGGACTACTGCACCTTCAGTATTTTCTCATCATGTCTTTGGAAAATCTAAAGATTTAGAAAAAAATTTCCCAGCCATGCAAAGCATTCAGCAGCATCGTCGGCAGCAAAAAGCAATTCAAAGCGGCAGTTACTGTCTGAACTTCATTTTAAACTGTCATGAGCAATTGCCCATATTTATGATAGTGCCCGAGGAAACCATGAATGTGATACAAAAAAGCTGAAATTTGAAGGTGAACAGATGTCCACTAACAAGGTAATTGAATCCTTTAATAGTAGAATTGTTGGACTTTTTGTTGATTTCTCATTTAAATAGCATAGACGTATTTTCATTTCATAGATATGTCCCATTCTCATTTCCTATGGATTTCTCATTAATTTATTAATTCCCAGAATCACAAGTGTTGATCTGTTACTTTGTGTGATGTAAAATCACGCTGTGTTGATCTGGAATGATATTCACATGCTCCTAATTAGGTTTGCATACAAGTTTACAACAACAACAACTTGCATTTATATAGTGCCTTTAATGAAATGAAATGTCCCAAGGCGCTTCAAAGGAGCGTTATCAAACAAAATTTGACACCAAGCCACATAAGGAGCTATTAGGACAGGTGACCAAAAGCTTGGTCAAAGAGGTAGATTTTAAGGAGAGTCTTAAAGGAGGAGAGACAGGTGGAGAGGTTTAAGGAGGGAATTCTAGAGCTTAGGGCTTAGGCAGCCGAAGACACGGCCGCCAATGGTGGAACGATTAAAATCATAAGAAACCAGAATTGGAGGAGCGCAGAGATCTGGAGGGTTGTCGGGTTGGAGGAGGTTACAGAGAGAGGGAGGGGTGAGGCCATGGAGGGATTTGAAAACAAGGATGAGATTATTAAATTGCCAATGTAGGTCAGTGAGCACAGGGATACTGAGAAGTTACCTATTGTATGTTTTGACCACTAAACAGATTGTCGTTTGAATGCTGCTTTTCATAAAATCATTTCGAGTTTTATGTGATGATTTAATAGTGCTATTGCAGTTTGCTGACTCATAAAAAAATCTGCAATTTTGGGTGGAGAAGACACTACTGACTAATAGATCTCTCCACTAAATCCATTCAGATAATTGACTCAGAAGATCCACTGTATTTGGAACAGTTATGCTTTGCAGAATTTCATGCCACCAGTAGCCCTTCAGTACCTGGTCCAAGGAGCTGTTCTTGATGTTTAAGCCTGGACAGAGGATCTCAGCAGACTGTTTGATTGTGGCGCTGTTATGACTAAGTATTCATTTAGTGTCAACACACAACATTTTTGACCAGGATAATTGGATAGTTATTGGAGTGAGAACCCTCATTGATATTTTTCCTTTTCTCAGGATAGGGAGGCTGATCTCAGTTGTCGCACCTCCACTATTGCTTGGCTGGGATTGACCAACCAACAGAAGAAAATGTCTCCTGATGGCCTGATGCCACTCGAAACTTTGTCTAAATATTTGTCTTAGTTCTCCTTTTAGAGCAGAAACCTAGTTCTAAGGATGATAAAGTGAAATCTGAAGTACTTTTTCATATGAAAGGATCCTTTAAAATAAAGAATATTGCTGTAATGAACTAGAAATGAGAATTGTGTCCTCTCCACAGATAGAGTCAATGACAGAACACTGCTGAAAATGTATCCTCAACATTTCACTTACATGAAAGAATCTTGTGGTTTACATGCTTGTAAAATTACAGTTAAGCATTCATTTTGCCACATGATAATTTTCTTAAAAGCAAGGAAGTTAATCTAAACCTTTATAAATCACTGGTTAGGCCTCAGCTGGAATATTATGTCCAATTCTGGGCACCATGTTTTAGGAAGGATGTAAAAGCCTTGCAGAGGGTGATGACGAGATTTACCAGAACGGTACCAGGGATGAGGGACTTCAGTTATGTAGAGAGAGACTAGAGAACCTGGGATTTTTCTCCTTAGAGCAAAGAAGGTTAAGGGGTGATTTAGAATCATAGAATGATACAGCACAGAAGAAGGCCATTCGGCCCACCATACCTCTGCCAGCTCTTTGGTAGAGCTATCCAATTAGTCCCACTCCCCTGTTCTTTCCTCATAGTCCTGTAATTTTTTTCCCATCAAGTATTTATCCAATTCCCTTTTGAAAGTTCCTATTGAATCTGCTTCCACCACCTTTTCAGGCAGTGTATTCCAGATCACAACAACTTGCTGCGTAAAATCTTTTTCCTCATGTCGACCTCTGGTTCTTGTGCAAATCACCTTAAATCTATGTCCTTTGGTTACTGACCCTTCTGCCATTGGAAACAGTTTCTCCTTATTTACTCTATCAAAACCTTCCATGATTTTGAACACCTCTATCAAATCTCCTTTTATAAATGTTTATCCTGGTCAAAAATGTTGTGTGTTGACACTAAATGAATACTTAGTCATAACAGCGCCACAATCAAACAGTCTGCTGAGATCCTCTGTCCAGGCTTAAACATCAAGAACAGCTCCTTGGACCAGGTACTGAAGGGCTACTGGTGGCATGAAATTCTGCAAAGCATAACTGTTCCAAATACAGTGGATCTTCTGAGTCAATTATCTGAATGGATTTAGTGGAGAGACAACCCCAGCTTCTGCAGTCTCTTCACATGACTGAAATCCCTCACCCTAGGCACCATTCTAGTAAATCTCTTCTGCACTCTCTCTAACGCCTTGACATCTTTCCTAAAGTGTGGTGCCCAGAATTGAACACAATACGCCAGCTGAGGCCTAACCAGTGTTTTATAAATGTTTAGCATAACTTCCTTGCTTTTGTACTCTATGCCTCTATTAATAAAGCCATGGATCCCATATGCTATTTCAACTTGTCCTGCCACCTTCAAAGATTTGTGTACATATACCCCAAGTCTCTCTGCACCCCCTTTAAAATTGTACCATTTAGTTTATATTGCCTCTCTGCATTCTTCCTACCAAAATGTATCACTTTACACTTCTCTGCATTACATTTCATTTGCCATGTGTCTGCCCATTTCACCAATCTGTATATATGTCCTCCTGAGGTGTGTTACTATCCTCCTCATTGTTTGCTACATTTCCAAGTTTTGATAGAGGTGTTCAAAATTATGAGGGGTTTTGATAGAGTAAATAAGGAGAAATTGTTTCCACTGGCAGGACAGTCAGTAAGCAGAGGACATAGATTTAAGATAATTGGCAAAAGACTCAGAGGGAAAATGAAAATAATTTTTACGCAACAAGTTGTTATCTGTAATGCACTGCCTGAAAGAATAGTGGAAGCAGATTCAGTCATAACTTTCTAAAGGGAATTGGATATATTCTTGAAAAGAAAAAAAATGCAGGAATATGCGGAAAGAGAAAGGGAGTTGGACTAATTGGCTAGCTCTTTCCAAGAGCCAGCACAGGCACAATGGGCCGAATAGCCTCCTTCATTGCTGTAAGATTCTATGAATTATTATTGATCGTATGATGTGAGGGTGTTGTGTTGACAATGGGATAATGAAAGGCTGTGGACAGTGCTTGATTATTCGAATCAACTGATAAAAAGGATAAGCGAATTCAGCAATACAAAAACTGTGGAAGAAATGTATCCATTGCAATACCTTACTTGTCTCTGGAAATTATGTAGCATGACTGACTAGAAGTAGCTGCTTCATAATTTCAGTGCTAACATACCTACTTACTGATTGTAACGGTTTTACTCTATTCAACAATCTAGTGGAAATGCACAGTCAAACAAGGAACTGTGAGCATTACTGTCCTTTCAGTGCCCCCTATAATCTTGCTATGAATGAAGTTGATCTTAAATAATGTAGAGCAGCATCAGTGTCTATTAATATTATACACTTTCTTATTCTATAATACATGCTTTTTGTTTCAACACTTTCAGAATTATCATTCTTATTTCAGAGTCAGAGTAGGGTGTTTTCTTCACGATGTCAGATATAATGACTTCACTACACACAGTTTCCATCTTCTTCTGTCTTTAAGCTGTCAACAGTGATGAAATTTATTGACCAGAAAGAACGTGTGGCTGACCTTTCTAATAGAACACTTGACATTCACTTGTAAATGTCATATAGTATTATAGTTATGAATTGGAAGTCCTTTCAGAATTACTTTTGGCTGGCACACAGAATTAAATATAACGATTTTGAAAATTAATTAACAAAAGCAACAGTTGGAGGACTGCCATTTACTATGTCGTTCTCTGAATTCTAAAATCATTTGAATGCACAACACAACAGTTTCAAACAGTAATAGTTATTGAATAAAAGAAACAGATACAATGATAACAAAAGGAATAGCTCTCGATGGAGTACCAGCTTCCTGGCTGCACACTGTGGGTTGATTTTGTTTTTAATGAGGTAGTTCAGCTTTGGTATTTGTCATGACAAGATTGTGATAACACTAATATTTATATTGATGCTGAGGTAAAAAGAAAGCTATAAACACTGGAAGTCTGAAATTGAAATAATGCTGCAAATACATGGCAAATTGATCAGCATTCAGTTTTGGTGAAAGCTTATGCCTGAACCACTTTACTCCTCCCTTGCAGATACTAATTGGCCTGCTGTATATTTCCAGCATGTTCTTTTTTTAAAAAGAAAATTATGTTACACTGGAGCACATTAAATAATGGTATCTGCATACATGCCAACTATCCATGCTGTACACAGTCAGCATTTGGCCCGTGATTCCACTTGTCTGCATTTACTGATAAGATTTGAATTTTCCCAGCAGTGTTCTGTGGAGCCACCCATCAGCCACTGTGGTTCCCATTAGTTCCGAATGCACATACACTGCCCAGTCCCATGGCTCCCATGCTCGGTGAGTGAAGACTCGAGGTGTTAGAATGGCTTATTTGCTTGATGTGATAAGAGTGTACTGAAAATTATTTTTTTAAAAACTCCTGATTGCTATCCAGTGACTCCTGCTCAAATTACCGCATCATAAAAATTTTAAAAAACTAGAGTGTCTGAGGACAAACTTGTCCGAGACCATTCTTCTGAGGTCCCTCCAGGAGGTCCAGCAGTTAAGGAATGAACCACCACCGAAGGGTGGCCTCCAGTACCTTAGGTGGGTGAGAGTGAGTGCAGCTGCAGATAATTTAGCTGCAGAGAGTGGTGAGAATGTGGAATTTTCTATCACACAGAGCGGTTGTTGTGAATAGAATTGATGCATTTAAGGGGAAGCTAATTAAGTACATGAGTGAGAAAGGAATAGAAGGGTGTGTTGATTGGGTGAGATGAAGTAAATAGAGTGGGAGGAGGCTTTGTGTGGAGCACAAACAGCGGTATAGACCTGTTGGGCCGAATGGCCTGTTTCTGTGCCGTATATTCCATGTAATTCTATTCCACCCTCAACCTGCTGGAGATGCAGCCTCACAACAATAGGAGCAATTTATTCATTTGTTTTGTTTTTTGAGAGCAAAATGGGTTTAATCTTTTAACTGCTTTATTCCAGTCAGCAAATAAATGGCATTGGTGGTCATTAGGCAAAGGAGGAGTGTGGTGTGTAAAGCTGGCTTTAATAATGGGCAGTACATCAATGCTTTCAGGATAAATAATACATTGGTGATTTTTATTTTCTTATAACAACAAACTGCTTAGAAAATTGGTGAGCACCTTATAGGAAATTATTTTCTGAGATTTTGTTATATTCACAGTTTCCAGAAAATATTACTTGACATCATTTAGAAAAAAAAATCTTTTAAAATATTCATGTACCCTCCAAATAGAGAAGTGTTGGTTGGGTGTGTGAGGTATTTGTGTTTTTTCAATTCCTGCCAATAACATAGGAAGGAAAAGGGCGAGGTCCGGCAGTCACAGTTTCAGGAGCTAGGGAGGAAGTTAAAACGCAGGACCTCAAAGGTAGTAATTTCAGGATTACTCCCATGCACAAATAAGTATAGGGATAGTAGGGTAAGACAGGTTAATGTGTGCCTGGAGAAATGATGCAGGAGGGAGGGCTTCAGATTCCTGGGGCATTGGGACCAATTCTGGGGCAGGAGGGATCTGTTCAAGATGGACGGGTTACACTTCAACAGAGCTCAGACCAATGTCCTCCCGGGGAGATTAACTAGTGCTGTGGGGGAGGGTTTAAACTAATTTGGCAGTGGAGTGGGCACCAGAATGAAACATTAGGGAGGAAAATAAAGGTGCACAGAGGACTGGGAGGGACAAGTAGCACTGAAGTTAAGAATAGTTCAGAAATAGGAGGAATCAAACAAGGGGCAAATGCGAAGCAGTCTAAGATGAGTTTGGAGTGCATGTGCGTAAATGCATGTAGTGTGGTAAATAAGGTTGGTGAGCTGCAGGCAAAAGTCGCCACATGGGACTATGATATAATGGCAATATCAGAGACCTGGCTCAAAGAAGGGAAGGATTGGGAACTTAATATTCCTGGCTATAAGGTATTCAGGAAAGATAGGGAAGGAAAGAAAGGATGGGGGTGGCAGTATCGATTAAATAAACTATTATAGCTCTGGAAAGGGATGATATAGTGCAGGGGTCAAAGACAGAATCTATTTGGTTATAAATAAAGAACAATAGAGGAGCTATTATGCTACTGGGTGTAAACTTTAGGCCACAGATGGTGTGAAAGAGATAGAGGAGCAAATTTGCAGGCAAATTACAGAAAGATGCAAGAATTTTAGAGTAGTGATAATGGAGAACTTCAATTATCCCAATATAGACTGGGATAGTAATAGCGTAAAGGGCAAAGAGGGGGAGGAATTCCTGAAATGTATACAAGAGAACTTTCTTGATCGGTGTGTTTCCAGTTCAACGAGGAAGGAAGGAATGCTGGATCTAGTTCTAGGGAATGAATTGGGGCAAGTGGAGCACGTTTCAGTGGGGGGGCATTTGGGGAACAGGGATCATAATATCATTAGGTATAGAATAGTTATGGAAAAGGACAAGGAACAATCAAACATAAAAATACTTAACTGGACGAGGGCAAATTTCAGTGAGTTAAAAAGGGATCTTGCCCTGGTAGATTGGAATCAAAAATTTGTAGGCAAAACAGTAATAGAACAATGGGAGGCCTTCAAGGAGGAGATGGTTGGCATACAGAGTAGACATATTCCCACGAGAGGGAAAGGAAGGACGTCCAAACCTAGAGCTCCCTGGATGACTATAAGACCATAAGACCATAAGAGATAGGAGCAGGAGTAGGCCATTCGGCCCCTCAAGCTTGCTCAGGCATTTAATGGCTGATCTGATTTTTACCTCAACTCCACTTTCCCGCCCTTTCCCCATATCCTTTGACTCCCTTGCTGATCAAAAATTTTGTCCAACTCAGCCTTGAATGTATTCAATGACTCAGTCTCCACAGCTTTTTGGGGTAAAGAATTCCAAAGATTCACGACCCTCTGGGAGAAGAAATTCCTCCTCATTTCTGTCTTAAATGGGCGACCCCTTATTCTGAGACTATGCCCCCTAGTTTTAGATTCCCCCATGAGGGGGTAACATCCTCTCAGCATCTAGACTAAAGATATAGAGATTAAAATGAAACAGAAAAGGAGGCTTATGTCAAATGTAAGGTTCAGAATACAGTAGAGAACCAAGCTAAATACAGAAAGTACAGAGGAGATCTAAAAAAGGGAATAAGTGGGGCAAAGAGAGAATATGAGACTAGATTAGCGATGAACATAAAAGGGAACCCAAAAGTCTTTTATAAACATGTAAATAGTAAAAGGGTAATCAAAGGAAGGGTGGGGCCAATTAGGGACAAAAAAGGAGATCTTCTTGTGGGGGCATGGCTGAGGTACTAAATGAATACTTTGCATCTGTCTTCACTGGAGAAGAGGATGCTGCCAATGTAGCAGTAAAAGAGTCATAGAGTCATAGAGTCATAGAGTTATACAGCACGGATAGAGGCCCTTCGGCCCATCGTGTCCGCGCCGGCCATCAGCCCTGTCTACTCTAATCCCATATTCCAGCATTTGGTCCGTAGCCTTGTATGCTATGGCATTTCAAGTGCTCATCCAAATGCTTCTTGAATGTTGTGAGGGTTCCTGCCTCCACAACCCTTTCAGGCAGTGAGTTCCAGACTCCAACCACCCTCTGGGTGAAAAAGTTCTTTCTCAAATCCCCTCTAAACCTCCCGCCTTTTACCTTGAATCTATGTCCCCTTGTTATAGTACCCTCAACGAAGGGAAAAAGCTCCTCAGTATCCATCCTATCTGTGCCCCTCATAATTTTGTACACCTCAATCATGTCCCCCCTCAGCCTCCTCTGCTCCAAGGAAAACAAACCCAATCTTCCCAGTCTCTCTTCATAGCTGAAGCGCTCCAGCCCTGGTAACATCCTGGTGAATCTCCTCTGCACCCTCTCCAAAGCGATCACATCCTTCCTGTAGTGTGGCGACCAGAACTGCACACAGTACTCCAGCTGTGGCCTAACCAGTGTTTTATACAGCTCCATCATAACCTCCTTGCTCTTATATTCTATGCCTCAGCTAATAAAGGCAAGTATCCCATATGCCTTCTTTGCCACCTTATCTACCTGTTCCGCCGCCTTCAGGGATCTGTGAACTTGCACACCAAGATCCCTCTGACCCTCTGTCTTGCCTAGGGTCCTCCCATTCATTGTGTATTCCCTTGCCTTGTTAGTCCCTCCAAAGTGCATCACCTCGCACTTTTCCGGGTTAAATTCGATTTGCCACTGTTCCGCCCATCTGACCAACCCATCTATATCGTCCTGCAGACTGAGGCTATCCTCCTCGCTATTTACCACCCTACCAATTTTTGTATCATCAGCGAACTTACTGATCATACCTTTTACATTCATATCCAAGTCATTAATGTAGACCACAAACAGCAAGGGACCCAGCACCGATCCCTGTGGTACCCCACTGGCCACAGGCTTCCAGTCACAAAAACAACCTTCGACCATCACCCTCTGCCTTCTGCCACTAAGCCAGTTTTGTATCCAAAGTGCCAAGGCACCCTGGATTCCATGGGCTCGTACCTTCTTGACCAGTCTCCTGTGGGGGACTTTATCGAAGGCCTTACTGAAATCCATGTATACCACATCCACTGCGTTACCCTCATCCACACGCCTAGTCACCCCCTCAAAAAATTCAATCAAATTAGTCAGACATGATCTTCCCTTGACAAAGCCATGTTGACTATCCCTGATTAATCCTTGCTTCTCCAAGTGGAGACTAATTTTGTCCTTCAGAATTTTTTCCAATAATTTTCCTACCACTGATGTTAGGCTCACTGGCCTGTAGTTCCCCGGTTTTTCCCTACTCCCCTTCTTGAATAATGGTATTACATTAGCGGTTCTCCAGTCCTCTGGCACATCCCCTGTGGCCAGAGAGGTTCTGAATATATGTGTCAGAGCCCCCGCAATCTCCTCCTTTGCCTCACACAGTAGCCTGGGATACATTTTGTCCGGGCCTGGGGATTTATCCATTTTTAGGCCTGCTAAAACCGCCAATACCTCCTCCCGCTCGATGTTAATATGTTCGAGTATATCACAGTCCCCCTGCCGTATTTCTATGTCTACATCGTCCTTCTCCATAGTGAAAACAGATGCAAAAAATTCATTTAGAACCCCTCCTACATCTGCCGGCTCCACACACAGATTGCCATTTTTGTCCCTAATGGGCCCTATTTTTTCCCTAGTCATCCTCTTACCCTTAATATACTTATAAAACATCTTAGGATTTTCCTTTATTTTGCTCGCCAGTGTCATTTCATGGCCCCTCCTTGATCTCCTAATTTCTTTTTTAAGTATCCCCCTGCACTTTTTGTACTCCTCTAGGGCTTCCTCCGTCTTTAGCCTTTTGTATCTGCCAAAAGCACTCCTTTTTTTCCTAATCCATTCTCGTATATCCCCTGACATCCAAGGTTCCCTGGAGTTCTTGGAACCACCCTTGACCTTTACGGGAACATGTTGCCATTGTATGGTCTCAATCTCCCTTCTGAAAGACTCCCATTGCTCCGATGCGGATTTTCCTACAAGCAGCTGATCCCAGTCCATTTTGGCCAGATCCTGCCTTATCCTATTAAAATCGGCCTTCCCCCAATTTAGAACCTTTATTTCCGGCCCCTCCCTGTCCTTTTCCATGACCACCTTAAATCTCACCGAATTATGGTCACTGTCACCAAAGTGCTCACCTACTAGCACTTCTTCCACTTGGCCGGCCACATTCCCTAGAATTAGGTCCAGTACCGCCCCCTCTCTTGTAGGACTTTCTACATGCTGGCTCAAAAAGCTCTCCTGGATGCACGTTAAGAATTTTGTACCCTCTAAGCCTTTTACACTCTGAGTATCCCAGTTAATATTGGGGAAGTTGAAATCCCCCACTATTATTACCCTATTATTTGCACAATTTTCTGAGATTTGCCTACATATCTGTTCCTCTATCTCCCCCTGACTGTTTGGGGGCCTATAGTACACTCCCATCAAAGTGCTTGCCCCCTTTTTGTTTTTAAGCTCCACCCATATGGCCTCATTAGAGGAACCTGCTTATATATCATCCCTCCTTATGGCAGTAGGAGTAATACTGGATAGGATAAAAATCTGGATAGGATAAAAATCAAGAAGGTACTTAAAAGGTTGGCAGTACTCAAGTAGAAAAGTCACTTGATCCAGATGGGATGCATCCTAGATTACTAAGGGAAGTAAAGATAGAAATTGCGGAGGTTCAGGCCACAATCTTCTAATCTTCCTTAAATATGGGGGTGGTGCCAGAGGACTGGAAGATTGCAAATGTTGCATCCCTGTTCAAAAAAGGGGAGAGGGATAAACCTGACAATTATAGGCCAGTCAGCCTAATGTGTTTTTTTATTCGTTCATGGGATGTGGGCGTTGCTGGCGAGGCCAGCATTTATTGCCCATCCCTAATTGCCCTTGAGAAGGTGGTGGTGAACCGCCTCCTTGAACCGCAGCAGTCCATGTGATGAAGGTTCTCCCACAGTGTTGTTAGGTAGAGAGTTCCAGGATTTAGACCCAGCGACGATGAAGGATCGGCGATATATTTCCAAATCGGGATGGTGTGTGACTTGGACGGGAACGTGCAGGTGGTGTTGTTCTCATGTGCTTGCTGCCCTTGTCCTTCTAGGTGGTAGAGGTCGCGGGTTTGGGAGGTGCTGTTGAAGAAGCCTTGGCGAGTTGCTGCAGTGCATCCTGTGAATGGTACACACTGCAGCCACTGTGCGCCGGTGGTGGAGGGAGTGAATGTTTAGGGTGGTGGATGGGGTGCCAATCAAGCGGGCTGCTTTGTCCTGGATGGTGTTGAGCTTCTTGAGTGTTGTTTGAGCTGCACTCATCCAGGCAAGTGGAGAGTATTCCATCACACTCCTGACTTGGTGGTAGGGAAACTTTTAGAGACAATAATCTGGGACAAAATTAATTGGCACTTGGAAAAGTATGGGCTAATAAATGAAAGTCAGCATGGATTTGTTAAAGGCAAATCGTGTTTGACTAACTTGATTGAGTTCTTTGATGAAGTAACGGAGTGGCTTGATGAGGGTAGTATGGTTGATGTTGTGTATATGGACTTTCAAAAGACATTTGATGAAGTACCACATAGTAGACTTATAAACAAAATTAAAGCCCATGGGATTAAAGGGATAGTGGCAATGTGGATACAAAATTGGCTAATGGACAGAAAGCAGAGAGTAGTGGTGAACGGTTGTTTATCAGACTGGAGGGAAGTATACAGTGGTGTTCCCCAGGGGTCGGTATTCGGACCATTGCTCTTTTTGATATATATTAACGACCTGGACTTAGGTATAATTTCAAGTTTGCAGATGACACGAAACTCGAGAATGTAGTAAACAATGTGAAGGATAGTAACAGACTTCAGGAAGACATAGACAGACTGGTGAAATGGGCAGATACGTGGTAGATGAAATTTAACGCAGAGAAGTGTGAAGTGATACATTTTGGTAGGAAGAATGAGGAGAGGCAGTATAAACTAAATGGTACAACTTTAAAGGGGTACAGGAAAAGAGAGACTTGGGGCTCACTGTTACCAGGGCTGCGGGTTCGCGGTGGGGGGGGGCTATTGGGCGCGTGGGTAACGCGCCCGGTGAAATTAGTCAGCCACCCGCGCGATCGCAGCCCAATTGGATCCACTTACGTGGTCTTCTGGGTTCCCCACTGCTGATCTGCGCGTCGGGCGGACTGCGCATGCGCAGTAAGATCTGTCAGCTGGAGGAGCTCTATTTAAAGGGGCAGTCCTCCACTGACAGATGCTGCAACAAATAGAAAAAATTACAGCATGGAGCAGCCCAGGGGGAAGGCTGCTCCCAGTTGAATGATGCCTCACTCCAGGTATCAATACATGGGGTGAGGAGGAGGGGGATGAAAAAGAGATCTTCCCCCCGGCGGGTGGGAGGAAGTGGCCTGCCTCTGCCACCAAGAAGGCCTGGCTCGAGGTGGCAGAGGAGGTCACCTGCACCACCAACATATCGCCCACCTGCATACAATGCAGGAGGCGCTCCAATGACCTCAGTCGGTCAGCCAAAGTGAGTACACTTACTCATTCCCCTACACTCCATCTGCCACATCACCGCCCCCACCCCACACCTCCTTCTGCACTGCCAACACTACTCTGTCACATCACCCCTCATACCCACTCAAACCTCATCCTCATCTTACCTGCACTTACTCACCTCGCCAGTACTCATCCCGCCACTACCACTATACCCAATCCTCATACAATCTCATGGCTCTATCTCATACTCACCCTCTCGTGCATCTCTTTCACGGTCAGCCTCACTCAACCTGCCACTACCTGGGCTGCAGCCACAGGGCATGCATCAGATATGTGCAGTAGGAAGCGTAAGGCAAACGTGTCGTGAGCATGAAGGGGATGCACAAGGGTGTTTGAGGGTTTGTCATGGTTGTTACTTATATTGAATTTCTGACCAACTCACATTACATATTATATTGGCACCACTACTGCCACGTCTTTGCGAATCTTGTCTGGTTTGTGCAATAATGCCCTTTCCTGAGGATCACAATGAAGACCCACACCTGATGACACCCATTGTGTCACTGCAGAGTGGGTGTAGGTGTATTTGCAGGGCTCTTTTGTGCAGACGGCTGAGAGACGTCGGCGATGTCCCCGGTGGCACCCTGGAAGGATGCGGAGGAGAAGTTGTTGAGGACAGTGGTGACTTTGACAGCGACAGGTAAGAAGATGGTGCTCGGGCCAGCCAGGAGCAACTTGGCATGAAGGAGGCTGCAGATGTCCACGACTACATGTCGAGTGACTCTGAGCCTCCGTGTGCACTGCTGCTCAGAGAGGTCCAGGAAGCTGAGCCTCGGTCTGTGGACCCTGTGGCGAGGGTAGTGCCCTCTGCAACGCATCTCTCTCTGCGGTAGCCCTCCCTCCTGCTGTACAGGTGGATGTGTCACAGCACTCTGTTGTGGAGCTCCACGTGTCAGAGGTGGACGGTGTGGATGGCGAGGCTGGTGAGGCTGGTGATGCTGTTCGCCCTCCGAGGAGGTCATGACTGCCGCTACGGCGGCCCCCATTCGGAAGATGAACATCTGAGGGGGTCCGCAAGGTAGTTACATGTGTCTGGACCCTGGGGTAAGTGTGCAAGTTAGTGACTTTGATTGTCAGGAGGAGGGTGTTGGAGGCCAAACTTTGTCCCAAGTGACAGAGTGGCCTCCTGCAATGAGTGAGGGTCTCCCCCCCGCCTAACCTGTCAAATGGACCTTTGCAGCTCCCACAGGCTGACAGCTGCAACAGGTCCATTTGAACTTGGGGGTGTTTCCCCCAGTGTGGGAAACAGTCCCAATTTGCTATAAAATCCCACCCCTCCTCACATAATCCCTTAATCAGGTCAATTAATGACCTGAACAAGCAAAATAAATACCTTCAAATGGAACCCCACTGGCTTTAATTGCCTGCGGGATTCCCACCAGCGGGGTCTGCGCGCGCACGCCGGCGTGTCAGTGGGGAACCCAGAAGTGGGTGGGTTGGAGCCGGGCTCCGGTCCCGCTCCGGGATTCTCCGATTTTCGGAGCCCCCCCGCCAGGAACGCACCCGACAGCGGGTGCTAAAATGATGCCCTTGGGGTTGTATGTACACAAATCTTGGAAGGTGGCAGGACAAGTTGAGAAGGCTGTGAAAAAAGCATATGGACCCTGGGCTTTATTAATAGAGGCATAGAATATAACAGCAAGGAAGTTATGCTAACCATTTATAAAACACTGGTTAGGCCTCAGCTGGAGTATTTTGTTCAATTTTGGGCAGCAAACTTTAGAAAGGATGTCAACGCCTTAGAGAGGGTGCAGAAGAGATTTACTGGAATGGTACCAGGGATGAGAGATTTCAGTTATGTGGAGAGACTGGAGAAGCTGGGGATGTTCTCCTTTGAACAGAGAAGTTTAAGGGGAGATTTGATAGAAGTGTTCAAAATCATGAAGGGTTTTGATAGAGTAAATAAGGAGAAACTGTTTCCAGTGACAGAAGGGTTAGTAAACAGAGGACTCAGATTTAAAATGATTGGTAAAGGAACCAGAGATGACATGGGGAAACATTTTTTTACACAGCGAGTTGTTATGGTCTGGAATGCACTGCCTGAAAGGGTGATGGTAACAGGTTCAATAGTAACTTGCAATAGGGGATGGGATAAATATTTGAAGGGAAAAAATTTACAGGGCTATGGGGAAAAGCAGGAATGTGAGGTTAATTGGATAGCTCTTTCAAAGAGCCAGCACTGACACGATGGGCCGAAAGGCCTCCTTCTCTGCTGTAACGTATTATGATACTATGTTAATGCACATCAAACAAGTAGATTTGACTGGATAATGGTTTATCCCGTAATGCCTTTCTATTGCCTCCCTGCCTGTAGTAACTAAGCAGTGGGACTTTATATATATTATATATAGTCAAACAGTTCATGATTTATTTGTTCTTTTTTATTTGTTCTTGGGATGTGGGTGACACTGGCAAGGCCACATTAATTGTCCATCCTTTGTTGCCTGAGAAGATGGTGGCTTGCTAGGCCACTTCAAAGCACATTAGGAGTCAACCACCTAGTGTGGGACAAGAATCATATGTAGACCATACTGTATCGGGGTGACAGGCTCCTTATCCTGAAAGACATTAGTGAATTAATTGGATTTTTACAGCAATCTGGCAGCTTTCATGGATTTTTTTCTGGTGGTAGCTCACAATTACCAGATTATGGAATTCAAGTTTGCAATTTGCCATGGTGGGATTTGAACTCATGACCTCTGGGTTGCTAGTTCATTAACATAACCACTGCATTACCATGCTTGTACGTTATGTGCCTATTAGTGAAGACTGCATTTTTTGGTACTTACGTTTTTTTTTGTTAATGATAGCAGTGTGTAATGGAAATCTTTTCAACAGGGTCATCTCCATCCCTTTGTGCAGACAGTCAGCATGTTTAGTTGGATCCTGGTCTCTGCTGCCTCATTCGTATTTGTTGACAAAATCTTTCCATGCAATGCTTTGTAGATCCCTACCAACAGCCACGACTCATTTTAGTTTGTAATGTGTCTACACTGTTTCAATGGCTCTTTTGATGCTTGGTGGGACAGAAGACGGAAAAAGGTCATGATAAGCACATAACCCTGATGTCAATCATCTCAGCATGTCTCATTACAACATGGTTATGAAAGAATTTTGTACAGGACCAGTTCCAGCTGCTTTTTAAAAAAGTAATGAGGACATTCTGAATGCGTTAACTGGCTTTATTTGAGCATTCTAATCACTACACTTGTGGCATTGCCAGAGCTTGAAAGTAAATAGCATGTTGGCTTGAGGGGGTAATGAGTTTTATTTCAAAAGATATATTGTGATTCCTATACCAGGAATCCAGTCCAAGGTACTCTTGTGATCTATGGTGCGGATCATTGGTCTGGTTGAGTGTGAGTCAAGCAGCCAGTTGTGTTCTGTAGGTTTGAAAGCTGCTTTCAGTTTGTTCATGCAATTGTGGCGGATGTCCTTTTGTTCCTGCGCAGCAACCTGGAAGACAGCTAGCACTGTTGATGTCAGAGCCGCAGACATCCGTAGGGAAATTTGAGGAGTGATATTAATGGTCACCGAGAGATTGCAAACCCCAGACTGGAGGCTTTCAGTCAGATTCACCTGAGAGCACAAAATTCAGCTGTCCGTGCCCATTCTTGCCAACCGCATTTTTGTGTACTTCAGATTTTTTTTTTGTTAATGTTGGCAATATGTAATGGATATCTTTTCAACAGGGTCATCCAATCCATTTACATTTCACACACACATCTTTCCATTCCCATCATTAGTGTGCTTCCTTCAATCGGCTGACTCTGCATCTAAAGCTATGCTAAAAAGCTGGGAGCTGATCTTCGACTTCCGACCGAAATGGGTGCAAAGTCAGTGGAGGGCTGCGCTGGCTGCCCAAGGCCAATGTGGGGAAACTCGAACCGTTTTCGGTTTGGGTCACATTTGACCACCAAACGGGTGCCTCACTGCAGCAGGTCAGTTGTGGGAGGGTGGGAAATTGGGGCCTCTTTCTATTGCGAAGTTAAGCATCATGCTGGACAGTATAGTTATTCTGAAAACCCATTCTTGGGTACATTTCAAAGTTTCCCTGTCTGGTCAGACTATCTCATCCCATAGATTACTTCAGAGTGCCAGATGACTGGCCGATGAGCATCCTTGTTCCTGTACGTGTTTCATGATATTTTTGTTCTCCTTTGCTATGGAGGTGGTATAATGGTGTCATCGGCCTGGGTTGTAGTAGAAATGCAGTCTCCCAGGAAATAACTGTCCAATCTTGTCCAATAATTTTACTGCCAATGGGAATGTCCTGGTTGGTTTGCAGTCATGGCAGATCTCAATTCCTACCTCGTGGCTGAGTCACTCTAGTTCACAAAGGTCCTTGTAGGTGGTTCTACCACCATACTCATGATGAAAGGAGTACTCCAGTATATCCACCTTCTTTGACTTTTCAGTTCCTGAGCTGTCCTCTCACAATCCTCCCCCTCCTCCAACCAGACAGTGCCCATGCTGCTGGCAACAAATAAATAGTTGTTCCTGAACCTCAAGTCCATTGTGCTGCTAACCAACTCTGCCAGACAAAAAAGAAATGTGCTTTACAAGGCTGGAGAATTCTCCATGAGATAACCTTGATTGGCATTTAATGCAACAGACCTCAAATACACAGACTGTACAATGCTGAAAATGGCAGCGCTTGAAGCTTGGCACAAATTTTGGGTGAGGTGCCGAATTAAGCATTAATGCACACATTTGGAATTCCTGTCCCATAAGGGGTTTTTGTCCGTGCGCTAAACATATCAGCCTGTGGAATTTGTAGGTCTCTATATATCATATTTCCCTATTGAGCCTGTGTCTACCATTTGTGGAGAGTGCTTTTGACCATTTGAGCAGCAATCACAAACTATAATGCAGTTTCTCTTCAGGCTCTGCCACCATCTCAGTCTAACCGTGCTACCTGCTGCTGATGGATATCTTTTCAGCCTCTGTCATTTGTGATATAATGGCCAACATGTGTCATTTATGAAGGTTTTTTTAGTGAAATTTTATAGCAAATTTTATAAATTATGTCTACTTGCAGACTCATTAAATACATTGCAGCCTGAGGTCAGATTCTTTATACCAGAGAAAATGTTGATTCTGAGAGATGTTTGATCGGCGGAGTTTGGCTAAAATAAAAAAAAACAGATGCAGACCAAGCTTTCTCCCACTTGCGTCTTGCTGCTCCTTCAAAGTAATAGTGGACTGTCAAGCATTTAGAAAACCCTGCTACACATACCAAGTAACAACTAAAGACTGAGCTGTGGCATGGGCTGCTATATTAATACTGAAAATAAGGATTTGATCCAAGCCCTAGATATAAAGGACACTTTGTGGTTATTTTGTTCATTATGCATGCTAGCACACTATATGGGAATCTTCTCCATTCATATGTCCCAGGCTGTACCATTTGTTCCTCTGACTCTGGATTGTGGCTTCGTTCCCCCCATACCTCCATTTTACCTTTCAACCATGGCCCTTTGGAATTCTCTTCCAAACAGTTTCATCTTCCTACCTCTTTCCCTTCCTTTAAAACCTATCTTTCTGACGAGATTTTGGGCTTCCAGCTTTCCACTAAATCCCCCCATCGCCTGCTTGATGTCCACCTCTCCCCTTTGTAAAGTGGGTTTGAAATGTTCTTTTACTTGAAGAGTGCAACATAAGTTAATTGTTTGGCGAGGCAACTGTGAAAATTGGGAATTGCTTGTAAGTTTCAAGCTCCAGCCAAGAGGCACCTGGTACGAAGTCACATTAAATGGAATAACACCCCTGTCCTTATATTAAAAAAAGGGAAATTCAACGCACCATAAGCAATAACTGGGGGATCACCACTGTATATAAAAAGTGCTGGAGCTGCAAATTAGGTCACAACCTGGAACCCACAATGTTCGGTATATCTTAAATTGGGGATCCAGCTAGGGGCAGGAGCTCCCAACCCCTCGAGTTCCTACATCCCCGGCTTCTCAGTAGCTGCATGCATCATTGGCGGTCGGTACACCAAGTGAAACCAGGTGTACCAGCCAGCCGACCGGCAGATATGGGCCTCACCTGAGGCTCCAAGCCTGGATCATAGATTGAGCCCCCTCCCCACAAGAAAAAAGATTTTACTTGTTAAAAATAGATTTAAATGTCTCCCCCCACCACCTCATGCAAACAAGGCCAATGGGGCCACTTTGGCTTTCTTTCCCAGGAGGACCCTATCGCCCTGACCGACATGACAGCGGACGACCAATTTTCTGACCTCTGAGGGCAGGTGGGTTCCCCGTACGTGCCCCTAGGAGTACCAGCCATGGACATGCCCTGACCTTGCATAGTTTTATGGAGGCAGCATCGGAGATCCCAGCATTTTTTCCTGCTTATCAGTAAATCAGGCCTTGCAATTGTAACATCAATACAAAACAGTTTCACTTTGTGCCAACTGTGGAGTTAAAGTGTAAACTAATCTGGAGTCAGGGCCTGAACTGAGACTGGAATAGAATCAGGTGGTGTGTAAAACAGACGGCCAATCCGCTACCACCCAGTTTCCGGCCGGTGGCAACAGTGAAATTTCACCCCCATGGGTTTATCATTGGTGTGATTTTGAAATTGTTTTACAGCAGCACCAAGTTTCTATTGACAATATATTGCTGCAACATTCTGAGATTGTGTGAATAGTCTACCTTCAAACACCAATTGTTGGGGGTGGCAGCAAGAAGGGCATGCTCTGCAGCTAAATTAATTTTAATCACTGGGAGTGATTACTAGGCAGCAATCCCATCAAAGGTTTCGAATGACACCATAAACCATGAGAATGAAATTTCAGCAATTTATAACTGTTATTCTGACATGAAATTAATGACTAGAAATTATTCCCATGAGTTTTTTTTGTAACAAAAAATAATTGCTAAAGATAATGGGAAAATATTATTCTGCTGTTCACTTTTTTTGCTGCTAGCTGGTCACATGATAGACATCAGTAGCCAAAATGTACTATAATGTTGGGGAATAATGACATTCTGAGGATTAAGATTAGGCCGTAATCATTGAAAGTTACCTGAGTTAAATCTTCAGTTGACTACCAAGATCGAAGATAGGTATCATTTAATTTTAAGTTTATGAAACCATGCACCCAGATTCTACCATTGTGGTGTAAAAGTAACACACAATTCTTTCTCAATGCTGTACACATTTTATCCCAAAAGACATTCAAAAAATGTTATGCTATCTGAAAGTTAAATATCAAATTCTGTTGAGGTAGTATTTTCAAACCCTGATCTTTTTATTTTCATTCTTTTTTCCCTGCCATTTTTTTCCTGCCTCCTTGTGTTAGCTAACTCAGAGAGACTGGGAAGATTGGGTTTGTTTTCCTTGGAGCAGAGGAGGCTGAGGGGGGACATGATTGAGGTGTACAAAATTATGAGGGGCACAGATAGGATGGATACTAAGGAGCTTTTTCCCTTCGTTGAGGGTTCTATAACAAGGGGACATAGATTCAAGGTAAAAGGCGGGAGGTTTAGAGGGGATTTTAGAAAGAACTTTTTCACCCAGAGGGTGGTTGGAGTCTGGAACTCATTGTCTGAAACTCACTGTCTGAAAGGGTTGTGGAGGCAGGAACCCTCACAACATTCAAGAAGCATTTGGATGAGCACTTGAAATGCCATAGCATACAAGGCTACGGACCAAATGCTGGAATATGGGATTAGAGTAGACAGGGCTTGATGGCCGGCGCGGACACGATGGGCCGAAGGGCCTCTATCCGTGCTGTATAACTCTATGACTCTATGACTCTATGTTCACCTATTTCACACAACCAGGAGAGCTACTTTCCAGTCATAAATACCAGTCCTTGACTGACTGAGTAGGCAGCCATGTGAGCAGTCGGGCTACATTCCTCCTCTCGCCCAACTACCCATCAATTGTTTATCCTCTCCACTCAAGACAACATAGCACTGGCTAGTGAGATTACTGAGGAGAAAATAAAATCCATTTTTCATTTGAAACAGTGAGGGTAATTTTAACTTTTGACGACAGTGTAAAATGGGCGATATCAGATTGGCTGCACGTTATACACCTCTCCCGATTTTCCTCTCCGTTGACCTCAATGGAATCAAAAATCGGGAGAGGTGTATAATGGGTGGCCTCTCTGATACTACCCTGTAAACACTATCGCCAAAAGTTAAAATTACTCCCATAGATTCAAATTCAAGTCTTCAAGTTGAAATTCTAATAATTTAGTGTTATTAACATCTCACTAAAATTATGCAGTCATACATTTAGCTTTAAAGAGTGGAAAATAAGTGATTGGCACTTTGTTAACATGTATTGTATTGGATTAGATGGAAGCAGCAGCATTACATAAGAAGCAACATTTTAAAATATTCCATATTGCTGGGAAAAAAGGCAGCACTATTAGCAACTGATTTTCTTTCCTTAAACATTTTGAAAACATGAGCTCAAAGTCTTGTCTATCGTTGTTAACATAAACTTTAGCAAACAGTAGCCATGAATTTGATTTACGAGTCACCAATGTTAATAGATTAAAATAATTCATTTGCAACCATGACATTATTATTTACTCAATGATCTGATGAAGAAATGTCTCTGGTATAGAAAAGAGGTATATGAGCTTAAATCACTGCAGTCTAAAATTATAGTAGAAATTTACCACAGAATTTATGATAACTGTGCTATCATGTTTCCATGAATGGAAATGCTTTTGAATATATTGAATACAAAGCTGATGTTCATCCTGGGTGGTCTCCACTGCACTCCATCTTGGATATTTTATCACAGTAACGTTACTGTCGTTATCGTCTCGTTGTTGTCCTGCAAAGGACTCAGTTATATTGCAATGATTACTGGATTAATTTCTCAGAAAGGTCATGATTTAACAGAAAAACTGCATTCTGCAAGTGACCTTGTAAAGTTTTGTACCCTCAGGGTTGGCAAATATTTCATAGTCTGGGTAGAGTGAGCATAAATGTATTATTTTGCTCCTTCTTGCAGCTGTATAGCCTTCAGATACGCAATGAATCCTTGATAGGACCTTGATCCCATAAAAAGTACATTCTTATATCTATTTTTCTATGCAGCTTACATTTTTAGTGTGCAGTAGTGCAAGACTGCCTGATGGCCTAGTAGCCTAGTATTTAAATGTTTTTTTTAAGTCCAACACTCTAGTTGTCAAGTTATAAAGTTTTAATCTCCAAACCGAACTTGATTAACTGCAACCGTGTCAGGTTTACATTACAAATGAGGATGATATGGGGTATTTATGTTGCTTACATCTAATTTAAACAAGTCATTTTGGAAGGATTACAGATGTGTCCTGTACCACCACAAGCACACTGACAATATGGCACTCAGCTTCTGTTTTTTTGTAACTAATTAACCAATACAAATGAAAGTGGCACATTCACTGCAAAGATTTGACAGGGATCTGTATGTTTGTGTAACAGTGTGGAGAGACTAGACAAGCTGGGATTGTTCTCCTTAGAGAAGGTTAAGGGGAGATTTAAGAGATAATCAAAATTATGAAGGGTTTTGATAGAGTAAATAAGGATGAATTATTCCACTGGCAGAAGGGTCTTTAACCAGAGGATGCAGATTTAAGGTAATTGGCAAAAGAACCAGAGGGGAGATGAGGAAAAATGTTTTACACAGCAAGTTATGATCTCGAATGCACTGCCTGAAAGGGTGGTGGAGCAGAAATCAACAATAGCTTTCAAAAGGGAATTGGATATATACTTGGAAAGGAAAAATTTGAAGGATGAAGCAGGGGAGTGGGACTAATTGGATAGCTCTTTCAAAGAGCCGGCACAGGCACGATGAACTGAATGGCCTCCTTCTGTGCTGTATGATTCTATGAGTTCATTGTAATATTGTACAACCAAATTGGGATGTTTTCCTATGTTAAATACGTTATATAAGAACATAAGAACATGATAAATCGGAGCAGGAGTAGGCCATTCGGCCGCTCGAGCCTGCTGTGCCATTCAATACGATCATGGCTGATCTTCAACCTCAACTCCACTTTTCCACCCGATCCCCATATCCCTTAAATCTATCCATCTATCAAGTCCAAAAATCTATCTATCTCAGCCTTGACTGAGCTCAACGACTGAGCATCCACAGCCCTTTGGGGTAGAGAATTCCAAAGATTCACAACCCTGAGTGAAGAAATTCCTCCTCATCTCAGTCTTAAATTCCCGACCCCTTATCCTGAGACTGTGTCCCCTAGTTCTAGACTCTTAAGCCAGGGGAAACAACTTCTCAGCATCTACCATGTCAAGCCCCCTCAGAATCTTATATGTTTCATTAAGATCACCTCTCATTCTTCTAAACTCCAGAGAATATAGGCCCATTTTATTCAACCTCTCATCATAGGACAACCCTCTCATCCCAGGAATCAATCCAGTGAACCTTTGTTGCACCGCCTCTAAGGCAAGTATATCCTTCCTTCGGTAAGGAGATCAAAACTGTACTCAGTATTCCAGGTAAGGTCTCACCAAAGCCCTGTACAATTGTACAGGGACTTCCTTACTTTTGTACTCCAACCCTCTTGCAATAAAGGCCAACATTCCATTTGCCTTCCTAATTGCTTGATGTACCTGCATGTTAACTTTTTGTGTTTCTTGTATGCAGACACCCAAGTCTCTCTGAACACCAACTTTTAATAGTTTCCCACCATTTAAAAATATCCTGTTTTTCTATTCTTCCTACCAAAGTGAATGTCCTCACAGTTCCCCACATTATAATCCATCAGCCACCTTCCTGCCCATTCACTTAACCTGTCTATATGCCTTTGCAGATTCTTTGGGCATGATTTTAGCCTGGAAAAATGGGTGGGTTGGGGGGGGGGGGCATTAAAAATTGCAACAATTTCAAACCGCTCCTAACCCGCCCATTTCCAATTTTCACGGGGGCGGGTCAAGGGGCAGGCAACTAACCCGCTCTCAGGAGGCGGGTTGGTCATTAAAACCTTTAAAGGAGGCTGTGGGCCTCCATTTTTTCAGCTTTTGTGAATTTAGCCTCTGGAGGCTGGGATTCCCGGGCCTCCTTCTTCACGTCACGTGAGAGGAGGTAAGAAGGCCCTAAACTGCAGGTAAGTGCCTTTACAGCACAGCTTGTGGGCCCGGAGAAGCAGGAGTGTTTCCCTCAGGCCCAACAAGCCTACCTGCAGCCACCCCTCCCCCAATGATTGCCGACGCCCCTCCAACGATCGCGACTTCCATGTGGATCCCTGATCTGACCTCGCACCCCCCCCTCCCCCCCGGTGACTGACCCCCGATCCGCCTCCCGATGATCCCAGATCCCCTTCCCGATGATCCCAGATCCCCTTCCCGATGACCCCAGATCCCCCTCCTGATGACCCCAGATCACCCTCCTGATCCTCCAATGACCCCGATCCCCTTCTTGATGACTGACCCCCCCAATGACTGACCCCCCCCCGATGACTGACCTCTCCCCATGACCCCCGTGCCCGCCGATGCCCCAATGCCCACTGATGCCCCCATGCCTACTGATGCCACCATACCTGCCATGCCCCACGATACCCCGATGCCATCCATGCCACCCCCTCCCCCCATGCATCCAATCTAAGACTTACCTGAACACTTACCTCTTCCTTGTTCTTCTCCCGTCCGACTAAGACCAGCCCGTCAATCAGGCCGGCCTGTCAGGCTGGAAATCGTCAAAAAAAATAAAAGACGTCCTTACGTCAAAATCATAAGGACGTCCGGAAAACCCGTACGTCTGGGTTTCCCATCCACAATTTGACCCCATTCCCACCCCCTTCCCGATTGCTACCAACACCCCCCCCACCCCCAACGATCGTGACTCCTGTGTGGACCCCTGATCCTGACCTCCCCCCGCTGACTGGCCCCTGATCCCCTTCCCGATGATCCCTGATCCCCTTCCCGATGACCCCAGATCCCCTTCCCAATGACCCCTAAAGTTACCTCCTTTGTGTTCTCCTCACAGCTTACTTTCCCACCTACCTTTGTATCATCAGCAAACTTGGATACATTACACTCGGTCCCTTCATTTTTTTTATTCGTTCATGGGATGTGGGCGTCGCTGGCGAGGCCAGCATTTATTGCCCATCCCTAATTGCCCTTGAGAAGGTGGTGTCATTAATATAGATTGTAAATAGCTGAGGCCCCAGCACTGATCCTTGCAGCACCCCACTAGTTATGGCCTGCCAGCCTGAAAATGACCCGTTTATCCCCACTCTCTGTTTTCTGTCCATTAACCGATCCTCTATCCATGCTAATATATTACCCCCAATCCCATGAGCCCTTATCTTGCATAATAACCTTTTATGTGGCACCTTATTGAATGCCTTTTGGAAATCAAAATATACTATATCCATCGGTTCCCCGTTATCTTCCCTGCTAGTTTACATCGTAAAAGAACTCTAATAAATTTGTTATGCACGATTTCCCTTTCATAAAACCATGTTGACTCTGCCTAATTATATTATGATTTTCTAAGTGTCCTATTACCACTTCCTTAATAACGGATTCCAGCATCTTTCCCGACAACTGATGTCAGACTAACTGGCCTGTAGTTCCCTGTTTTCTCTCTCCCTCCTTTCTTGAATAGCAGGGTTACATTTGCTACCTTCCAATCCACTGGGACCATTCTAGAATCTAGGGAATTTTGAAAGATCACAACCAATGCATCCACTATCTCTGCAGCCACCTCTTTTAGAACGCTAGGATGTAGGCCATCAGGTCCAGGGGATTTGTTGACTTTTAGTTCCATTAGTTTGTCTAGTACATTTTCTCTACTGATATTAATTGCTTTAAGTTCCTTACTCTCATTTGACCCTTTGTTCCCGACTATTTCTGGACTGCTTCTACTGTGACGACAGAAACAAAATATTTGTTTAACGTCTCTGCCATTTCCTTATTTCCCATTATAATTTCTCCTGTTTCAGTCTCTAAGGGACCAACGTTTACTTTTGCTACTCTCTTCCTTTTTCTGCTTTCTAAAACTCTCTTAATCCTCAGCCTAACTACTATTCTTCGCAACATTATAAGCCTCTTTTAATCTAAAACTATTCTGAACTTCTTTAGTTAGCCACGGATGGATCGCTTTTCTAGTGGAGCTATTTCTCAATGGAATGTATACTCGTTGAGAATTTTGAAAAATTTCTTTAAATGTCTGCCACTGCTTATCTACCGTGATACCTTTTATCTAATTTCCCAATCGACCTTAACCAACTAGCCCCTCATTCCTAAGTAACTGGCTTTATTTAAGTTTAAGACTCTAGTTTCAGACTTAAGTATGTCACTCTCAAACACAATGTGAAATTCTATCATATTATGATGACTTTTCCCCAGAGGATCCTTTATTATGAGATTACTAATTAACTCTGTCTTGTTAGACAATACAAGATCTAAAATAGCCTGCTCCCTGCTTGGTTCCATGATGTATTGTTCTAGAAAACTGTCTCGAATGCATTCCATGAACTCGTCCTCCAGACTATCTTTGCCAATTTGATTTTCCCAGTCTATATGAAGATTAAAGTCCCCCACGATTATTGCATTATCTTTGTTACAAGCACCTATAATTTCTTGATTAATGCTCTGTTCAATGGGATAGCTACTGTTAGGGGGCCTATAAACTACTCCCACCAATATTTTCTGCCCCTTGTTATTTCTTATCTCCACCCACACTGACTCTACTTCCTGATCTTCTGAGGCAAGATCCTTTCTCACTACTGTCCTTCTGTCATCCTTTATTATCAGGGCCACCCCCCTCCTTTTCCATTCTGCCTGTCTTTCCGAAATGTCAAGTACCATGGAATATTTAGTTCCCAATCCTGGTCACCTTGCAACCACGTCTCCGTAATGGCTATTAGATCGAACCCATCTATCTCTACTTGTGCCATTAATTTGTCTATCTTGTTACGAATGCTTCATGCATTCAGATAAAGAACCTTTAATTTTAACTTTTTACCATTATACCCTGCTTTGACCTTATTAGTTTATGCACTGTTTCCATTTAGCTTTGTCCCCTCCTGTCACACTCTGCATATCTTTATCCAAATTGCTACAGTGCTCTATTGCTTTGTCTTTTCTCTTTAGCTTTCTGAATTTTCCCTCACCTGACTCCACCCCCTCCCCTTCCCCCCCTTTTTAGTTTAAAGCCCTATCTACAGCCCTAGTTATTCGATTTGCCAGGACACTGGTCCCAACTTGGTTTAAGTGGAGCCTGTCCCAAAGGAACAGCTCCCTCTTTCCACAGTACTGGTGCCATTGCCCCATGAATCAAAACCCCTTCCTCCCACACCACTCTTTGAGCTCTCTGATTTGCTTGACCCTATGCCAATTTGTGTGTGGTTCAGGTAGTAATCCAGAGTTTATTACCTTTGAGGCTCTGCTTATTAATTTGGACCCTAGCTCCCAGCAGAACCTCATTCTTAGTTCTCCCTTTGTTGTTTGTTCCTATATGGACCACGACAACTGGATCCTTCCCCTCGTGCTCCAAGTTCTTTGCCGGCCCTGAGGAGATATCCTTAACCCGGGCACCGGGTAGGTGACACAGTCTTCGGGACTCACGGTCGCAGATGCAAAGAACAGTATCTATCCCATTGTATCTATGTCCATTGTAGTTGACAGAGCACTCTGCCATGTCAGTCCTATTTCCCGGTCTTCTGCCCTCACCCCTTCCCCTCCCTCCCAGAACCATGATAGGGTCCCCCTTGTCCTCACCTTCCACCTCACCAGCCGCCACATTCAACGTATCATCCTCTGCCATTTCCGCCACCTCCAGCGTGATCCCAGCACCAAACACATCTTCCTCTCCCCTCCATTCCCCTTTCAGCATCGCGTAGGGACCGCTCCCTCCGCGATACCCCAGTCCACTCTTCCATCACCCCAAGTTGTTGTTGTTACTGAGGAACAGCAATAGGCCATTCATCCCCTCAAGCCTGTTCCACCACTCAATCAGATCAGGGTTGATCTGTACCTCAACTTCATTTACCCGCCTTTGCTCCATATCCCTTGATTCTCTTACCTCACAAAAATCTGTTGATCTCAGTCTTGAAAATTACAAGCATCCACAGCCTTTTGGGGAGAGAATTTCATAATTTCACTACCCTTTGTGTATAAAAGTGATTCCTGATTTCAATGCTAAATGGCTTTGCTCTAATTTTATGATTATGCCCCCTGGTCCCCAACAAATGAAATAGTTTCTCTGCATCTACCCTATTCAATCTCTTTATCATTTTAGAGACCTCGATTAGATCATCCCTCAACCTTCTAAACTCCAGGGAATACAAACCAAATTTATGCAACCTGTCCTCATAATTTAACCCTTTAAGCCCTGGTATCATTCTGGTATCATTCTGGCGAATCATTGTTGCATTTAGATACGTTCACCACATTACTGTAACAATGAGGCCTAAAATATTTCTTTCCAAAATATACATGATTTGTACTGCAATATAAAAATTATTTTAACTGCATGGCAAATCATGTTTGATGTTCCATTTTTGATGAAAGTCTTGCTGGAGATGGGTGCAAAGTTCATGTAGAAGCTATTCTCATATCTGAGTAACTCAGTTCCTTGTTCCCTTAGAACCTTGCTTATGCCCTGAAGGTTTGCTCTGTTCTGGACAGGATTACAGCTCTGCGTGATATCAAATGCTTTAGTAATAATAAACAATGCACTGAGTTACTTAATGGCCAGTGGATAACAATGGCCACAGCAACATGTAAATCCTATTCATAAAACATTTAGATATTTTAAAAAGTCTTTCTACCACTCCACTCCTGCCTCAGCTAATCTGCTGCTGAAACCCTCATCAATGCCTTTGTTGCCTCTAGACTATTTCAATGCTCTCCTTGCTAGCCTTCCATCTTCCACCCTTCATAAACTTGAGCTCATCCAAATCTCTGCTGCCCGTATCCTAATTCGCACCAAGTCCCGTTCACTCATCACCCCTGTGCTTGCTGATCTACACCGGCTTCTGGTCCAGAAATGCCTCGATTTTAAAATTCTCATGCCTGTTTTCAAATCCCTGTTTTCAAATCCCTCCATGGCCTCGCCCTTCCCTATTTCTGTAACCTCCTCCAGCCCTACAACCCCCCGCGATCTCTGCACTGCTCCAATTCTGGCCTCTTGCGCATCCCCAATTTTAATCGCTCCACCATTGGAGGCCATGCCTTCATCTGCCGAGGACCTAAGCTCTGGCATTCCCTCCCTAAACCTCTCTACCTCTCTCTCCTCCTTTAATACGCTCCTTAAAACCTACATTTTTAACAGCAATTAAAAAAGCATACGGGATCCTGGGCTTTATAAATTGGGTCATAGAGTACAAAAGCAAGGAAGTCATGATGAACCTTTATAAAACACTGGATCGGCCACAACTGGAGTACTGTGTCCAGTTCTGGACACCGCACTTTAGGAAAGGTGTGATGGCCTTGGAGAGAGTGCAGAAGAGATTTACTAGAATGATTCCAGGGATGAGGGACTTTAGTTAAATGGATAGACTGGAGAAGCTTGGGTTGTTCTGCTTGGAACAGAGACGGTTGTGAGGAGATTTGATAGAAGTATTCAAAATCATGAAGGGTCTAGACAAAATAGATAGAGAGAAGCTGTTCCCATTGGCGGAAGGGTCAAGGACCAGAGAACACAGATTTAAGGTGATTGGCAAAAGAGCCAAAGGTGAGATGAGGAAAAACTTTTTTACACAGCGAGTGGTTAGGACCTGGAATGCACTGCCCGAGGGGGTGGTGGAGGCAGATTCAATCATGACTTTCTAAAGGGAACTGGATAAGTACTTGAAAGGAAAAAAATTGCAGTGCCACGGGGAAAGGGTGGAGGAGTGGGACTGGCTGGATTGCGCTAATTAAAGGCAGCACAGACTCGATGGGGCAAACGGCCTCCTTCTGTGCTGTAACCTTTCTATGATTCTATCTTTGACCAAGCTTTTGGTCACCTGTCCTAATATATCCTTATGTGGCTCGATGTCAAATTTTGTTTGATAACATTCCTGTGAAACGCCTTGGGTTGTTTTACAACGTTAAAGGTGCAATATAAATGCAAGTTGCTGTTGTTGTTGTTGTTAAGGCAGAGGAAATTCAATGTTGTTTGGAGTATTTTTGCCAGCAAAATCACTGGCAGTGCTAAACCATTTCCCCAGAGGGAAAACACCATGTTCTTTCAATTAGAGAATAATTTGTTGAGCTCCCCAGAGAGTAAGTCAATGCATGTCCCATGTGAACTGTCAATTTAAAATCTCACTTGGCTGCAGAAAATGTCACATTGTATAACTTCATGTGCAAGGAAATTACTTCATAATTGCAGATAAGAGGCAGTCTATTGTGATTGACTCAAGGACTGGGGTTCTTCATTTATGCGCCTGCCAGCCTGAGATTTTCCTGTCCAATAAAATCAATGGAGGCAGGGCAATCACGAGGTGGCAAGCACACAAACAGAAAACCCTCGCCATGAAATTCATTCACTAGTGTGTGACAGGAAACTGACCAAAGCTAATGAGGATGGGCACAAAACTATGTTCTAAATCTGAAGTGACCCAGCATAATTAACTTAAGTACTGAAAGTTGTCCTATTTTGGATAACTTGGATTAAGATCTATTAATCTGTTCTTTGTTGCTGTAGGTTTACTGATATGATACCTGGAATGAGATCATATACTTATGATAACAGACTTGATAAAATAGTCTGTGTTCACTGGAGAAGTGAAGGTTTAGAAGGGATTTAAGAGAAATGTTTCCAAATTATGAAAGGCTTGAGAGTGATAGATTATTTTCACTGGTCCGTGAATCAGTAAACAAAGGATATCAACTCAGGATTAGTACTATAAGCATAAAGCCGATGGTTCGAGTTTTTTTCAGTGCACAGGATTATTAGAATATGGAATGCATTACTACAAATGGCTGTTGAAGTTAAGTTGATCATAGGATTTAAAAGAGAATTAGATAAACGCTTGAGGAGGAAAAATATCAAAGGATGCAGAAAAATATTAGGGAAATGGGATAACACTGGATAGTTTAGATTTTGCACAGGCACAATAGACCAAATAAATATCATACAGCAATTTACAGTAATTAACACAAGGTTGTGTTTCAAACTTTAGGTCTGCACTAGATATTCTTAAGGTTAAGTGTCATGCGTCACTCCCACAAACAGATCCCCGCCCTATGATCTGGAAAGTACCTTTACTACTGTATGTAGTCAAATGATACCATAATCTAGAGACTGTAACAATATGAGCCCTCAATGTGTATACTAGATATTCTGTTCTCGCACATGACACCACATGTACATAATTTTTAGATTGCCATTTCCATAGTGAGATTAGCTTACTTCCTATTGATCCTCATATCATCAAAACTAATAAATGAACATAAGCTTTGTCCTTTGATTTGGATCCACCTGACTTTAAAAGTCAGTATAACTGATCTGACTGGAACTAACTTTAAAAGGAGACATCACTCTCTTTGGGGGTGATTGTAAACCCCAAGAACGGGTGTGTTGGGGGCGGGTGGGAGTTGAAAATAGTTGTTTTTTTGGGTTGCAACTGCAAAATTTTCAGACTTTGCATTCCCAGTGGGAAGCCTGTACTTTTACGCACCCACATTAAACCTGGAAATAAAGCCGGGTTGCGGTCACGACCCAAAAAACAACTATTTTCAACTCCCACCCGTCCCCAACTCACCCATTCTTGGGGTTTAAAATCACCCCCTTTCTCTCACTGATCCAAACCAAATACCTCTGTAGACTGTCATTTTCTTCAGAGAGAGAGAGGGGGAGGAGGAGAGAAGAAGCAAACAGCTTAATGTCTACCCCTCTCCCAGCTCTCCATGTTGAGGATTGGTTCACTGATCTGCCAATGAAAGCTACCACTTCGAATGAGGAGTCTGCCCCCTTGGAGTGAGATCCATGGCAATTGCATTGTCTGCTTAGCTAGGCCTCCTGCTGTGCTCAATTAATTGAATCAATGCAACATTATAGATGCGAGCATCTCTAGAATGTGGAAACAATGCCACCCCCACTGTATACGCAATTCTGTTAGCTACTTTATCTGGTACTGCAGCTAAAAGCCCAAATTAACATTCTGAATAATGTGGGTGTTCCTGAGAGAACCAAATTTAATTTTCCAGAAATTTCATAATATAACTTGACTGCAAAATCCCCTCCAGACCAAGTATATGGAAATCTCAAAATGTGACAGTTTGTACAACTGGACCATTGAGTCCTTTAGAATTGGATCGATTTATGACAAAACCATGGAATTTTTGAAATTATGCACAAACAATTATAGTTTATATGCTTACAAAAATAATATTAATCAGCATTCATCACAAGGAGACACAAGTATTTTGCAAATTATATGCTATGAAACTGTAGCTATTGTTGTTTAAATTACTTACATCTGCTAATCCCAATTATAGTTCCATTGCAGTGCTGATTACAAATTATTCCTATAAAGTAGAAAACTTGGTCTAAATCATTACTAGAAACAACCATTTTCTATTCAAATATAGGGAAGAAAAAAATAGGTACATCAGAAAAAGGTCCCTTTAAACAAGGTAACAGGTATGCAAAGTATTTAGATTTATTGGAGTTTCAGTTTTGGCTTTAGAGTCCATAAAGTTGGGAAATGTAAAAAACACTAAAGATCCCTTCAGACAGGCTATCTAGTCTGCATCTTCATATATTGGCAGAACAGAAACATTTCTCCTCTTGCACTCTTTCTTCCCCCTCCCTGCCGCCCCCAGCACACCCCCTGCTGATGGGTCTACTTTGTTTTCCATTTGTTCTTTATTTTATAGGCCTAATTTGCACCTCCAACCCACCAGCCTGCCAACATCACAGAGAATACAGATAATCTTTCCAGATTGCTTGGGATTGGACTCCTCACTTTGAGAAAGGAAATGTATATTCTTAAACAGGCCATCAAAATCAGATTGTCTCCACTAATACACCAGGGATTGGACTTCTCCCACTAATGTGAATTAAAATAATTATATTTAAAACAATTTAAATTTTAAAAATGCAGTTCTCTTTGTTGTAGGTGCCATCCTTGGCTCAATGGTAGCACTCTCATCTCTGAGTCACAAGGTAATGGGTACAAGCACAACTCCAGTGACTTCAGCGTATAATTTAGGCTGGTATTTGAGTGCCGTACTGAGGGCATACTATCAGAGGCCCTGTGTTCAGATGAGATGTAAAACCAAGGCCCCGTCTGCCTTTTCAGATGCACGTAAAAGATCCCTTTCAAAATATCTCTATTTCCAATTCTATAGTAGTTGAAAGCAGGCATTATTCGAAGAAGAGCAGGGGAGTTCTTTGGATGTCCTTTTCAATATTTATCCTTCAACCAACATCACTAAAAGAACAGATTATCTGGTCATTTACCTTGTTGCTAAATACAAATTGGCTGCCGTGTTTCCCTACAATACAACAGTGACTACACTTCAAAAGTACTTTATTGACTATGAACTGCTTTGGAATGTCCTCAGGACATGAAATGTGCTATATAAATGCAAGCTCTCTTTTTCTATTGCAGCTCCAGCTGCAGTTAATAGCCATTTGCTGACCAACCTTTATCATGGTAGAAAATGGATGCCAGTTAATTCAAAATGGTAGTGAGCACTGCCATTTATCAAAGAGACAAGGCAACACAGCCTTCAACTGAAATCATTCAAATTGGCCAAAATTTGGCTTTTTGTAAATGAACCTAGAATAGCATGGCTTTGAGCCAATTTCCATCCTTTCTGGTTATGAATTTTGCAGCTTCTTATGTTGCCTATTAATGTATACAGAGAACCCAACAATGATAGGAGTCTTTGCACAGTGCTATGTTTAGAGCTCTGAACAGAATATTTATGCTGGTTTTTGTCAGCTTGGTTTTTGATGTATAATTAAAAGTACTGTTATAAGATAGTGTGACAAGTTAAAAAGGACCCACACACTGCAGCCTAAAGAAACTTGCCTTACTCAAAATAATTGTAACGCATGTGAAACTGCTCAGAATAGAAAAGCACCTTGGGCAATACTTTTTGATCGTGGTGTCAGTAGTACACGATGCCATGTTTTCTCACGGAGGGACTAATTAGCACATCCAAAATATAAAGCAAATGTGATGATAAGCAAAATAAAATTAACCCAATAGCAAACATGTTTTATGAAGACTATACACAGTGTATATAACAAGCTAAAAACAAACATGTAGTTCTAACTGAAATAAAGCTTCAGAGATAAAAACCAAGAGAAACCAGTGAAGAGATAAAAAGATATGCACCAGTGAGCAGCGGAATGAAAATAGTAAGAACAAAAAGCAAAGACATAATGGGAATAAAATAATAATTGCACAGCTACTACTCTGCAAATCTCTGCAACATAAAAATAACTTAAAGATTGGTTATAAATGCTATTGCTTGTTTTGTACAATTTTAGCAGCACTTTCACAGCACCTTTAATAGTCTTGTGTCTCGAGAGACAGAGGGCTCAATTTTGAAATGGTGGCAGGTTGGCAGCGGGGTTGGGTGGGGGGGGGCGGTGAAGGTGCGCGTGGCAAACCAGGCTGATTGACAGGCTGGCTGCCGTCAGTATCTGCAACACAAGGGGGTGGGAAAAAGAGAGAGAGCGAGATGTCATCGGGCGTTGGAATGGAAGATCGTGGGGTGGGGTGGGGGGGAGAGTGGAAGATCGGGAGGGGGAAAGGGGAAGATCGGTGGGGGGGGGGAAGAGTAGAAGATCGGTAGGGGAAGAGGGGAAGATCGGGAGGGGAAGAGGGGAAGATCGGGGAGGGAGAGAGGGAGATTGAGGGGAGAGAGGGGAAGATCGGGGGGGAAGAGGGGAAGATCGGGAGGGGAAGAGGGGAAGATCGGGTGGAGAGAGGGGAAGATTGGGGGACATTGGGGGGTGAAGAGGGGAAGATTGGGGGGACATTCGGGGTGACGAGGGGAAGATTGGGGGGACATTGGGGGGGTGAAGAGGGGGAGATCAAGGGGCACATCAGGGGGGGGTGAAGAGGGGGAGATCGGAAAGGGAGACATCGGACATCGGAGCAGGGTGGACAAGTAGGTTGATTTAGTGTTTTAACATCCATCAGTGGTTTTTGGTGTTCTTTATTTTGTTTCTTTTTCCTTGATCCGGACCTTCACGCCGGGTTTCATCAGGTAAATTTTAAAAAAATCATTATAACCACGTAATCTGTCATAAGTAAAGTGCCTTAAGTACCTCAATGAGATACATTTGGCTCTTTAACTGTCATCCTGCTGGCTTTAATTGCGGACTTCCGATTTCAGGACACCCGCGCGCACACAGGTGCATCTGTGGGCAACTCAGAAGTCGGCAGGTTGGAGCCGGCTTCCGAACCCGAATGGGATTTCTGCGATTTTCGGAGCCACCCGCCCCCAACGTACCCGCAATTTCTCATAAAATTTCTCATCAGATCACTTTATGCATTGACTATGCTCAGGATGCTATTCATGCAGAGGATCCTTCAAGTCCTTCAGTTACTTTGGAGGTAACTATTCAGTGCAATAAGTAATGATCTTTTGAATCTATTACTTCATTGCATTAGCAATTTTAATGAAAGTGAATTGCATAATTTATCATTTGTTCAAAAGCTGCCTCTCCCTGCATGAGTATCCTTTGTACCTTTCAAAATATCTCGATTTCCTAATTTTTTTTTATTCGTTCATGGGATGTGGGCGTCGCTGGCAAGGCCAGCATTTATTGCCCATCCCTAATTGCCCTTGAGAAGGTGGTGGTGAGCCGCCTTCTTGAACCGCTGCAGTCCATGTGGTGAAGGTTCTCCCACAGTGCTGTTAGGAAGGGAGTTCCAGGATTTTGACCCAGCGACGAATAAGGAACGGCGATATATTTCCAAGTCGGGATGGTGTGTGACTTGGATGGGAGTGTGCAGGTGGTGTTGTTCCCACGTGCCTGCTGCCCTTGTGGCATCTATGGTAATTGAAAGCAGGCATTCTATAAAGCAGAAACCAGAATTTGAGAAAGACATAAATTCATAGCGACTTCTTCATTTATAATTTCTCTAAATAAAAGCAAAAACTGTAAACTTGTCAAAAATGTATCGTATTAAACACCAAAATAAAAAATACTAATATTTTGGTATTAGTCACGTTACATTGTATCTTATTAGTTAAGAGTGTCACGATACAGAAATAGTTCCACATGCTGACTTTTACTTTTCATTTGGTTCCTTTTCACTGCCTTTTCAAATGTTTACTTGTTTGGTTTTGGATCAGACAGTTTTTAAGTGGGCTGTTTGGAAATTTATAAAAGATTAACCAAACACCAAAGATCTGTTTTTTTACACAAAGCCTATTTATTTCAGTGTATTTTGATGTGGAAACATTCATTATTGAGGTTTGCAGACTGGGCCTGGGGCAGGTGGTGAGCGAACTAACACGAGGGAAAAACCTACTTGACCTCGTCCTCACCAATCTACCTGTCACAGATGCATCTGTCCATGACAGTATTGGTAGGGGTGACCACCACACAGTCCTCGTGGAGACGAAGTCCCGTCTTCACACTGAGGACACCATCCAACGTGTTGTGTGGCACTACCACCGTGCTAAATGGGATAGATTCAGAACAGATCTAGCAGCTCAAAACTGGGCATCTATGAGACACTGTGGACCATCAGCAACAGCAGAATTGGATTCCAGCACAATCTGTAACCTCATGGCCCGGCATATTCTTCACTCTACCATTACCAACAAGCCAGGGGATCAACCCTGGTTCAATGAGGAGTGTAGAAGAGCATGCCAGGAGCAGCACCAGGCGTACCTAAAAACGATGTGCCAGCCTGGTGAAGCTACAACTCAGGACCACATGCATGCTAAACAGCAGAAGCAACATGGTATAGACACAGCTAAGCGATTCCACAACCAACGGATCAGATCAAAGCTCTGCAGTCCTGCCACATCCAGTCGTGAATGGTGATGAACAATTAAACAACTAATGGGAGGAGAAGGCTCTGCAAACATCCCCATCCTCAATGATGGCGGAGTCCAGCATGTGAGTGCAAAAGACAAAGCTGAAGCGTTTGCAAACATCTTCAGCCGGAAGTGCCGAGTGGATGATCCGTCTCAACCTCCTCCCGATATCCCCACCATCACAGAAGCCAGTCTTCAGCCAATTCAATTCACTCCACGTGCTATCAAGAAATGGCTGAGTGCACTGGAAACAGCAAAGGCTATGGGCCCCGACAAAATTCCGGCTGTAGTGCTGAAGACTTGTGCTGCAGAACTAGCCGCGCCTCTAGCCAAACTGTTCCAGTACAGCAACAACACTGGCATCTACCGGACAATGTGGAAAATTGCCCAGGTATGTCCTGTCCACAAAAAGCAGGACAAATCCCATCCAGCCAATTACCGCCCCATCAGTCTACTCTCAGTTATCAGCAATGTGATGGAAGGTGTCGTCGACAGTGCTATCAAGTGGCACTTAGTCACCAATAACCTGCTCACCGAAGCTCAGTTTGGGTTCCGCCAGGACCACTCGGCTCCAGACCTCATTACAGCCTTGGTCCAAACATGGACAAAAGAGCTGAATTCCAGAGGTGAGGCGAGAGTGACTGCCCTTGACATCAAGGCAGCATTTGACCGATTGTGGCACCAAGGAGCCCTAGTAAAATTGAAGTCAATGGGAATCAGGGGGAAAACTCTCCAGTGGCTGGAGTCGTATCTAGCGCAAAGGAAGATGGTAGTGGTTCTTGGAGGCCAATCATCTCAGCCCCAGAACATTGCTGCAGGAGTTCTTCAGGGCAGTGTCCTAGGCCCAACCATCTTCAGCTGCTTCATCAATGACTTTCCCTCCATCATAAGGTCAGAAATGGGGATGTTCGCTGATGATTGCACAGTGTTCAGTTCCATTCACAATCCCTCAGATAATGAAGCAGCCCGTGCCCGCATGCAGCAAGACCTGGACAACATCCAGGCTTGGGCTGATAAGTGGCAAGTAACATTCGCGCCAGACAAGTGCCAGGCAATGACCATCTCCAACAAGAGAAAGTCTAACCACCTCCTCTTGACATTCAGCGGCATTACCATCGCCGAATCTCCCACCATCAACATCATGGGGGTCACCATTGACCAGAAACTTAACTGGACCAGCCATATATATACTGTGGCTACAAGAGCAGGTCAGAGGCTGGGTATTCTGCGGTGAGTGGCTCATTACCTGACTCCCCAAAGCCTTTCCACCATTTACAAGGCACAAGTCAGGAGTGTGATGGAATGCTCTCCACTTGCCTGGATGAGTGCAACTCCAACAACACTCAAGAACTTGACACCATCCAGGACAAAGCAGCCCGCTTGATTGGCACCCCATCGACCACCCTTAACATTCACTCCTGCACCGTGGCTGCAGTGTGTACCATCCACAGGATGTACTGCAGCAACTCGCCAAGGCTTCTTCAACAGCACCTCCCAAACCCGCGACCTCTACCACCTAGGACAAGGGCTGCAGGCATATTGGAACAACACCACCTACATGTTCCCCTCCAAGCCACACACCATCCTGACTTGGAAATATATTGCCGTTCCTTCATCGTCGCTGGGTCAAAATCCTGGAACTCCCTTCCTAACTGCACTGTGGGAGAACCTTCACCACACGGTCTGCAGCAGTTCAAGAAGGCGGCTCACCACCACCTTCTCAAGGGCAATTAGGGATGGGCAATAAATGTTGGCCTTGCCAGCGACGCCCACATCCCGTGAACGAATTTTAAAAAAAATGATTTTCCAGCAATGGCAAAGAAAATATCAGAACTTAATCCAATGCGAAATTCAAAATATTGAGAGACCCATTGCCAAGCTAAGGGCTGGAAATTTGAGCAAACTGTCCATTTTATTTTTAATTTTTGATATAAATGGGCCAATAAATGTTGTTTTTGTTCAGTTATTAGTGCGATCTTTCATCTGGTATTGTGGGGTTTGCAGCAAAGTATTACAACCGGACAGATTGGAAGTGTTCCTTTGTTGCAAAAGCAGCAGGGTCTCAAAGAGAAGCTCAGCACCAGTGGGAGGATAGGAGTGGCCAGTCTCCAGAGTGAACAACACCGCATCTAAATCTGCAGCATGAGCTGAATGTAGGAACGTACAGCATCAGACATGGCCATTGAGAGCATCTGGCCAGTCTCTAAACATACTGCTGGCAAAAAGGCAGGAGTCTGAACTGTGTTTGCGTGTGTGTGTGTCCCTCTGGAAGTGTATGATTGTGGCCATTAGCTTGTTTCTGTTCTCACTTTAATTTAGAATGACTTCAATGCTGAGGCGGGTGCTGATCCGAAATAAATTTTAATACAAAGTACACTGCACTAACATGTTTGTACATTCCAGGGGAGCTTCTTTTGCACTTGGGCGTAAATAATCCTCTAGCGCATAAAGGAAAATCGAGTGGAGACAATTGCACATCCATGACAAAGTCAGCAGGGTTTTCTTTCTGTTTAAACTAATGGATGGAGAATCGGGTCTGCTCCATTCCAGGTGTGTGACCTTTCCCATTCAATTTTCCTCCATGCACGCTGTCCTGAAGGATGTACACTTGTTTTTCCCTGTTTCTTATCTCCATCAATTACCAAATGAGTGTAGTTAAAAGTTGGGAATGCTACTGGCCCATTGAAATTATCTTGTGAGTAGCTGACCCATAAAGATAAGGAAGAGCTTGGGTTCATTCCCTGGACTGTGCTGAGTTAACTGATCTTAGATTATAGGGGTGCTACATTTGGCTTTAGCGCTCGTGCGCTAGGGAGGGGAAAGGCACTGAGGGCCCATTCCTGATCTCCAGGGGAACATCTAGGCAATAGTAATCACAATATAATAAGGTTTAAGGTAAAGATTTAGTTGGACATAAGTAAGACAAAAACCAAAGTAATAAATTGGAAAAAGCTAATTTTAAGGGGGTGAGAATGGAACTAGGGAAAATAAACTGGAAACATTTACTGACAAACAAAGAAATAGAACAGCAATGGGAAACATTTAAAATGGTGATCAATAGAGTTCAGGAGAAATATATCCCACTAAAAAGCAAGAACAAACTAGCCAGTAATGACACACCATGGATGAATACAGAAATAAGGGCAATATTGAAACTAAAGAAAAAGGCATACACTAAGTACATAGACAACAAAGAAGGATGACAAAAGGGAATACGAAAAGGTTGGGAAAGAAATAAAAAAAACAATTAGGAAGTCAAAGCAAAATTGCAAAATTAAATTATCAAGGAATGTAAAAAGAAATAATATTCTACATACACACAAATAACAGAAGAAAAATCAGGCCAGAGATAGGCCACTAAGGGATACAACTAATGACAGCGAAATGGCAGAAATATTAAATAATAACTTTGCCTTAGTATTTACCAAGGAGACTAACATGGTGGGCATGACATTAAAAGAAGAGATCAAAAATGATATAAAGACACTTAAGATAGAAAGGGGGGAGATAATTGATAAACTAATCAGATATGAGAGGACAAAACACCTGGTTTGGATGGATTGCATCCATGCATATTAAAAGAATTTAGGGAAGAGATCGCAGAGGCACTATTACATATATATAAAAATTCATTGAAAAAGGAAAGAGTGCCAGAGGACCAGCAGACAGCAATGTGATTCCTATATCTAAAGAGGGAGATAGAACAAGTCCAGGGAACTATAGACCAATTAGCTTAACATCTGTGGTAGGAAAGATAATGGAATCCTTACTCAAAGATGTAATAGAAAAACATCTGGAAAACATCTCGGAACGTCTAGATTAAAGAATAGTCAGCACGGATTTCAAAAGTGAAGGTCATGCTTGACCAACCTTATTGAATTCTTTGAAGAAGTAACAGAAAGAGTAGACAAGGATAATGTAGTAGGCGTAATGTATTTGGATTTTCAAAAGGCCTTCAATAATGTCCGGCATAGTCGACTCATGACTGAGGTCAGAGCAGGTGGAGTCAGAGGACAAGTAGCAGAATGAATAGCAAGCTGGTTACAAAACAGAAAACAGAGAGTAGGGGTTAAAGGTAGTCACTCAGACTGGTAAAAGATGGGATGTGGTGTTCCACAACGAGCGGTGCTGGGACCACTGTTGTTCACCATTTACATAAATGATTTGGACTGCGGAATCGGAAGTACAATTTCAAAATTTGCGGATGACACCAAATTGAGGGGGTGTAGTTAATACTGAGGAGGACTGCGACAAAATAGAGGAAGACATTAATAAACTTGCAGAATGGGTGTGTAATTGGCAAATGAATTTCAATATAGTTAAGTGTGAGAGGCTACATTTTGGTAGGAAGAATAAGGAGGCCACATACACCTTGGAAAATAAGAGTCTAAATGGGGTACAGGGTCTGGGGGTACAGATACACAAAGCACTGGGGTTCATTTCTAGAGAGATAGATTGAAAAGCAGGGAAGTTATGTTCAGCCTGTATAGAACCTTGGCTAGACCACACTTGGAGTACTGTGAACAGTACTGGTCTCCATATTATCGAAAGGATTTTGAGGCACTGCAGAAGGTGCAAAAAAGATTTACTAGGATGATACCAGAATGGAAAGGTTATACATATCAGGAAAGATTGAACAGGCTGGGGCTCTTTTCTTTAGAAAAGAGAAGACTGGGGGGTGATCTGATAGAGGTCTTTAAGATTATGAAAGGGTTTGATAGGGTAGACGTAGAGAAACTGTTTGCACTGGGGAGACCAGAACTAGGGGCCATAAATATAAGATAGTCACTAATAAATCCATGTGGGAATTCAGGAGAAGCTTCTTTACCCAGAGAGCAGTTAAAATGTGGAACTCGCTACCACAAAGAATAGTTGAGGTGACTCGGATTTGAAGCAAAGCTGGGAGAAAACACATGAGGGAGATAGGAATAGAAGGATATGTTGATGGAGTTTTTTAAAAATTCGTTCATGGGATGTGGGCGTTGCTGGCGAGGCCGGCATTTATTGCCCATCCCTAATTGCCCTCGAGAAGGTGGTGGTGAGCCGCCTTCTTGAACTGTTGCAGTCCGTGTGGTGACGGTTCTCCCACAGTGCTGTTAGGAAGGGAGTTCCAGGATTTTGACCCAGCGAGTTAGATGAAGGGTGGGAGGAGGCTCATGTGGAGCATAAACAATGGCATGGACCTGTTGGGCCGAATGGCCTGTTTCTGTGCTGTACATTCTATGTAATTCTATGTATCCAGTGGTCATTGGTGAGGATAGTACCAAGCTCAAGTGTGATGTTCTGATCCCCATTCCTAAGTAAAATAGCTGGCCAACACTTAACGCCTGGAATTTCTGTGGAAGTTCTTCCAGTTTCCTGCCATAACTTTGGTGTTAACTTTGGAGAAATGGCATAAACAGCAGATCTTTCCGACACCTGCCTTCTTTCGGATGTTAAACCAAGACTCCATCTGCCCTCTCAGGTGGATGTAAAAGATACAATAGCCCTATTTGAAGAAGAGCAGAAGACTTCTCCTGGTGTCCTGGCCAATATTTATCCTGCAACCATTTCAATAAAAGAAAACTAACTACATTCTGCCTTTTATGTCATTGTTGTGTGCAAATCAGCTGTTGTATTTGCTTATATTATAACAGTGACTACACTTCAAAAGTACTTCATTAACTGTGAAGCACTTTAGGATGTCCTAAATACATCTATATATATATATATATATATATATATAAATGCAAGTTTTTTCTTTCTTTCTTTGCAGGCAGATATTTATTTTGTGTAGTCAAAAGTATTTTAAGGATGCCTGACCCTTTGAACTGTTAGGTATTTAAATCTTGCAACAGGAAGTTATTTTTCACTGGGGAGATCACCCGAATTAATCAAATCGCATTGAACCCATAAACTATGATGGGATTAGCACTTCTGACTTCAGGCGCACAGAAGTCCCATCCACCACATGTCTGGCTGTGCAAGATCCAGGTTATGGTGTGTTACTTTCAGCAATGAGAATAACAAGTCTGTAACACTGCTAAGGAATGACTGCAGTATTATCCACCCATGTCTATTCTAAAAGAGTACCAACCTCTTTTCAATTACAAATCATAGAATCATAGAAAGGTTACAGAATGGAAGGAGGCCCATTGAGTCTGTGCCAGCTCTGTGCAAGAGCAATCCAGCTAGTCCCACTCCCCCACCCTATTCCCGTAGCCCTGCAAATTGTTTCCTTTCAAGTACATATCCAGTTCCCTTTTGAAAGCCACGATTTAAAGCCTCAGGGAGAACCTTCACCACATGGACTGCAGCGGTTCAAGAAGGCGGCTCACCACCACCTTCTCAAGGGCAATTAGGGATGGGCAATAAATGCTGGCCTCACCAGCGATGTCCACATCCCATGAACGAATAAAAAAATAAAAATAAAAGAAGAGCTTGCATTTACATAGCACCTTTCATGACCTCAGGACATCCTAAAGGGCTTTACAGCCACTGTTGTACTGTGGGGAAACATTCAGCTTACTGAATTGGTAATGAAGTGGAGAAGATGGCTGCAAAAAAAACTTAGTTCAAATTGTGACTGACAAGTTTGGCTTTCCGTAAAGACTACAGTGCAGTAGCAGGGGTGTCACAATTGGTTGGGTAAAGGAAAGAAAAAATCAGCTCAGGTTCCCTTTTTTGCAGCTTTATGCAGCAGACTGCAAATAATCCATCTCTTGCAGCTGGGCTTAGGAGAAAGCCCAGCACCACCTTCTCAGGGAAACTAGGGATGGGAAATAAATGCAGTCTTGCCAGCATTGCCCATATCCTAAGAACAAATAAAAAATCCAAAATCACACAAATTACTTGAATGAGTAAGAATTAAGTTTCCAAGCCAGAGTGTACTGTATCCATCATCATAGGAAAGCTACTTTTTTTCTTAAGTTGAACATACTTTTCAACCATTGTAAATTATGCAGATTGAACTGAAGTGAACCTTCACTTAAGCCATTTTGGTCAGTCCTGGTCCAAATTGTATTATGCATCCGGCATGTATGATGCAACTGGTGAGAAAAGGGTAAGTTATCAGCTATTTGAACTGTTGGTAAACTGTTACCTGTTTAATTGTGTTTCCATAACCCCTAATTCCCTTTCTAGAAGTGAAGGAAATTAGGGGTTATGGGGAGCGGGCAGGAAATTGGACATGAAGCTGAGTTCGGATCGGTCAATGCCCTGTGGGTGGCGGAGAGGGCCCAGGGGCTGAGTGGCCGGGTCCTGCTCCGACTTCTTGTGTTCTTTAGATTTGTGGTTGGGATCAGATCAGCCATGATCTTATTGAATGGCGGAGCAGGCTCGAGGGGCCGATTGGCCTACTCCTGCTCCTATTTCTTATGTTCTTATGTTCATATAAAACATGCTCTCTAAAATCCTCATTCTCGCTCAGCAATTTAGATTTTCTCTTATTCTCTTCATCATTCCACAACACCATACTCCTCCCCTCACCCAAGAGAAAAAGCTGATATCCTATTCTAGACATCTGCCAATAGTGCTCAGTAAGTTCATGAGAAGAACCTGAGATAACTTACCCTCTGATTTTTTTTTCCTCCCTTCCAATGGAGACACAAATTATCTCTGCTTACCACAGACTTCATAGAATCATAGCATCTTACAGCACAGAAGGAGGCCATTGTGCCTGTGCAGGCTCTTTGAAAGGGTTATCCAATTAGTCCCACTCCCTGTTCTTTCCCCATAGCCCAGCAAAACGTTTCCCTCTGATGGTATTACAGTGATTAGGGAAAATGATTGGCAATGTTCCTCCCCCATTTTACCACTGCATAGTCCAATGCATTGAAAGTGCAATATGCTGTGTAACCACATTGTCTGTTGCGTGATTTCTGTATTGTCCCCTAAAATAGCACTGCAAATGAAGCCTATCGCATGTTATAAGTTGAGCCTATTGTACATTAAAGCAGAGAGTTGGGATAAATGGTTCATTCTCGGACTGGCAACCAGTAGCCAGTGGTGTTCCGCAGGGGTCGGTGCTGGGTCCCCAACTCTTCACAATCTATATTAACGATTTGGAGGAGGGGACCGAGTGTAACATATCAAAGTTTGCAGATGATACAAAGATGGGAGGGAAAGTAGAGAGTGAGGAGGACATAAAAAATCTCCAAGGGGATATAGACAGGCTGGGTGAGTGGGCGGAGATTTGGCAGATGCAATACAATATTGGAAAATGTGAGGTTATGCACTTTGGCAGGAAAAATCAGAGAGCAAGTTATTATCTTAATGGCGAGAAACTGGAAAGTACTGCAGTACAAAGGGATCTGGGGGTTCTAGTGCAAGCAAATCAAAAAGTTAGTATGCAGGTGCAGCAGGTGATCAAGAAGGCCAACGGAATGTTGGCTTTTATTGCTCGGGGGATAGAATATAAAAACAGGGAGGTATTGCTGCAGTTATATAAGGTATTGGTGAGACCGCACCTGGAATATTGCATACAGTTTTGGTCTCCATACTTAAGAAAAGACATACTTGCTCTCGAGGCAGTACAAAGAAGGTTCACTCGGCTAATCCCGGGGATGAGGGCGTGGACATATGAGGAGAGGTTGAGTAGATTGGGATTCTACTCATTGGAGTTCAGAAGAATGAGAGGTGATCTTATTGAAACATATAAGATTGTGAAGGGGCTTGATCGGGTGGATGCGGTAAGGATGTTCCCAAGGATGGGTGAAACTAGAACGAGGGGGCATAATCTTAGAATAAGGGGCTGCTCTTTCAAAACTGAGATGAGGAGAAACTTCTTCACTCAGAGGATAGTAGGTCTGTGGAATTTGCTGCCCCAGGAAGCTGTGGAAGCTACATCATTAAATAAATTTAAAACAGAAATAGACAGTTTCCTAGAAGTAAAGGGAATTAGGGATTACGGGGAGCGGGCAGGAAATTGGACATGAATTTAGATTTGAGGTTAGGATCAGATCAGCCATGATCTTATTGAATGGCGGAGCAGGCTCGAGGGGCCAATTGGCCTACTCTTGCTCCTATTTCTTATGTTCTTATGTTATTATTGCAGAAGCAAATAACAGTGACATTGTGTTTCTCATTGCAAAATTTCTACTGCACATCTCTTGATGGTTCAGATGCAGAAGTTTAGAAAAGATCAAGTGAAAGCACACAAGTTTCTTTCAAAGATTGCAACCTTTAGTCCACTTGTAGTGCAAGAGATTTATTTAAGATGAAGTGGCTTGTCAGGGTAAGCTTTAAAGGGGAGTAGAGCATCCATTCAGTTTGCTGTAGGCTACAGTCTACGAGCCCAGATTGATGTCTGATTGATAGAGACAGTGTGAAAGAGTCCAGTACCTGCCTTGTTTACATCAGGGCTGCTGCAGAACGAGTGTGGATGTTGTCCAGAAAACATCAATCAATATCTGAGTTGATGAGTTATCCTTCGTAAAATTAGAAGGAATCAGAAAATAATTAAGTACACCAGTGTACTTGGGTGTAAAGCCAACTAACCAGACCTAAGTGATGAGTAATTCTGAAATGAAGAAGTAATTGAAATTGTTTCCAATCAAAGCAACTTATGCGTAGTACTTTTAAGTGCGCATTTCACATTAGATAAGTGAGTGAGTTACGTCATAGAGCCATTATAGGATGCATTTCGACACCTACATCACATCATGCGCCTCTTTTTTTCTCAATTTCCAGATGGCACCTTTGTATTTACTTTGAAACTCCCTCAAGTCTTGGGCTGTATATTGTTGTCTTTGCTTTGTGCGCCTTTAATTAATCAAAAAAAAGAAGACATTGGTTTTCAGCAATTGTGTTTATACTGGAGGATGAGGCTGCACTCTGTGGCCAACTAATGACCATTTAGGTAAAGTAAGGAGAAACCTACACCTTGATTTTTCAGGATTCACTCCTACACCGGCTTTCTTCAGCCTATCAGAAAACCATTAGAAAATAACAGATTGATTTTTCTCTTTAATTATGTTAATGTTGCTGTAATGGATATTGGCTGCTGAGATCCAGATTATTGATGGCGATTACACATTTTAATGCCATAAATCAGAGCACGTGTGGCTGTAAATATTCCCTACTGAACAATTTTACCTAAGAGTGATTACAAATTTCCATAGGTTTGTAGGGAATTCCCTATTTTGTGCGATTCTTGGACACTGGACGAATAGTCAAGCAAAGAAAGTCACCCTCACTCACGGTAGTTTAGTTAATCAGAAGTAATTATTTAATGATATCATTCATATGAGCATTCATGAAGCAAAATCAAACCATACGTATGACTTTCCTTTATAAAATCCCGTTATACCTTTAATAATTCGCAATGTTATTATGTAATGACTTAACAATTCATACACACATCAGGCAAATCATTAATACATATACAACCTTTAAACTAAGGATTTTGCTCATCAGGCCTGAAGGTTGATCAGTTCTTCAGAACTCGATGTTCTCTTCTTCTTGTGTGATGTTCATATACAATTTTCGTTCCTTTGACAGCCAGGTGGTGAAGAGAAGAGAGCAGAGAGCCCCCATGTTCTTCTCTCAAAGTCTTCTTTTTATATTGGTTTTTACCAATAGGACGTAGGATTGGGGAGAGTCATTCTTTTTGTCCAATCGCTCCCTGTTGCTATGCCTCAATTATTAACATACTTCAGTGATTGACAGTTTAGGCTTTGATCGTGTGACTGGAGACCCTTTGATATAGAAAAGACCATGGGCTCAATTTTGAAATGGTGGCGGATTGGCAGCGAGGGGGAGGGGGTGTGTGGTGAAGCTGCGCATGGCAAACTCAAATTAAAAAAAACTTACCATTTCCAACGCGATCGCAATGTAATTGATGGTGATTAAAGTTCTTTCCGGGTTTCACCCCTGGCAGCCAGCCTGATTGACAGGCTGGCTGCTGACAGAAGCTGCAACGCGAGGTTGGGGGTGGGGGGTAGAGAAAGAGAGCGAGCGAGACGTTATCCAGCGCTGGAACGGAAGATCAGGGTGGGGGCGAGAGTGGAAGATCGGGGGGGGGGGGGGGGGGGAGTGGAAGATCAGGGGGAAGAGGGGAAGATCAGGCGAGGGGGAAGATCAGGGGGGGCATGGGGGTGAGAGGGGAAGATCGGGGGGGAGAGGGGAAGGTCGGGAGGACATAGAGGGGAAGGTCAGAGGGATATTGGGGGGGGAAGAGGGGGAGATCGGCGGGGGGAAGAGGGGATCGGAAAGGAGACATCGGTCATCAGGGCAGGGTGGAAAGGTAGGTTGATTTTGTGTTTTAACTTTGTGCAGTGGTTTGTTATTTAATTTATTTTGTTTCTTTTTGTCTGATCTGGCCCTTGCGTGAATTAAAAGCCGTGGTCCAGGTAATCGTTCTAACTACCTAATATGTCACAGGTAAAGTGCTTAAGTACCTCAATGAGGTACATTTGATTCTTTAACTATACTTCCGGAATCAGGACACCCGCGTGCGTATGGGTGCGTCTGTGGGAAACTCGGAAGTCAGCGGGTTGGAGCCGGCATCCGAACCCGCTCTGCATTTCTGCAATTTTCACAGCGACCTCCACCCCCAACGCACCCGCAATTTAAGTTTAAAATTGAGCCCCATGTGTTCGAACAATGGATTGTAAAATGCTCCTCACATTTCTCTGCTCAGATATTCTTAATGGTCCTTGTGTCTCCAATTATGATTGCTTCAATGGTGTCAAATCCATTCCTTATCCCATTTGACCCTATGCTGGGTACAACACTGTTTGATGTTTTACAAATCCCAGTTCTTTTGAACAGATTACCAGATAGGAATGAGAGGTCCCTGCTTTTTTCTCACCTATCACTGCCTTCCTGATCCGAAGCCTTTGATGTATGTCCTTGTTCCTTTTCTTACATTACCCCCTGCTGTGTTGAAAAGCTTGTGCTTCCAAACGCCTATGTATTTTGAAAACCTGACAACACCTTAAGCTCAATAATATCCATCTAGCTTATATATTTAATAATCTCGATACCTATCCGAAGTACATCTTTGATCCCGAAATTCATACTTCTCCAATGCCATCAGCGTCAGTGAGGGAAAAACAGGATTTGGGAGAACACATTACACATGTGTTTGCAGGTTTTCAAATGTCTTTATTTAAAAGGGGCACAGTTAACCCCTTTCCTTCAAATATCTTTTGTTAAAGGGGTTTTGAACCCAATTGGGTAAATAGCTCATACTTATTATAAGTATGCTGTATTAGCTTATAAATCACATGTAGACTCGATAAAATTTCATTATGCAAATATCAGGAATTATTATTGTTTTCTGTCACTGCTACAGAGAAACTTCACATGCCAACAGATGAAAGTAGTGTGTCTATTCTTTTCATAAATGGATTTTTTGAGGAAGTGATTCATTTTACTCCATTGATAAGGTATATAAGGTGTATATTATTAGGGTGGGCTCAACAGAAGGCTTGTTGAGGCACATGCCCTGATCTTAAAACATTGGCGTTTCATGTATACCTGAATAAACAGATGCTTCAGGTCACAGCTGTAATGTGAAGTAAGATGAGTCAGAGTCGGGGAGTGTCACTGACTTTATATGTAGATTTTTCTGAGGTACAATGTCCCACTATAGATCAGAATATTTTAGACAGCAAATATACAAAACAACTGAGCCTACCAGAGTTAATTTGAAAATGGTACAAATTCATTCCCTTTTCACACCTGACACAGATGTAAATAAGGAAACTTAAGACAACCCAGTAAAAGAACAATGTTTATTTTCATTTTAGCTCTTAGCCCTGTGTTATATTAGATGGGCTTTAACTTCACTTCAAAGTGGCTGTTGTTCTGTAGCACAGTGAGCATTTAAGGGGGTGAATTGGACCTCATTGCACCTATTTTCCAAGTGGAAAATGGGGGCACAGAGGTCCAATTTAGGGGGCCAAATTCCCTCCCCTGAACAGAGTCAAAGACATGTCCGAAGCCATATTGGTTTGGTTGCTGCAGAGGCATCAATCTAAAATAGGTGTTGGGCTTCTTGAATATGCTAACAAGGGGCCTAATACTGTTTTAAGACCCCTTTCCCAAATTGGCGGAGCTTGCACGGAGCTATTAAGAGCCCTAAATTGCTAGATTTGTGGATGCAAATTAATAGCAGATGGGTTACACATAATATGTAATATCTTATGGCTCAAAATACATGTTTGTTTCAACAAAAAAAAACATAGTTTGACCATGGACAATTAGACAGCAGTCCAACAAAGGCACAATAGCAAAAGAAACATCCAAGATGATTGTACTTATACACAAACCTGATTCTGAAGCATTTGAATATGTATCCCAATGCAGGCTGTTATGCTACAGTGCCCCCTAGCTGTGCCATAAATATAATAAATACACTTAGAGGTGTATGTTCTCCACTTAAGATGAATTGTAAAGGCCTTGAAATTGTGCCTTTTAAAACAAAGAGGTAAAACACCTCCATCAAAGTAGTGAAGAGAAGAGTTTCAGATGAATATATTCGATGTCCGTGTGGTAATATACCACAATGCAATTTTAGGTCCGGTATGTTTCTAAAAGTTATTTTCTATCCTTGATTGTTGTGTCTGTGGTGATTGGATATCCATTGTGAAATCAAACTCTTCAGCCTGCAGTCTTGTAGTTGTATTTCACAACAGAACACGACCAAGTACCACCATCACATTGACTGAGATAAAAAGCATATATAATGTACCTGTTTGTTCAGGTGCTCAGGCTTTCATCAAAAGTATCTAAAGCAGAAATAAGCTTATTTTGCCCATAGACTCGTAGAATGTTAAAGCACAGAAACAAATCACATGGCCCACCAGGCCTGTGTTGATTTTATTCTCCACAGGTCCCACCTAGTCTAATCCCACTCTCCTGCTCACTCCTCATAACTTTTACCAAGCCCCCATCTAATTCCCTTTTAAAATAATTTATGGGGGGAGGGGGGGTATAATTTTTAGCTTGGGCGAGTCAATGGAAAGGAATATTGAGCGGGTTGTATAGCGGGGTGTATAACGGGCAGTCGATCAGCAACCAGCAGTTTTCCGTCCGCTCCTAAACTGAAAACCACCTCCATGGACTCTGCTTCAACAACGGTTTGTGGCAGAGAATCCCACATTCTAAATAGTTTCTGGGTACTTTTTTTTTCTAATCTCCCCTTTGATTTTTAAATTTGAGCCATCTCGTTAACATTTTGCTGACCAGTGGAAATAATCTATCACAACCTTATCATAACCTTTCATAATATGACAAACCTCCATTAGGTCACCCCTAAACCTTCTCAGCTCTTGTAAAAAAAAATGACCTGTTGTTACCATTTAGCCATAGGACTCATTTAGAGTACTTTCATTTTCCTACTTGTTACTTTCTACTTTCTGTTGAATCAGGATTATATCAGTCATCTTTTTGGATGCATCCACTGAGTGTAAATTCAACACATTTGGTGGCAGCCTATAGGTTAGTAGTTGACTACCTCTTTAGTTACTCCTAAAGTTACAATTAGCTCATGGTTTCCTTAATTTATAGTCATTTCTACTAGTCAGCTTTGTTCAGGCGGTAACACTCTCAGGTAATGTGTTCAAACCCAACTGCAGGACTTAAGCACATAATTTAGGCTGACATTTTAGTGCAATACTGAAGAAGTGCAGTATTGTTGGACAACCAGCATGGTTTTATTAAATGTTAGTTGTGTTTGACAAATTTAATATAGTTTTTTTGTAAAAGTGACCAATTCGATAGATAAAATGGATGTAGCAGATGTGTGTATGGATTTGTAGATGAGGTGCTATAAAATAGATTCTTTCTTCTTTCATTCTCTTCTCAAACATTGCAGCACACTAAAGAGAAGATTGCAGCCAAACATTACTGTCCCCTTATGGTAGCACGTTCATCCCTTACATTCCATTTCACTAACTCTTACATAGTAGATGCTGTGGACCATCACGATTAGAAGAGATTTATTTTAGCATTAAAATGTTTACATTCTGTGCTCTGTAATTAATCCACCTTTCCGTTACGTCTGCTATTGGGCCAGAAATCGCGCAGAGCAACAAGGCAACACTCACAGCAGCTCCTGCAAATTTAATTAACGAAAATACTTGCTTCGGGCTCCGTGGCATCAAATTGCTTGAATTTGAACTTTAAACAAAATGTGCGCTAACAACCCAGCCTCTGTGCAGCATGAGTTGTCACGCGGCTGGAAACGTCTGTAAGGAGAAGAAACGCCCACAAACTCTGTCAGGAAGAGAAGTCACGCCCACAGATTCAGGCTGTATTGCTCAAGCAGACTTCATTCATTTAAAGTTAGTATTCTGGATGTCATTGTAAATATAACATTTTCATTTTTTTATATAAAAAAAATGAATTAAATTAGAGACAGAAAGGAAAAGTTTTTTAAAAATGTAATTTTTTAATTTAAAATTTTTTAATGACCAAGAACTAATAAAATAAGGAGTAATATGAGACTCCACATTTTTAAAAGTTAATTTTTAGTTGTTTGACAGTCATTAAGACTAATCGTGCTTTTAAAACATAGTTTAGACCTGGTATTTTAAAGCGTACCAGTTTGGTGGTGTAATTAATTACTTTCCAGTTGGGCGGATAAGCAAGTTGGCGCTTTTTCAATGATTTCTCTGATTGCAACATGATTATCCCTTTAATTCGAAGCTGTCATATCGCCGGCGAACCATTCGGAGCAAGTTCACGATTTCTACGTTTTACTGCGTATGTGCAAACGCAGGAACTTGCTCCAATTCATCACTAAAAACTGAGAGCATGGTTGAGCTCCTCCGTTATTTTGGGAGTGATTCTTGGTCTATTATCTTTAAAATTATTAGTTTTGTGGAAAGAAAATTTCACAACCATACGACATTTGTCAATAAAATTGCTGCAGTTTAAATAGAATTTTAGCAAAAGAAAGTCATTATCCTCAGTAATTAATAGATAGAGTCAACAGCCTAAGACAATTTCATCACAAATTTTGAGAGCACCAGCACATCCAAAACTGGTTAGTGAAGAGGTTAATCAAATGCAAGATTACTTATGAAGCTTTAGAGAGGCAAGACTGCCAACCCAATTTTGTTGCATGTGAGCTAATCCCAATTTGCATGGATGCAACATAGATTTTGGCCTCTCGTTGACGGCCTCTATTTTTCAGGTGACACAAAGAGAGACAAGAAATCATTCATGCCCATGAAGCTTCTCCTTCTGGTTCAGCTGGTAAATCCTTATCACCAAACATGCTGCAGCTGACCCATATCACTGCACATGTCTTGATGATTCCTCCCTCTAGCTGGAAGGGAAAGGATGCCTCAGTGCTTTCGTATAAAATCACTGGGCAGACAGAATTGCTGTGAGCACTTCTCAAAATAGAACCATAGAGTAACTTGACAAAACATGATTTGGAAACCAGAAGAAAGGGGTGGGAAAATTAATCACCTGAGGATTTGCTTTCCAGCTGAGATTGGGTGATGTAATATGTGTACTTTGACAGTAAGTGGTAATTGGACTCACCTTGGGGCACGATTGGGAGGTTGGGGGGGGCACAAAAATGGATAATGAGCAACAATGTCCAATGGATAGCTATGTATCCAATCGTGCAGTGCAAGTTTTGAATGAACTCAATGAGACACAAATCCACAGAGTTTAAGTGAAACACTGGGGAAAGCCATAGGAGTAGTCAGTAAAATTGGAAAGGATTCACAACAGTTTTCAAAGGGAGTAATTCTTCCCCAAACTATGGTTCACTATGGTTCACTGTTTCTTACTTTATTTTTCTGTTTTATTGTGTCTGCAATGTTTTTATTCAGGTTTTCCTCTTCATAGGGTAATTGCGGGTAATATTGCAGGTGAAATAAAGAAATGGCAGACTTGTTGAATAATTACTTTGTCAGTTTTCACAGTAGAGGAAGAGGATAATAAACCTGACATTCCAGGGAAACTAATAATGAATCAAGGGCTGAACCTCACTAAAGTTAACATAAGCAAGAAAACAGTATTAGAAAAAATAATGGCACTAAAGGCTGACAAATCCCCAGGACCTGATGGTTTCCACCCCAGGGTTTTAAAAGAAGTAGGTGAGGAAATTGTAGATGCTTTAGCCATAATCTTTCAAAGCTCTCTTGATTCAGGAATTGTCCTTTTAGATTGGAAAATTGCAAATGTAACTCCATTATTTAAGAAAGATGAAAGAAACCAGGAAATTATAGACCTGTTGGTCTAACATCTATTGTGGGGTAGTTATAAGAATCTATAATTAAGGACAGAATGACTGAGCACTTAGAGAAATTTGAGCTGGTTGGAGAGAGCCGACATGGATTTGTAAAGGGTAGGTCAAGGCTAATGAACCTAATTGAATTTTTTGAGGAAGTAACTAAAGTAGTAGACAGGGGAATATCTATGGATGTAGTTTATATGGACTTTCAGAAGGCATTTGATAAGGTTCCACATAAGAGATTGTTAGGTAAAAATAAAGCTCATGGTATTAAGGGATATGGGCCAAAGGCGGGTATATGGAGTTAGATCACAGATCAACCATGATCTTATCAAATGGCGGAGCAGGCACGAGGGGCTGAATAGCCTACTCCTGTTCCTATGTTCCTATAATTGAAGGCAAATTATTGGCCTGGTTAGGAGATTGGTTAGGCGGTAGAAGACAGAGAGTAGGGATAATGAGTGTGTACTCGAATTGGAAGGAAGTGACTAGTGGTGTCCCACAAGGATCTGTTTTGGGACCTCAACTATTCCCTGTTTTTATTAATGACTTGGATAACGCAATAGAGAGCCATATATCCAAGTTTGCCGATGACACCAAGATTGGTGGCATAGTAAGTAATATCGGCAGGAGCATAAAATTACAAAGCGACATTGATAGACTAAGTGAGTGGGCAAAACTGTGGCAGACGGATTTCAACGCAGGTAAGTGTGAGGTTATCCATTTTGGAGCAAAAAAGGATAGATCCGAGTATTTTTTAAATATTGAAATGCTAGGAACAGCGGAGGTCCAAAGAGATTTAGAGGTCTATGTACACAGATCACTAAAATGTAGTAGTCAGGTTCGAAAAATAATCGAAAAGGCCAATGGAATGCTATCCTTTTTAACTAGAGGGCCAGAATATAAAGGGGAGGAAGTTTCACGACAGCTATACAATGCTCTGGTTCGACCACATCTGGAGTACTGTGTACAGTTCTGGGCACCGCACCTTAGAAAGGATATATTGACCTTGGAAGTAGTGCAGCGCAGATTCACCAGCATGTTACCAGGGCTCCAAGGGTTAGATTATGAGGAGAGATTACATAAACTAGGCTTGTATTTTCTGGAATATAGACGGCTAAGGGGTCATTTGATTGAGGTTTTTAGGATTTTGAAAGGAATCGATGGGGTAGAAAGAGAGAAACTTTTTCTGCTGTTGGGGAGTCCAGGACAAAGGGACATAACCTTAAAATCAGAGCCAGACCATTCAGGAGAGAAGTTAGGAAACATTTCTTGATGCATAGGGTGGTAGAGGTGTGGAACTCTCTCCCACAAAAAGCAGTAGATGCTAGCTCAATTAATAATTTTAGTCTGAGATCGATAGACTTTTGCTAGCCCATGGTATTAAGGGATATGGAGCCAAGGCGGGTGGATGAATTTAGGATACAGATCAGCCATGATCTCATTGAATGGTGGAATAGGCTCGAGGTGCTGAATGGCCTACTCCTGTCCCTATGTATCACTGTTTTTCACGGACATACTTGATTATTGTCTGTTGTCAAATTCCCGAGCCCTACCCTATATAATCTCCAACTTGTCCAAATCTCTGGCTCCTCCACACTATAGATTGTCATTTTCTGACTTTGCTTTGTTGGTAAGGAGCCTCACCCACTGCTGGCATTTAATAGAAATTCAATGGGTAGAAAATCATGTGCCGTGTGTGGCAAATCCATTATGTACAATTGGTGGATAAGGATGCCTGCTGACGGTGAAAAGTTGGGAAATTACCAGTTGAATCCCACTGCTCCGTTGTGTCCCATCCTTGGTGATCTCGATTGGCTCCCTGACCTTAATGTATTCACTTCAAATTCTCATCGACAAGTCCCTCCATGCCTTCCCTACCTTATCTCTGCAAACTCCTCCAGCTCTACTTCCTAGGTTTTTAAACCTTTGATCCAACCTTTTGCATCCCATGTCCCTTGGCTGCACCATTTGCAGCAGAATTATCAACCATCTTGGCCCTAATCTTTGTAAACCATTCCATGCCATTACTGGCGTTAAAGGGTTTTTAATTTTACTGCCAATAATCAGTTTGCCAATGGAAATCCCTCTATCTGAGGTGTTTGGAACAAGAGGAGGACCAATGGAAGAATGCCAGGCCAGTCAGGCTGCATGGGAGGTGCTCTGCGCTCACCAGCCAGTATCCTCACACCTGCATCTGCAGACAGAGATGAACATACCTTGCTTTGGTAGACAATTAGCACATGCAGAGGCTTCTACTCCCAAAGGAAGCTGGAACAGTAGAATCGATAGCACCACTAAGATATGTGAATGCCTGACTGTCCATGGAAACAATCCAATCACAGTATGTCCTGCTTTTAGTGACACTACATGAAAGAAGGCATGCCAGGGTGATCAGCAAGCCCTGATTAGCTCACCTGCCAAATGTCACTAACTATATTTGCAGGTGCTGGTTCATCTACCTGGCAACAACTGTGGGGAACTGTCTTCAAAGGATCTGGGCCATCAGAGTGCCATCTGCTGCAAGGACACCTACAGTTACCATGAAGCATAGTGGGGTACATCCAGTGATAGTAAAAGTCAGCTACAATCTGAAACTTACCTCCAACTCCTTGCTGGCTTGCGGCAGTGCTGACTGATATGAATGTTTCTGTGGAGTGGCACAGAGAGAAACCCTCCTTGTAATCATCCCTACTTCAGCATCCATCAGTACTGGTCTACCCCATTGTTTGCGTGCAGACTTAAGCTTACAGTTTGGGAGTCTTTTCCTGTCATTTTTCCTTGTTGCTTCTTAGTCCCCTCTCCCTCTCGCTTTGCCAAAGGTTGCTAATTGGCTCAGATGCCTTTTGAGCCTTTGCAAAAGTTTCCAGAATTCTTGACATTCTATTTTGACACTCCCCTTTAACTGTCCCCATTTTACTTGTGCACATATTTCCATCCTCACCCCTAAAATGGTCCTGCACAAGTCCAAATCTATACCTGGTGCTATGCATAATTATGAGCTCAGAATATTGGGTCCAAATAGTATACTTTGATCCATGTCAGTGAAAAACCTGTTTCTAACCATTTAGACGTAAATTGTACCCATTTTAGAATATCAGCCTGGTATATCTATATGATGAGTCACCAGATTCTATTAATATGCTCTTATAAAGTTTTGGAGGGCCAGGTAAGAGGCTGAAAGGGGTAAGGCCCAGATCCTGAATTTCCATGTGGGTTGTCCCAATCTCCCACCTTTCATGCCATTTTTCCCGGAGGTTCCGCTGATCTCCTACTGAAGTTCAGGGTTCTGTTTTTTCCCTTTATGGTGGACTAGGTTAGATGGTATTACCATAGTATCATAGTAGATGCAGCACAGGAGGAAGCCATTTGGCCCATCGTGCCTGTGCCAGCTCTTTGTAAGAACTAACCAATTAGTCCCGTTCCCCTGCTCTTTCTCTGAAGTCCTGTAAAATTTTTTCCCTTCAAAGTGTATACAGTTCTCTTTTGATAGTTACTATTGAATCTGCTTCTACCACCCTTTCAGGCAACGCATTCCAGATCATTACAACTCACTGCGTCAAAAAACGTTTCTTCATATCGCCTCTGGTTCTTTTGTCGATCACCTTAAATCTGTGTCCTCTGGTTACCGACCCTTGTGCCACTGGAATCAGTTTCTCCTTATTTACTCTATCAAAACCCTTCATGATTTTGAACACCTCTATCAAATCTCCCGTTAAGCTTTTTTGTTCTAAGGAGAACAATCCTAGCTTCTCCAGTCTCTCCACGTAACTGAAGTTCCTCATCCCTGGTACCATTCTAGTAAATCTCTTCTGCACCCACTCTAAGGCCTTGACATTCTTACTAAAGTGTGGTGCCCAGAATTGAACAAAATACTCCAGCTGAGTATGTAAAGGTTTAGTGTTTTATAATGGTTTATGATGACTTCCTTGCTTTAGTACTCTATGCCACTATTAATAAAGCCCAGGTACCCATATGCTTTGTCAACAGCCTTCTCAACTTATCCTGCCACCTTCAAAGATTTGTGTACACACACCCCCTAGTCTCTCTGTTTCTGTACCCCCTTTAAAATTGTACCATTTAGTTTATATTGCCTCTCCTCATTCTTCCTACCAAAATGTATCACTTCACACTTCTCTATGTTAATTTTCATCTGCCATGTGTCTGCCCATTTCATCAGTCTATCTATGTCCTCCTGAAGTCTGTTGCTATCCTCCACATTGTTTACTACATTTTAAAGTTTTGTGTCATCTGCAAACTTTGAAATTATACCCTCTTTTCCCAAGTCCAGGTCATTAATATATCTCAAAAAGAGCAGTGGTCCTAATACTGACCCCTGGGGACACCACTGTACACTTCCTTCCAGTCTGAAAAACAACCATTCACCACTACTCTCTGCTTTCTGTCCCTTAGCTAATTTTGTATCCATGCTGTAACTTCCCCTTTATTCCCATGGGCTTTAATTTTGCTAACAAGTCTAATATGTGGTTCATCAAATGCGTTTTGAAAGTCTATATACACAACATCAACTGTACTACCCTCATCAACCCTTTCCGTTACTTCATGAAAGAATTCAATCAAGTTATGCAGGCGATGTTACTATTTTCCATTCTTCATTTGATAGCACAAAGAATTTATCACCGCAACATCCACTTTCACTCTTCCTATGCAGAGTGACAGTTTTCACTTTTTCTGTATTAATGTTAGTGGTAAACTGAATTCAAACTGGAACAGTTGCATCAATGTTGGTGAACTGGGTACAAAATTATATTGCCTTTTTTATGCCGCAGTACGAGCAAAACCAAAATTGATTTTTACTCTCATTATTCCTATCTAAAAACATCTCTTTTAATAATTACTATAATGCTTAACGACCCACTGAGAAAGGTACTTCTGGTTTATCTCTCTTCTCTCGAGCTGTGACATGCCTTAAAAAGTATAATATGTAGCAATCAAGCAGAATTGCAACCTGTTAAATGCTAGATTAAGATCATCTGTTATATTCAATTTAAAATTATATAAAATACACTCTTTAAAAAGTCACCATCTATGCATTTCATGTATATTTCTAAAACTCTCCATTTCCCCTCTGTCATGAACATTATAAGCACTTTTGAGACATATTGAAAAGTACAAAATCAGTTGAGTATATATGCCCCGCAGTGTTTTGGGACTGAAGCAAGCTCATGGCATCCATTTCTTTCACCTATAGTTTTGAAATACCATGCTGTACAGTAATATTTTCTAATGTATGCAATATATACTTCAATGTCCAATGTGGTCAGGGAGACATATTTGTCAAATTATCAAACTGTGGAAATAATTTAAACTATTTTACTAGTATCTGCTTTCCTCTGGAAAAAAATTCATACACAAAAAAAATCACCCTTGCTGCCTTTTCAAGTTCTCATGGGGGTCTATTTTTCAATCAGTGAAGTTCACCCATTAACATTTACTATGCTGGTACTGCCTTACCCTGTGCACTGTTTTCAGGCAGATGTTACCCTGTTTATATTGAAAATAACCCATGGAGAAATGCAGTATGTGCATTAAGCATTCATACATGAACTTAGATAGATTTATTTCAGAAAATATCATTTTGGGATTCAGTTTGACTAATTTGAGTCGTGACATGTGGCAAGTGTAGCAAGCTTTGGAGGAAAAAGGGGACTTTGGACCTATGGTTCCCAAAGCTTTTTATCACTGGGGTTTTCCTCACCTCATATCTAGGTCTGTTGTAGACTAAGTGATAGAGATTAATTTTGACGATTAGTCAACAGCTCCATTATCGTTGTATCAAGTGACTACCAAGATGGTAGAAGGCGAACTAAATGGACCTTGGTCTTTTCTCGTCCAGCAATTCCTATGTTCCTAACTTAATCGATCAAAAAATATACCTCTCGAGGTAAATTTTTAACTTCAGCACTTGGGCGGTGATCTGGCAGTATCACCCGTCCATTACAGAACCGACCCAATTTTAATCCCATTAGCTTCCATGTGATAATAATTAGGGAGGTCCTATAACAGATGAGCTATCTGCTCCACCAGATCACCACCCCTGCGGTCAAGACAAAAATTTACCCCTTGAGATATATTTTCCAATCAATGAAGTTCATGTACGGACGCGTAATGCACATACCACATTTACTCCATTATCTCTTAATGGGAGCGTGTCATGGATAGCGTTCAAAGGAAAAGGTTTGTAAGAAATTTTAGAAACAGGAAACGGCTGTTTGATCTAACCAGTTCAGCTCTTTGTGATTGGTCTCAGCCCTGCCTTCCTACCTTTTCACTGCTCTATCTACAGAAACATGACTAGTTATCACTTGAACCTTTTTATTCTGGTCACATCAATAGTCTTCCCTTGTAACTTATTCCATATGTTTATTACCCTTTGTGTGAAATAATTCTGTCTCAGTTCCCTGCTTACTCATAATTTCCCAACTTTTTAAATGATGGCATACAGATTTGGTATTCTTCATCGCTGAGTAATTTGTTGGCAACAACTTTTTTGTCTTCTTTCACTTTGTTACAATATTCAGAATTACAATTTTCTTAACATTTACAGTATTTTAGCTATAAGGGAGAATATACGTTAAATATCTTTAAAAAAAACAGTTCAAATTATTCAAGGCTATCACATTCTTTAGAAAATATGAAGTAAATGTTGTCTGTTACTTAGATTATATTGTATTAGATCGATTAGCCTTGACTTTACAAAGTTTTTGGCAAGCTTCTGCCATAACATGAGTATACCAGCACTTTTGTAGGTGGAATCTTAATTGGGACCTGTTTCTACTAGATTCCTGTCCCGTAGTTGCAGCAGTGTAATTTGCAACACAATCTGCGGCATTCCAAGTGTGGGCTGTGGAGAACTCATTATCATAAATTATAATGAAGGGGAATGGTGTTAGAATCCCCAAATTCCATGACTTGCGCTCCCATTATAACAAGAGTAGCTTAGAATGAAATAAATAAGGGGTACCTCTTGCCAGTATCAGCTGATACTGGTGGAAATGCTTAATGTTGGAGTCATTATCTTGACAGAACTTTTAAGAGAGATTGCTGGCATTACAAAAGTGCTTTAAAAACATTTTTTTGCCTTGCATCTGTATTGATCTGGACTTGCTTCTGATAACCTGAGACCCTCTGAGATCACCAGGAAACTTTTACCCCAGCCACAGAAAGCAATTCTGACTGTTGGGAATGGGATTCCCACTGGGTGTTCCCTTCTTTGCAATTTTAAAGGAGGAACAGGAGGAGAAAAGCAGGCTGGAGAGCAGACAGCATTAATGAAGTGGTGCTCTACAATATATTCGCGCCCCCCAGAATTTGCATTCCTACGAAGACCTTAATGAGGATCTCTGTGTGAGAAAAGTGTATTTCACCAAAGAGGCAATGGGAGCTGTGCCAACTACTACACGAAGTCCTGCAACCAAGATTGTCTGTCCAGACAGTTCGACATGTGGCTGTGACTGTGACGACCGTTGTCAACTTTTATGTCACAGGCTCATATCAAGCAACCATGGCGGATTTGTATGATATCACTGAGGGTGCCATCCAGGCATTCATTCCGGTAACTGGCACGCATTTTTCAGGTGCGTACCCATGAGATCTGGATACCATAACTCTGAACCCTTCTCTTCTGCCTCCAAGGCGAAGTTGGCACATCCTCACAAACTCCTCACGGCTCCAGCTCCCTTGTGCTCTGTGAATCACCAGTGCCACATCTACACAGACATTATCTAATTCCCCCTGGGTGTAAGTATCTGAGCTGGTGCATGGGAATGACAAATCAGGTGATGCAGGGGATGATTTGGAGGGGTTTGGGACAGAGGAAAACGAAGCAGGATCTTTTAACTGGAATTCTTCTGTGGCCTCATCCTCGATATCCTCTTCCTCAACATCATCATAGTCCACCAGAAAAAAATTTCTTCCCTAGTGCTCCTCCTGCTCCTCGTTGTCTTACTCCCCTCATCATCATCTGCCCAGTGTTGCTGTGGTGGATCCGCAGGAAAGCATAAGCTAAGAATGGTGAGCATAACTTCAACTGCAACCATTAGCCATTCTTGGTTTTTTAATGGCAAAGCTCCTAATTTCCAAGCCCTCTGCCCCAACATACCACTCCCTGCAGAATTTTAGCCAGGAGAACAGATTGAATTGACTGGGGTTGTTTTCTTTGGAATAAAGGAGGCTGAGGGGTGATTTAATTGCGGTATATAAAATTATGACAGGACGGGATAGAGGGGATAGGGAGGACCTATTTCCCTTAACAGAGGGGTTAGTGACCAGGGGGCATAGATTTAAAATAATTGGTGGAAGGATTAGAGGGGAGCTGAGGAGAATTTTTTTCACCAGAGGGAGGTGGGGGTCTGGAACTCACTGCCTGAAAGGGTGGTAGAAGCAGAAACCCTCAACTCATTTAAAAAGTACCTGGATGTGTACTTGAAGTGCCATAACCTACAGGGCTACGGATCAAATGCTGGAAAGTGGGATTAAGCTGGATAGCTCTTTTTCGGCCGGCACGGACATGATGGGCTGAATGGCCTCCTTCTGCGCCGTAACTTTCTATGATTCCATGATTCCCATGTTGTACAGGAGTTGTGCTACTGAAAGGGCAAAGATATACAAATGAGCAGACCCCTTAATATATGCTGGAGAAGACCGGCAGGCAGAAAGAAGTCCCACCTCTGGGTGGCATCACTGATGTAAAATGCCCCATGGATTTTTCGCGGTCATTGTTACTTTAGTCACATAATATCGTAGTAGGTACAGCACTGGAGGAGGCCATTTGGCCCATTGTGCTTGTGCCTGCTCGTCTAGTAAATCTCTTCTGCACCTCTCGAAGGCCTTGACATCGTTCCTAAAGTGTGATGCCCAGAATTGAACACAATACTCCAGCTGGAGCCTAACCAGTGTGTTATAAAGGTTGAGCATAACTTCCTTGCTTTTGTACTCTATGCCTCTATTAATAAAGTCCAGGATCCCATATGCTTTTTTAACAGCTTTCTCAACTTGTCCTGCCACCTTCAAAAATTTGTTGTCTGTGCATCCCCAGGTCTCTCTGTTCCTGCACCGTCTTTAAAATTATACCATTTAGTTTATATTGCCTCTACTCATTCTTCCTATCAAAATGTATCACTTCACACTTCTCTCCATTAAATTTCATCTGCCATATGTCTGCCCATTTCACCGCTCTGTCTATGTCCTCCTGAAGTCTGTTATTATCCTCCACTTGTTTACTATATTTTCAAGTTTCATGTCATCTGCAAACTTTGAAATTATACCCTCTATACTAAAGTCCAGGTCATTAATATATAGCAAAAAGAGCAGTGGTCTTAGTACTGACCCTTGGGGAACACCACTGTGCACGTCTCTCCGGTCTGAAAAGCAATCGTTCACCACTACTCTCTGGTTTATGTTCCTTAGCCAATTTTGTATCCACGTAGCAACTGTCCCTTTAATCCCATGGACTTTAATTTTGCTAACAAGTCTATTATGTGGTTCTTTAGCAAATGCCTTTTGAAAGTCCATATGCGCAATATCAACTGCATTACACTCATCAACCATCTCCGTTACTTCATCAAAGAACTCAATCAAGTTAGTCAAACACGATTTGACTGACATTTATTAGCCCATACTTTCCCAACTGCCAATTAATTTTGTCCTAGATTATTGTCTCTAAAAGTTTCTCTACCACCGACGTTAGGCTGTTTGGCCTGTAATTGCTAGGTTTATCCCTTTCCACTTTTTTGAACAGGGGTGTTACACTTGCAATCCTCCAGTCCTCTGGCACAATCCCCATATCTAAGGAGGATTGGAAGATTGTGACCAGAGCCTCCACAATTCCCACCCTTACTTCCCGCAGTAGCCTAGGATGCCACCCGTCTGGACCAGGTGAGATTTCTACTTTAGTACTGCCAATCTTTTAAGTAACTCCTCTTTATCTGTTTTTATCCTATCAAATATTGCTACTACTTCCTCCTTTACAATGGCAGCATCCTCTTCTCCAGTGAAGACGGGTGTGAATTATTCATTTAGTATCTCAGCCATGCTCTCTGCCTCCACAAGAAGATCCTCTATTTTTTGTCCCTAATTGGTCCCACCCTTCCTTTGACTACCTTTTTACTATTTATAGAAGACTTTTGGGTTCCTTTTTATGTAAGCTGCTAATCTATTCTTATACTCTCTCTTAGCCCCTCTGATTCCCTTTTTTAGATCTCCTCTGTACTTTCTATATTCAGTCTGGTTCTCTACTGTATTATGAACCTTACATTTGTCATAAGCCTCTTTTTTTCTTCTTCTTCCTGTTTCATTTTAATCTCTATATCTCTAGTCATCCAGGGAGCTTTAGCTTTGGATGCCCTTCCTTCCCCCCTGTAGGAATGTGTCTACTCTGTACCCAAACCAACTCGTCCTTGAAGGCCTCCCATTGTTCAATTACTGTTTTGACTACCAATTTTGATTCCAATCTACCTGGGCAAGATCCCTTTTTAACTCACTGAAATTAGCCCTCCTCCAGTTAAGTATTTTCACATTTAATTGTGTGAAACTGAAGTTCTGATCTTCCCAACCATTATGTCTGAGCAATAATTTTTTCAAGAAGTGCTACTGCCTTTAATTTAAATAATTTATACCTAATTAAAGCTATATTGCAGTTTTACAACATTAGCAGCACTTAACAGTAATTGAAATTCAGGTAAAGCACAGATTAGTGACAGAGCACTGTTTTCAGCCTGTCTTCACTGCAAGGTCATTGGATGGTTTGAACATTTATGATAATGTCCATACAATCGTACAACTACTGAATTACAGGCAGACCCTAATTGTATACCAGCAGTAGGTAAATTCAGTTAATTGTCTCTCATCTTTATTAAAAGAAACATCCATTGATAGTGGAAGAATTGTCTGTATATCTTCCAATACATGGATGATTATCAAATCAAAACAGAAATCAAAATATGCCTGTAATTCCTGTTTCGATTAGAGTGGTCTGAATCTAATTATTTCCTAGTCACTTTTGAGTATACTTGCAGTTTGCATATTCAGTCCAAAACAAACCTCCAAATTCTTGCCATTTTGCTCTGCAGTAGCATAGTGGTTATGTTACTGGGCTAGTAATCCAGAGGCCTGGACTATAATCCAGAGTCATGAGTTCAAATCCCGCCACGGCAGCTGGCGAATTTAAATTCAATTAATTAATTAAATTCAATTAATTAAATGAAAAATCTGGAATTAAAATACTAGTATCAGTAATGATGGCCATGAAACTACCGGATTGTCGTAAAAACCCATCTGGTTCACTAATGTCCTTCAGGGAAGGAAGCCTGCCGCCCTTACCCGGTCTGGCCCATATGTGACTCCAGACCCACAGCAATGTGGTTGATTCTTAATTGCCCTCTGAAATGGCCTAGCAAGCCACTCAGTTGTAAAATCTCGCTACGAAAAGTCATAATAAGAATAAAACCGGACGGACCACCCGGCATCGGACCACTAGGCACCGGACACGACAACGGCAAAACACCAAGCCCAGTCGACCCTGCAAGGTCCTCCTTACTAACATCTGGGGACTTGTGCCAAAATTGGGAGAGCTGTCCCACAGACTAGTCAAGCAACAGCCGACATAGCCATACTCACAGAATCATACCTTTCAGCCAACGTCCCAGACTCTTCCATCACCATCCCTGGGTATGTCCTGTCCCACCGGCAGGACAGACCCACCAGAGGTGGCGGTACAGTGATATACAGTCAGGAGGGAGTGGCCCTGGGAGTCCTCAACATTGACTCTGGACCCCATGAAATCTCATGGCATCAGGTCAAACATGGGCAAGGAAACCTCCTGCTGATTACCACCTACCGTCCTCCCTCAGCTAATGAATCAGTCCTCCTCCATGTTGAACACCACTTGGAGGAAGCACTGAGGGTAGCAAGGGCACAAAATGTACTCTGGGTGGGGGACTTCAATGTCCATCACCAAGAGTGGCTCGGTAGCACCACTACTGACCGAGCTGGCCGAGTCCTGAAGGACATAGCTGCTAGACTGGGCCTGCGGCAGGTGGTGAGCGAACCAACACGAGGGAAAAACTTACTTGACCTCGTCCTCACCAATCTACCTGTCGCAAATGCATCTGTCCATGACAGTGTTGGTAGGAGTGACCACCGCACAGTCCTCGTGGAGATGAAATCCCGTCTTCGCACTGAGGACACCATCCAACGTGTTGTGTGGCACTACCACCGTGCTAAATGGGATAGATTCAGAACAGATCTAGCAGCTCAAAAAAACTGGGCATCCATGAGGCGCTGTGGGCCATCAGCAGCAGCAGAATTGTATTCCAGCACAATCTGTAACCTCATGGCCCGGCATATTCCTCACTCTACCATTACCAACAAGCCAGGGGATCAACCCTGGTTCAATGAGGAGTGTAGAAGAGCATGCCAGGAGCAGCACCAGGCGTACCTAAAAATGAGGTGCCAACCTGGTGAAGCTACAACTCAGGACTACATGCATGCTAAACAGCGGAAGCAACATGCTATAGACAGAGCTAAGCGATTCCACAACCAACGGATCAGATCAAAGCTCTGCAGTCCTGCCACATCCAGTCGTGAATGGTGGTGGACAATTAAACAACTAACGGGAGGAGGAGGCTCTGCAAACATCCCCATTCTCAATGATGGCAGAGTCCAGCACGTGAGTGCAAAAGACAAGGCTGAAGCGTTTGCAACCATCTTCAGCCAGAAGTGCCGAGTGGATAATCCATCTCAGCCTCCTCCCGATATCCCCACCATCACGGAAGCCAGTCTTTGGCCAATTCGATTCACTCCACGTGATATCAAGAAATGGCTGAGTGCACTGGATACAGCAAAGGCTATGGGCCCCGACAACATCCCAGCTGTAGTGCTGAAGACTTGTGCTCCAGAACTAGCTGCGCCTCTAGCCAAGCTGTTCCAGTACAGCTACAACACTGGCATCCACCCGACAATGTGGAAAATTGCCCAGGTATGTCCTGTCCACAAAAAGCAGGACAAATCCAATCCGGCCAATTACCGCCCCATCAGTCTACTCTCAATCATCAGCAAAGTGATGGAAGGTGTCGTCGACAGTGCTATCAAGCGGCACTTACTCACCAATAACCTGCTCACCGATGCTCAGTTTGGGTTCCGCCAGGACCACTCGGCTCCAGACCTCATTACAGCCTTGGTCCAAACATGGACAAAAGAGCTGAATTCCAGAGGTGAGGTGAGAGTGACTGCCCTTGACATCAAGGCAGCATTTGACCGAGTGTGGCACCAAGGAGCCCTAGTAAAATTGAAGTCAATGGGAATCAGGGGGAAAACTCTCCAGTGGCTGGAGTCATACCTAGCACAAAGGAAGATGGTAGTGGTTGTTGGAGGCCAATCATCTCAGCCCCAGGGCATTGCTGCAGGAGTTCCTCAGGGCAGTGTCCTAGGCCCAACCATCTTCAGCTGCTTCATCAATGACCTTCCCTCCATCATAAGGTCAGAAATGGGGATGTTTGCTGATGACTGCACAGTGTTCAGTTCCATTCGCAACCCCTCAGATAATGAAGCAGTCCGAGCCTGCATGCAGCAAGACCTGGACAACATCCAGGCTTGGGCTGATAAGTGGCAAGTAACATTCGCGCCAGATAAGTGCCAGGCAATGACCATCTCCAACAAGAGAGAGTCTAACCACCTCCCCTTGACATTCAACGGCATTACCATCGCCGAATATCCCACCATCAACATCCTAGGGGTCACCATTGACCAGAAACTTAACTGGACCAGCCATATAAATACCGTGGCTACGAGAGCAGGTCAGAGGCTGGGTATTCTGCGGCGAGTGACTCACCTCCTGACTCCCCAAAGCCTTTCCACCATCTACAAGGCACAAGTCAGGAGTGTGATGGAATACTCTCCACTTGCCTGGATGAGTGCAGCTCTAACATCACTCAAGAAGCTCGACACCATCCAAGATAAAGCAGCCCGCTTGATTGGCACCCCATCCACCACTTTAAACATTCACTCCCTTCACCACCGGCGCACTGTGGCTGCAGTGTGTACCATCCACAGGATGCACTGCAGCAACTCGCCAAGGCTTCTTCGACAGCACCTCCCAAACCCGCGACCTCTACCACCTAGAAGGACAAGAGCAGCAGGCGCATGGGAACAACACCACCTGCACGTTCCCCTCCAAGTCACACACCATCCCGACTTAGAAATATATCGCCGTTCCTTCATTGTCCCTGGGTCAAAATCCTGGAACTCCCTTCCTAACAGCACTGTGGGAGAACCGTCACCACACGGACTGCAGCGGTTCAAGAAGGCGGCTCACCACCACCTTCTCGAGGGCAATTAGGGATGGGCAATAAATGCAGGCCTTGCTAGCGACGCCCACATCCCGTGAACGAATAATAAAAAAAAAATTAAATCCCAATTGACTTTTAATGCCTTCGACCAAAGAACCAAGTTGGAATACCGCATCAGCTTGAATGGACAATCAATTACATCCATCTCATAAATCCACAGTCCGTTGTAACTATCTTCGCAATACCACCTCCAGTCTCGATGGGCTAAGCAATCAGGTATATGTTACCAATCTGTCTCCAAAAATGCATTTGTTCTGAAGAAGATGAGAGAGACATACTCTTGATGATACTGAAGTTAACAATCATTAAAAAGGCATGCAAGGCCAAACCAGTCAACAGACACATAAACAAAACAGCTGGAAAATAGGATCACACTATTTGTGTACTACTGACATAACCACAAAGTGCAGGTGCAGGCAAGGCAACATTGACCCTGGTGGCTGCTGAGAAAACAGAAAGGCCTGGAAAATTGTGCTGAGGTATCTACAGATAAGCCATGGTGTTGGCCTAATTTAAGACACAACTTTGGAGGTTTAGCAACTGATAGCCAATTCTGCATTTGGACTGTCACACAGAGTGTCAGAGTTCCAGCAGACAAACAATCGGGAAACAGTTCCACAGGCAGAGAAAGTTCTTTTTATTCCTCCTTCAATGTTTTGATTCTTGCAACAAAATGCTCAGACGTGCACGTGGCATGTAAGAACAACAACTTGTATTTGTATAGCGCTGTTAACGTAGTAAAATGTCGCAAGGCGCTTACAATTTGAGAGGTGGTCTGCAGAGGATATTAGTATGGCCAAATTTGTCAATATCGTGTATCTCAGAAATGCCCCATACAAATGTCACATACAATGGGATCGATTTTAAATCGGGCGGGGATTAATCCACGGGAGGCCCGAAGCAGGCTGTGCACCCAGAAGTCATGAAGGAAGCGAGGCTGGGCTTCCTTTAAATGCCGGTGGGCGCCTAAAACAGGCGGCAGGACCCTTTCGTATTTAATGAGGGACCTAACATTGTTTAAGGATCCTTCTGGGAAATTGATTTCTGATGAACAGAGCAGGTATTGGGCCTGCTCTGCTCAAGATTCTTCAGCGGACGTCAACGAAAGGAACATTTAATTTAAAAAAAAATTTTAAAACGTTTCTGTGGAGCCAGAAGTAGCAGGACTGCTTCTCCAACTCCAAGGCCCTCGTGATCAGCCATCCCCCTTTGCCGCTCCAACCCTCCCCTCCCCGGGACTTACCTTTGAGGCAAGTGGCCCGATATTCAACTTCTTAAAATGCGCAAGATGCCTGTGGGTTTGCGCAAAAAATGTTACTGTTGTCTGAGGACCATTTTGGGGCTGGCTTCCGGCCTCCCAGTTGGGGAGTTAGGGACCCGGAAATGGGCCACAACCAATTTCAACCCCATGGTGCCTTGGTCCAACATCTCATTTCAAGGACGACATCTCCAACAATGCACCATTCCCTCAGTAATAAGTATCAGGTTAGATTATCTGCTCAGGTTTTAAAGTGGAGCTTGAATCTACAACTTCTGATTTAGAGGCAAAAGTACCACCAGCTGAGCCAGGCTGACACCAGATAGATGATGGGCTCTGATATTGGTCTGGATCTTCTTCATCCAACCAACTGCTAGTAATGTTTTTGGACTGAATTATATTCAACCCGAGAGCAATAAATGATTTTTCTCTGCAGACTGCTAAATATACATAAGAAATAGGAGCAGGGGTAGGCCATACAGCCCCTTGAGCCTGCTCCGCCATTCAATAAGATCACGGCTGATCTTCGACGTCAACTCCACTTTTCCACCCGATCCCCATATCCCTTGATTCACTTACAGCCCAAAAATCTATTGATTTCAGCCTTTAATATACTCAACGACTGAGCACCACAGCCCTCTGGGGTAGAGAATTCCAAAGATTCACAAGCCGCTGAGTGAAGAAATTTCTCCTCATCCCAGTCCTAAAACCCGTTATCCTGAGTCTATGTCCTGTAGTTCTCGACTCTCCAGCCAGGGTAAACATCCTCTCAGCATCTACCCTGTCAAGCCCTCTCAGAATCTTATATGTTTCAATGAGATCACCTCTTCTTCTTCTAAACTCCAGAGAGTATAGGCCCATTCTACTCAATCTCTCCTCAAAGGACAACCCTCTCATCCCAGGAATCAATCTAGTGAACCTTCATTGCACCGTCTCTAAGGCAAGCATATCCTTCCTTAGGTAAGGAGACCAAAACTGTACACAATACTCCAGGAGTGCGTCTCACCAAAGCCCTGTACAATTGTAGCAAGACTTACTCTTGTACTCCAATCCCCTTGCAATAAAGGCCAACATACCATTTGCCTTCCTAATTGCTTGCTGTACCTGCATGTTAACTTTCTGTGTTACGTGTACAAAAACACCCAAATCTCTCCGAACACCAACATTTAATAGTTTCTCACCATTTAAAAAATATTCTGTTTTTCTATTCTTCCTATCACAGTGAATAACCTCACATTTTCCCATATTACATTCCATCTGCCTCTTTCTTGCCCATTCACTTAACTTGTCTATATCCCTTTGCAGACTCTTTGTGTCCTCATCACTGCTTACTTTCCCACCTAGCTTTGTATCGTCAGCAAATTTTGATACATTACACTCGGTCCCTTCATCTAAGTCATTAATATAAACTGTAAATAGCTGAGGCCCAAGCACTGATCCTGTGGCACCCCACTAGTTACAGCCTGCCACCTGAAAATGACACGTTTATTCCTTCTGTCCGATAACCAATTCTCTATCCATGCTAATATATTACCCCCAACCCCATGAGGCCTTATCTTGCATAACAAACTTTTGTGTGGCACCTTATCGAATGCCTTTTGAAAATCCAAATATCCTACATCCACTGGTTCCCCTTTATCTACCCTGTTAGTTACATCCTCAAAAAACTCCAGTAGATTTGTCAAACATGGTATCTCTTTCATAAAGCCAAGTTGACTCTGTCTAATCATATTATGATTTTCTAAGAGCCCCGTTACCATGTCCATAATAATGGATTCCAGCATTTTCTCGACTACTGATGTCAGGCTAACTGGCCTGTAGTTCCCTGTTTTCTCTCTCCCTCATTTCTTGAATAGTGGTGTTACATTTGCTACCTTCCAATCCACTGGGACCTTCTAGAATCTGGGGAATTTTGGAAGATCACAACCAATGCATCCACTATCTCTGCAGCCACCTCTTTTAAAACCCTAGGATGTAGGCCATCAGGTCCTGGGGATTTATTGGCTTTTAGTCCTATTAATTTCTCCAATCCTTTTTCTTTACTAATATCAACTACTTTAAGTTCTTCACTCTTGTTAGACCCTTGGTTCCCCACTATTTCTGGTATGTTTTTTGTGTCCTGTACTGTGGAGACAGATACAAAATATTTGTTTAACGTCTCTGCCATTTCCTTATTCCCTATTATAATTTCTCCTGTCTCAGCCTCTAAGGGACCCAGGTTTACTTTCGCTACTCTCTTCTTTTATACATACTTGTAGAAGCTCTTAAAATCTGTTTTTATATTTCTTGCTAGTTTACTCTCATATTCAATTTTCTCTCTCTTTATCAATTTTTTGGTCATCCTTCGCTGATTTCTAAAACTCTCCCAATCCTTAGACTTACTACTTTTCTTGGCAACATTATAAGCCTCTTCTTTTAACCTAATACTATCCTTAATTTCTTTAGTTAGCCACGAATGGATCACTTTTCCTGTGGAGCTTTTATTCCTCAATGGAATGTATATTCGTTGAAAATTATGAAATATTTCTTTAAATGTTCGCCACTGCTTATCTATCATCATATCTTTTTAATCTAATTTCCCAATCAACCTTAGCCAACTCGCCCGTCATACCTATGTAGTTGGCTTTGTTTAAGTTTAAGACTCTAGTTTCGGACTTAAGTACAAGACTCTAGTTTCGGACTTAAGTACGTCACTCTCAAACTCAATATGAAATTCAATCATATTATGATCACTCTTCCACAGAGGATCCCTTATTCTGAGATTACTAATTAACCCTGTCTCATTACACAAGGCAAGATCTAAAATTGCCTGTTCTCTGGTTGGTTCCATGATGTCTTGTTCTAGGAAACTGTCTCAAATGCATTCCATGAACTCGTCCTCCAAACTACTTTTGCCAATTTGATTTGCCCAGACTATATGAAGATTAAAATCCCCCACAATTGTTGCATTACTTTTGTTACAAGCTCCTGTTATTTCTTGATTAATACTCTGTCCAACAGTATAACACTATTAGGGGGCCTATAAACTACTCCCACCATTGTTTTCTGCCCCTTGTTATTTCTTATCTCCACTCATACTGATTCATCTTCTGAGCCAAGACTACTGTCTTTGCGTCATCTTTTATTATCAAGGCTACCCCCACCCCCGCCCCCGCTTTTCTCTTTTGTCTGTCTTTTCGAAAAGTCAAGAACCCTGGAATATTTGGTTCCCAACCTTGGTCACCTTGCAACCACGTCTCAGTAATGGCTGCTAGATCAAACACATTTATCTCTATTTGTGCCATTAATTCATCTATCTTGTTATGAATGCTTCATGCATTGAGATAAAGCACCTTTAATTTTAATTTTTTACTATTTTTCCCTGATTTGACCTTGTTTACTGATGCACTATTACTGTTAAACTCTCTGTCCCTTCCTGACACAGTCTATTTATCTTTACCCAAATCGCTACACTGGTCTATTGGCTTTGACTTTTTGCTTTAGATTTATAAATTTACCCTTACCTGAACCCTTGCCCCCCTCCACCCCACTTCTTAGTTTAAAGCCCTACGTACCGCCCTAGTTATTTAATTTGTCAGGACACTGGTCCCAACTCAGGTTAAGTGGAGCCCGTCCCAACGGAACAGCTCCCACTTTCCCCAGTACTGGTGCCAGTGCCCTATCAATCGAAACCTCTGCTTCCCACACCACTCGATGAGCCACATATTTAACTCTTTGATCTGTTTGACTCTATGCCAATTTGCTTATGGCTCAGGTAGTAATCCAGAGATTATTACTTTTGAGGTTCTGCTTATTAATTTGGACCCTAGCTCCTCAAACTCCCTCAGCAGAACCTCATTCTTAGTTCTATCTATGTTGTTGGTTCCTACATGGACCACGACAACTGGATCTTCCCCCTCATGATCCAAGTTCTTCTTTAGTCACAAGGAGATATCCTTAACCCTAGCACTGGGCAGGCAATACAGCCTTCGGGACTCCCAGTCACAGATGCAGAGAACAGTATCTATCCTCCTGACTATACTATCCCCTAACATTAGCACATTCCTTTTTACTCCCCCCTCTTGAATGGTCTCCTGTACCACAGTGCCCTGGTCAAGTTGCCCATCCTCCCTGCAGTCTTTGTTCTCACCCACACAGATAGCAAGTACCCTCCTACCTATTGAACAAGGTCAAAGGCTGAGGCTCCTCCACCACTGCATCCTGGGTCTCCATACCTGCTTGACTGGCAGCCACATCCTCCTGTCCCTGACCACTGACCAAATCTAAACTACTACTTAACCTAAGGGGTGCGACTGCCTCCTGGATCAATGTGTCCAGATAACTCTCCCCCTCCCTGATACATCGCAATGTCTGCAGCTCGGACACCAGCTCAACAACTCTGAGCCGAAATTCCTCAATTTGCAGATACTTACTGTAGATATGGTTGCTCGAGATCTTGCTGGTCTTCACCAACATCCTCATACTGCAGTTACAACGCACCACCTGACCTGCCATCCCTATCAAACCTTGTTTTATATATTTAATTAATCAAAATTTTTATGTATTTAATTGACTCGGTTTATTTTTAATTTTTTTTCAAACTAATTAATTTATTTACTTTAAACTAGTTTCCCACTCTTTTTAACTTTAGTTTGAAGGCTTTTTAACCTAACTCTAACAGACTAATCACTAAGAACATTAACCACTTAAAGACACTAACCTCTAAACACAATAATCACTAAAAACACTTCCCAATAAACTGAATATTTACGCTGACTTTTCGTCTGCGCTCCTCTGTAACGTCACTTTTTGTCTTTTCTTGATTTTTTTGATTTCACCGCTCAGGTCCGCTCTTCAAGCAGGTTTTATTGGCCCCTCAGGTCTGCTCTCACTACTCCTTTTATTGGCCCCTCAGGTCCGCTCTCACTGCTCCTTTTATTGGCCCCTCAGGTCCGCTCTCCCCACTCCTTTTATTGATCCCTCAGGTCCGCTCTCCCTGCTCCTTTTATTGGCCCCTCAGGTCCGCTCTCACTGCTCCTTTTATTGGACCCTCAGGTCCGCTCTCACTGCTCCTTTTATTGGCCCCTCAGGTCCGCTCTCCCCGCTCCTTTTATTGATCCCTCAGGTCCGCTCTCACTGCTCCTTTTATTGGCCCCTCAGGTCCGCTCTCACTGCTCCTTTTATTGATCCCTCAGGTCTGCTCTTACTGCTCCTTTTATTGATCCCTCAGGTCCGCTCTCACTGCTCCTTTTATTGGACCCTCAGGTCCGCTCTTACTGCTCCTTTTATTGATCCCTCAGGTCCGCTCTCCCTGCTCCTTTTATTGGCCCCTCAGGTCCGCTCTCACTGCTCCTTTTATCGATCCCTCAGGTCCGCTCTCACTGCTCCTTTTATTGGCCCCTCAGGTCCGCTCTCCCCGCTCCTTTTATTGGCCCCTCAGGTCCGCTCTCACTGCTCCTTTTATTGGACCCTCAGGTCCGCTCTCACTGCTCCTTTTATTGGCCCCTCAGGTCCGCTCTCACTGCTCCTTTTATTGGACCCTCAGGTCCGCTCTCACTGCTCCTTTTATTGGCCCCTCAGGTCCGCTCTCACTGCTCCTTTTATTGGCCCCTCAGGTCCGCTCTCACTGCTCCTTTTATTGATCCCTCAGGTCCGCTCTCACTGCTCCTTTTATTGGCCCCTCAGGTCCGCTCTCACTGCTCCTTTTATTCATCCCTCAGGTCCGCTCTCACTGCTCCTTTTATTGGCCCCTCAGGTCCGCTCTCACTGCTCCTTTTATTGATCCCTCAGGTCCGCTCTCACTGCTCCTTTTATCGATCCCTCAGGTCCGCTCTCACTGCTCCTTTTATCGATCCCTCAGGTCCGCTCTCACTGCTCCTTTTATTGATCCCTCAGGTCTGCTCTCACTGCTCCTTTTATTGGCCCCTCAGGTCCGCTCTCCCCACTCCTTTTATTGATCCCTCAGGTCCGCTCTAACTGCTCCTTTTATTGATCCCTCAGGTCTGCTCTCACTGCTCCTTTTATTGGCCCCTCAGGTCCGCTCTCCCCACTCCTTTCATTGATCCCTCAGGTCCGCTCTCACTGCTCCTTTTATTGGACCCTCAGGTCCGCTCTCACTGCTCCTTTTATTGATCCCTCAGGTCCGCTCTCACTGCTCTTTTTATTGATCCCTCAGGTCCGCTCTCACTGCTCCTTTTATTGGCCCCTTAGGTCCGCTCTCCCCGCTCCTTTTATTGATCCCTCAGGTCCGCTCTCACTGCTCCTTTTATTGATCCCTCAGGTCCGCTCTCCCCACTCCTTTTATTGGCCCCTCAGGTCTGCTCTCACTGCTCCTTTTATTGATCCCTCAGGTCCGCTCTCCCCGCTCCTTTTATTGATCCCTCAGGTCCGCTCTCCCCGCTCCTTTTATTGATCCCTCAGGTCCGCTCTCACTGCTCCTTTTATTGATCCCTCAGGTCCGCTCTCACTGCTCCTTTTATTGATCCCTCAGGTCCGCTCTCACTGCTCCTTTTATTGGCCCCTCAGGTCCGCTCTCACTGCTCCTTTTATTGATCCCTCAGGTCCGCTCTCCCCACTCCTTTTATTGGCCCCTCAGGTCCGCTCTCACTGCTCCTTTTATTGATCCCTCAGGTCCGCTCTCCCCGCTCCTTTTATTGGCCCCTCAGGTCCGCTCTCACTGCTCCTTTTATTGGCCCCTCAGGTCCGCTCTCACTGCTCCTTTTATTGATCCCTCAGGTCCGCTCTCACTGCTCCTTTTATTGATCCCTCAGGTCCGCTCTCCCCACTCCTTTTATTGATCCCTCAGGTCCGCTCTCACTGCTCCTTTTATTGATCCCTCAGGTCCGCTCTCACTGCTCCTTTTATTGGCCCCTCAGGTCCGCTCTCACTGCTCCTTTTATTGGCCCCTCAGGTCCGCTCTCACTGCTCCTTTTATTGGACCCTCAGGTCTGCTCTCACTGCTCCTTTTATTGGCCCCTCAGGTCCGCTCTCACTGCTCCTTTTATTGATCCCTCAGGTCTGCTCTCACTGCTCCTTTTATTAATCCCTCAGGTCCGCTCTCACTGCTCCTTTTATTGATCCCTCAGGTCCGCTCTCCCCACTCCTTTTATTGATCCCTCAGGTCCGCTCTCCCCACTCCTTTTATTGGCCCCTCAGGTCCGCTCTCACTGCTCCTTTTATTGATCCCTCAGGTCCGCTCTAACTGCTCCTTTTATTGATCCCTCAGGTCTGCTCTCACTGCTCCTTTTATTGGCCCCTCAGGTCCGCTCTCCCCACTCCTTTCATTGATCCCTCAGGTCCGCTCTCACTGCTCCTTTTATTGGACCCTCAGGTCCGCTCTCCCCGCTCCTTTTATTGATCCCTCAGGTCCGCTCTCCCCACTCCTTTTATTGATCCCTCAGGTCCGCTCTCACTGCTCCTTTTATTGATCCCTCAGGTCCGCTCTCACTGCTCCTTTTATTGATCCCTCAGGTCCGCTCTCCCCACTCCTTTTATTGATCCCTCAGGTCCGCTCTCACTGCTCCTTTTATTGGCCCCTTAGGTCCGCTCTCCCCGCTCCTTTTATTGATCCCTCAGGTCCGCTCTCACTGCTCCTTTTATTGATCCCTCAGGTCCGCTCTCACTGCTCCTTTTATTGGCCCCTCAGGTCCGCTCTCACTGCTCCTTTTATTGGCCCCTCAGGTCCGCTCTCACTGCTCCTTTTATTGATCCCTCAGGTCCGCTCTCACTGCTCCTTTTATTGGACCCTCAGGTCCGCTCTCACTGCTCCTTTTATTGATCCCTCAGGTCCGCTCTCCCCACTCCTTTTATTGAACCCTCAGGTCCGCTCTCACTGCTCCTTTTATTGGCCCCTCAGGTCCGCTCTCACTGCTCCTTTTATTCATCCCTCAGGTCCGCTCTCACTGCTCCTTTTATTGATCCCTCAGGTCCGCTCTCCCCGCTCCTTTTATTGGCACCTCAGGTCCGCTCTCCCCACTCCTTTTATTGGACCCTCAGGTCCGCTCTCACTGCTCCTTTTATTGGCCCCTCAGGTCCGCTCTCCCCACTCCTTTTATTGATCCCTCAGGTCCGCTCTCACTGCTCCTTTTATTGATCCCTCAGGTCCGCTCTCACTGCTCCTTTTATTGGCCCCTCAGGTCCGCTCTCCCCACTCCTTTTATTGATCCCTCAGGTCCGCTCTCCCTGCTCCTTTTATTGACCCCTCAGGTCTGCTCTCCCCACTCCTTTTATTGATCCCTCAGGTCCGCTCTCACTGCTCCTTTTATTGATCCCTCAGGTCCGCTCTCACTGCTCCTTTTATTGGCCCCTCAGGTCCGCTCTCCCCGCTCCTTTTATTGGCCCCTCAGGTCCGCTCTCCCTGCTCCTTTTATTGGACCCTCAGGTCCGCTCTCACTGCTCCTTTTATTGATCCCTCAGGTCCGCTCTCACTGCTCCTTTTATTGGCCCCTCAGGTCCGCTCTCCCCGCTCCTTTTATTGGCCCCTCAGGTCCGCTCTCACTGCTCCTTTTATTGGCCCCTCAGGTCCGCTCTCCCCGCTCCTTTTATTGGCCCCTCAGGTCCGCTCTCCCTGCTCCTTTTATTGGACCCTCAGGTCCGCTCTCACTGCTCCTTTTATTGATCCCTCAGGTCCGCTCTCCCTGCTCCTTTTATTGGACCCTCAGGTCCGCTCTCACTGCTCCTTTTATTGATCCCTCAGGTCTGCTCTCACTGCTCCTTTTATCGATCCCTCAGGTCTGCTCTCACTGCTCCTTTTATTGGCCCCTCAGGTCCGCTCTCACTGCTCCTTTTATTGGCCCCTCAGGTCCGCTCTCCCTGCTCCTTTTATTGGACCCTCAGGTCCGCTCTCACTGCTCCTTTTATTGATCCCTCAGGTCCGCTCTCCCTGCTCCTTTTATTGGACCCTCAGGTCCGCTCTCACTGCTCCTTTTATTGATCCCTCAGGTCCGCTCTCACTGCTCCTTTTATCGATCCCTCAGGTCTGCTCTCACTGCTCCTTTTATTGGCCCCTCAGGTCTGCTCTCACTGCTCCTTTTATTGATCCCTCAGGTCCGCTCTCCCCACTCCTTTTATTGATCCCTCAGGTCCGCTCTCACTGCTCCTTTTATTGATCCCTCAGGTCCGCTCTCACTGCTCCTTTTATTGGCCCCTCAGGTCCGCTCTCCCCACTCCTTTTATTGGCCCCTCAGGTCCGCTCTCCCCACTCCTTTTATTGATCCCTCAGGTCCGCTCTCACTGCTCCTTTTATTGATCCCTCAGGTCCGCTCTCCCCACTCCTTTTATTGATCCCTCAGGTCCGCTCTCACTGCTCCTTTTATTGATCCCTCAGGTCCGCTCTCCCCACTCCTTTTATTGATCCCTCAGGTCCGCTCTCCCCGCTCCTTTTATTGATCCCTCAGGTCCGCTCTCACTGCTCCTTTTATTGATCCCTCAGGTCCGCTCTCCCCACTCCTTTTATTGATCCCTCAGGTCCGCTCTCCCCACTCCTTTTATTGATCCCTCAGGTCCGCTCTCACTGCTCCTTTTATTGGCCCCTCAGGTCCGCTCTCACTGCTCCTTTTATTGATCCCTCAGGTCCGCTCTCACTGCTCCTTTTATTGGCCCCTCAGGTCCGCTCTCACTGCTCCTTTTATTGGCCCCTCAGGTCCGCTCTCCCCACTCCTTTTATTGATCCCTCAGGTCCGCTCTCCCCACTCCTTTTATTGATCCCTCAGGTCCGCTCTCACTGCTCCTTTTATTGGCCCCTCAGGTCCGCTCTCACTGCTCCTTTTATTGGCCCCTCAGGTCCGCTCTCACTGCTCCTTTTATTGATCCCTCAGGTCCGCTCTCCCCACTCCTTTTATTGGCCCCTCAGGTCCGCTCTCCCTGCTCCTTTTATTGGACCCTCAGGTCCGCTCTCACTGCTCCTTTTATTGATCCCTCAGGTCCGCTCTCCCCACTCCTTTTATTGATCCCTCAGGTCCGCTCTCACTGCTCCTTTTATTGATCCCTCAGGTCCGCTCTCCCCACTCCTTTTATTGATCCCTCAGGTCCGCTCTCACTGCTCCTTTTATTGATCCCTCAGGTCCGCTCTCCCCACTCCTTTTATTGATCCCTCAGGTCCGCTCTCACTGCTCCTTTTATTGATCCCTCTGGTCTGCTCTCCCCACTCCTTTTATTGATCCCTCAGGTCCGCTCTCCCCACTCCTTTTATTGATCCCTCAGGTCCGCTCTCACTGCTCCTTTTATTGATCCCTCTGGTCTGCTCTCCCCACTCCTTTTATTGATCCCTCAGGTCCGCTCTCACTGCTCCTTTTATTGATCCCTCAGGTCCGCTCTCCCCACTCCTTTTATTGATCCCTCAGGTCCGCTCTCACTGCTCCTTTTATTGATCCCTCAGGTCCGCTCTCACTGCTCCTTTTATTGATCCCACAGGTCCGCTCTCACTGCTCCTTTTATTGATCCCTCAGGTCCGCTCTCACTGCTCCTTTTATTGGACCCTCAGGTCCGCTCTCACTGCTCCTTTTATTGATCCCACAGGTCCGCTCTCACTGCTCCTTTTATTGATCCCTCAGGTCTGCTCTCACTGCTCCTTTTATTGATCCCTCAGGTCCGCTCTCACTGCTCCTTTTATTGGACCCTCAGGTCCGCTCTCCCCACTCCTTTTATTGATCCCTCAGGTCCGCTCTCACTGCTCCTTTTATTGATCCCTCAGGTCCGCTCTCCCCACTCCTTTTATTGATCCCTCTGGTCCGCTCTCACTGCTCCTTTTATTGGCCCCTCAGGTCCGCTCTCACTGCTCCTTTTATTGATCCCTCAGGTCCGCTCTCCCCACTCCTTTTATTGGACCCTCAGGTCCGCTCTCACTGCTCCTTTTATTGATCCCTCAGGTCCGCTCTCACTGCTCCTTTTATTGATCCCTCAGGTCCGCTCTCCCCACTCCTTTTATTGATCCCTCTGGTCCGCTCTCACTGCTCCTTTTATTGGCCCCTCAGGTCCGCTCTCACTGCTCCTTTTATTGATCCCTCAGGTCCGCTCTCCCCACTCCTTTTATTGGACCCTCAGGTCCGCTCTCACTGCTCCTTTTATTGGCCCCTCAGGTCCGCTCTCACTGCTCCTTTTATTGATCCCTCAGGTCCGCTCTCACTGCTCCTTTTATTGGCCCCTCAGGTCCGCTCTCACTGCTCCTTTTATTGATCCCTCAGGTCTGCTCTCACTGCTCCTTTTATTGATCCCTCAGGTCCGCTCTCACTGCTCCTTTTATTGATCCCTCAGGTCCGCTCTCCCCGCTCCTTTTATTGATCCCTCAGGTCCGCTCTCACTGCTCCTTTTATTGATCCCTCAGGTCCGCTCTCACTGCTCCTTTTATTGATCCCTCAGGTCCGCTCTCACTGCTCCTTTTATTGATCCCTCAGGTCCGCTCTCCCTGCTCCTTTTATTGGCCCCTCAGGTCCGCTCTCACTGCTCCTTTTATTGGCCCCTCAGGTCCGCTCTCCCCACTCCTTTTATTGATCCCTCAGGTCCGCTCTCACTGCTCCTTTTATCGATCCCTCAGGTCTGCTCTCCCCGCTCCTTTTATTGGACCCTCAGGTCTGCTCTCACTGCTCCTTTTATTGGACCCTCAGGTCTGCTCTCACTGCTCCTTTTATTGATCCCTCAGGTCCGCTCTCACTGCTCCTTTTATTGATCCCTCAGGTCCGCTCTCACTGCTCCTTTTATTGGACCCTCAGGTCCGCTCTCCCGGCTCCTTTTATTGATCCCTCAGGTCCGCTCTCACTGCTCCTTTTATCGATCCCTCAGGTCTGCTCTCCCCGCTCCTTTTATTGGACCCTCAGGTCTGCTCTCACTGCTCCTTTTATTGGACCCTCAGGTCTGCTCTCACTGCTCCTTTTATTGATCCCTCAGGTCCGCTCTCACTGCTCCTTTTATTGATCCCTCAGGTCCGCTCTCACTGCTCCTTTTATTGGACCCTCAGGTCCGCTCTCCCGGCTCCTTTTATTGATCCCTCAGGTCCGCTCTCACTGCTCCTTTTATTGGACCCTCAGGTCCGCTCTCCCTGCTCCTTTTATTGATCCCTCAGGTCCGCTCTCACTGCTCCTTTTATTGGACCCTCAGGTCCGCTCTCCCCACTCCTTTTATTGGACCCTCAGGTCCGCTCTCACTGCTCCTTTTATTGATCCCTCAGGTCCGCTCTCCCCGCTCCTTTTATTGATCCCTCAGGTCCGCTCTCCCTGCTCCTTTTATTGATCCCTCAGGTCCGCTCTCACTGCTCCTTTTATTGATCCCTCAGGTCCGCTCTCACTGCTCCTTTTATTGATCCCTCAGGTCTGCTCTCACTGCTCCTTTTATTGATCCCTCAGGTCCGCTCTCACTGCTCCTTTTATTGGCCCCTCAGGTCCGCTCTCACTGCTCCTTTTATTGGCCCCTCAGGTCCGCTCTCACTGCTCCTTTTATTGGCCCCTCAGGTCCGCTCTCCCTGCTCCTTTTATTGATCCCTCAGGTCCGCTCTCCCCGCTCCTTTTATTGATCCCTCAGGTCCGCTCTCACTGCTCCTTTTATTGGACCCTCAGGTCCGCTCTCCCTGCTCCTTTTATTGGCCCCTCAGGTCCGCTCTCCCTGCTCCTTTTATTGATCCCTCAGGTCCGCTCTCCCTGCTCCTTTTATTGGCCCCTCAGGTCCGCTCTCCCTGCTCCTTTTATTGGCCCCTCAGGTCCGCTCTCACTGCTCCTTTTATTGATCCCTCAGGTCCGCTCTCACTGCTCCTTTTATTGGCCTATAAGTGCAGTATGTGGTCAATGAGCTTAATGCACAGCAACCTAAAAGTCTGGGTTATCACCTTACAATAAATGATGAATCAGAGATGAAAGTTCATGCAAGTTGAGATTTAGGGTCTTAATTTGGATGACCTGAAATCTGACCCTTTGAAGCTGTGTCTATATCTTGAATTTTAAGGCTGGAGCAGCAAACGGGAAAATAGCCTTTATTACAGTGCCTGACTGCCAAGTATATAGCATAATTCTTGTCCATGATCTTTAATGTTCCTTATTTAGACAAAGTTGCTTCATGAAAATATAGGACTGCTTCACCTCTATAGGCATACACTTAGATACATTTCATTTTTGAGCAGTGTACATGTTGCAGAGGTGCAGCTGACCAACTAACTGATACTGGGAGTATTCAGATCATACTGTGAGCTGAGAGCACATTGCTGCAGAGGATGGTGAAATGAACAATGTGTACAATGTGTTTACATTGGTAAAACCAGCCCCTTCTGTCCTTTATTCAAACACTAAGAAGCTTTAAGATTGAACAGATGCTTACCCACCACATTGCTGAAATTTCCTCTTCCTACCAGACTAGAAAGGATTAAACAGATGCATATTAAGTTTACTGCAAATCAGTGTGATACCATATTCTATACCAATTCATATTGGAATAAGAAACTAGATATTAATTGAACAACATGTTGTAATTAAAAGGGGACTGCCAATTGCTTGTGGAGCTATTGAGCAGCCTGGAACATCTTTTGTGATAAATAGCTCTGTATTGGCACAATTTAAGACTGTCTGCATTACAGTGGATGTATCGATTTGCTGCAGGCCTATAGTCTTGTAAGATATAGGGCCCATTTTAACCCTGCCTGACCAGCAGAAATTGGGTGGGCTGTTAAAATGGCCGCAGCAACATACCACATTTGATGCTTGCAGCTTTAACCTGCTCTTTTGAACAGGTGAGTGGGACACCTGCCAGAAGGTAGCAGGCCACAACTGCAGTTTTAATACAAGCCCAGTGTGGGAAGGCTGACCTGGCAGCAAGCAGATCCGGGGCCAGAAGAGACCCAAAAAGATAGGTAACTTTTTGATTTGTTTTGTTTTCCTGTGAGCCAGGATGACCAGGAGTGCTCCTCTGTGCCCCAAAAGGAAGCATTGGGCCTACCCCTCCCTCGGCTTTTCTCCTCCTCCCCCGACTGCGATGCCCTCCCTCTCCCCCATAGCACTTAACTGACTGTTGGGAACTGTTCCTTCGGGTCCCCAGCAGCGGCCTCCTGCTGCCAAAATCCCACTCCCAACTGCTTCTCAGCTGGTGCTACCCGGGCCACACTATGCAGAACCCAGATGGTTCCTCCCCACCCTCCCCCGGCTCAGCCCGCCCACTCGACTCTCGCCAGGAGTTAAAATACGGGCATATAGTCTTAATTTTTTTCTTTTGATTGTTTAAATTTGCTGTTGAATATGCGTGAGGTGAGTTGTCATGTGATTGCGGAACTGAAGATCCAACTTTACAATCTGAGATGAAAGTCAGGAGTGTGATGGAATACTCTCCACTTGCCTGGATGAGTGTAGCTCTAACAACACTCAAGAAGATTGACACCATCCAGGACAAAGCAGCCCGCTTGATTGGCACCCCATCCACCACCCTAAACATTCACTCCCTTCACCACCGACGCACTGTGGCTGCAGTGTGTACCATCCACAGGATGCACTGCAGCAACTCGCCAAGGCTTCTTTGACAGCACCTCCCAAACCCACAACCTCTACCACCTAGAAGGACAAGTGCAGCAGGCGCATGGGAACAACACCACCTGCACATTCTCCTCCAAATCACACACCATCCCGACTTGGAAATATATCACCGTTCCTTCATCATCGCTGGGTCAAAATCCTGGAACTCGCTTCTGAACAGCACTGTGGGAGAACTTTCACCACACGGACTGCAGCGGTTCAAGAAGGCGGCTCACCACCACCTTCTCAAGGGCAATTAGGGATGGGCAATAAATGCCGGCCTCGCCAGCGACGCCAACATCCCATGAACAAATAAAAAAAATCTTGAAGACTTTTTGGAGTTGATGCGCACCTTAATACAAATTGATTCTTTCATGTGTAACTGTTAAATGTTATCATTGTACTGAGAGCTTCTTATGTTGAATTCTGCTGTAAAATCTTGCCTCAGATCAGCTTTCTGATTGTCATTAAAACAAAATTATTGCATTTACATTTATGCATTCTGAAACATTTCTCAACATTCAAAGTGAATAATTTCTTTGCTTTGCTAAAGCATCCATCAGTATTGTCCAAAAAGGTTCTGTACAGTGCCTTCCATAGTTCAGTAAATTTTGCTGATTAGTTATAAGGTGAAATATATTTCAGTACCAGTCAATGATTACCATTATTCTTTCTTAATCACTTGAATAATTTCTGAGATTATTGATTACAAATCAATGTGTTTATTCAACCATCTCTTCTTGACTAGACAGCCACATATGTAATGCTGGTGAATTATTCCTCTTAAGCACTGCAGAGTAATAGGTATCATCAGAAATTGAGCAGTTTCTCCCCAAACTATCCTTATTAGCTTGATGCTAAATAAACAAACTGACCAGTAAATTATCCATGCATACTTAATTCTTTGCTGTTTAAATACAAAACATACAAAATGCAGGAATGTCTAGAAAATTCAAGAGCTGGAACAAGGACTACTGGTCTCTCTTGTAATTCTGTTAGTGAAGACACGCATTGGGCCAGATTCTGCTGCGAGAATCCGGCCCAATGTGTGCCTTCAGTAACAGAATTACAAGAGAGACCAGTAGTCCTTGTTCCAGCTCTTGAATGGCGAACGAATGGCGCCAGCTGTGCGTTAGACTTGGACTTGCCCACAGACTTTCTCTGGAGTTTTGCACGGCAAGTTACTGTAAGTTCGAGAGCCAAACAACGCGCACCCTCTGCAGGGCATTTGGGGCCAGTATGAAGAGGGCAAGCAGCTGTTTATCCCCTTAACCAATCAGATTGAAGAATCATTAATGAGCAGCGCCGAGTCAGAACTAGGAAGTGTAAGTTAGAACAGTGAATTCAGTGTCAGATCAGGTACAGAGAGTGAAATATAGAGAGGGAAAGAAAGATTGGATTAAGAGGGTTGTGAATCTTTGGGATTCTCTACCCAGAGGGCTGTGGATGCTGATTCATTGAATATATTCAAGGCTGAGATCGATAGATTTTTGGACTCTCGGCGAATCAAGGGATATGGGGATCGGGCGGGAAAGTGGAGTTGAGGTCGAAGATCAGCCATGATCTGATTGAATGGCAGAGCAGGCTTGAGGGGCCATATGGCCTACTCCTGCTCCTATTTCTTATGTTCTTATATTCTTAAGAGAGATAAAAGAGACAGAAAAAAAAGTGAAAAAAAAATTTAAATTTTTAAAAAAATCTCCAAGAATAATTAAAAGCTCTAGATCGAGACTCCACATTTGTAAAAGTTAATTTTCAGTGTCAGAGAGGTTGTTTGGCAGTAATTACAAGACATACCATGCTGTTAAAAGGGTACCTACACTGGAATGGACAAGCCCTAACTTTCTGTGGTGAGTTTAGTCCATATCTACGATATCAGCTTTACATAGAATTACATAGAATGTACAGCACAGAAACAGGCCATTTGGCCCAACAGGTTCATGCTCCACATGAGCCTTCTCCCTCCCTACTTCATCTAACCCTATCAGCATATTCTTCTATTCCTTTCTCCCTCATGTGTTTATCTAGCTTCCCCTTAAATGCACCAATGCTAGTCGCCTCAACTACACCTTGTGGTAGCGAGTTTCACATACTAACCATCTCTGGGTAAAGAAGTTTCTCCTGAATTCCCTATTGGATTTATTAGTGACTATCTTATATTTATGGCCCCTAGTTCTGGTCTCCCCCACAAGTGGAAATATCTTCTCTACGTCAACCCTATCAACCCTTTCATAATCTTAAAGACCTCTATCAGGTCACCTCTCAGTCTTCTCTTTTCGAAAGAAAAGAGCTCCAGCCTATTCAATCTTTCCAGATAGGTATAACCTCTCTGTTCTGATGTCATCCTAGTAAATCTTTTTTGCTCGTTCTCCAGTGTCTCTATATCCTTTTTATAATATGGAGACCAGAACTGTTCACAGTACTCCAAATGTGGTCTAACTAAGGTTCTCGACAGGTTTAACATAAATTCCCTGCTTTTCAATTCTATCCCTCTAGAAATGAACCCCTGTGCTTTGTTTGCATTTTTTTGGCCTTAATAACTTGTGTTGCTACTTTTAGTGATTTGTGCATCTTAACCCCCAGATCCCTCTGCTCCTCTACCCCATTTAGACTCTTATTTTCCAAGGAGGTATGTGGCCCCCTTATTCTTCCTATCAAAATGTAGCATCTCACACTTATCTATTATTAGAATCATAGAATCATAGAAGTTTACAACATGAAAACAGGCCCTTCGGCCCAACATGTCCATGTCGCCCAGTTTATACCACTAAGCTAGTCCCAATTGCCTGCACTTGGCCCATATCCCTCTATACCCATCTTACCCATGTAACTGTCCAAATGCTTTTTAAAAGACAAAATTGTACCCGCCTCTACTACTGCCTCTGGCAGCTCGTTCCAGACACTCACCACCCTTTGAGTGAAAAAATTGCCCCTCTGGACCCTTTTGTATCTCTCCCCTCTCACCCTAAATCTATGCCCCTTCGTTATAGACTCCCCTACCTTTGGGAAAAGATTTTGACTATCTACCTTATCTATGCCCCTCAATATTTTATAGACTTCTATAAGATCACCCCTAAACCTCCTTCTCTCCAGGGAAAAAAGTCTTAGTCTATCCAACCTCTCCCTATAAGTCAAACCATCAAGTCCCGGTAGCATCCTAGTAAATCTTTTCTGCACTCTTTCTAGTTTAATAATATCCTTTCTATAATAGGGTGACCAGAACTGTACACAGTATTCCAAGTGTGGCCTTACTAATGTCTTGTACAACTTCAACAAGACATCCCAACTCCTGTATTCAATGTTCTGACCAATGAAATCAAGCATCCTGAATGCCTTCTTCACTACCCTATCCACCTGTGACTCCACTTTCAAGGAGCTATGAACCTGTACTCCTAGATCTCTTTGTTCTATAACTCTCCCCAACGCCCTACCATTAACGGAGTAGGTCCTGGCCCGATTCGATCTACCAAAATGCATCACCTCACATTTATCTAAATTAAACTCCATCTGCCATTCATCGGCCCACTGGCCCAATTTATCAAGATCCCGTTGCAATCCCAGATAACCTTCTTCACTGTCCACAATGCCACCAATCTTGGTGTCATCTGCAAACTTACTAACCATGCCTCCTAAATTCTCATCCAAATCATTAATATAAATAACAAATAACAGCGGACCCAGCACCGATCCCTGAGGCACACCGCTGGTCACAGGCCTCCAGTTTGAAAAACAACCCTCTACAATTTTGTATCCAATTGGCTACCTCACCTTGGATCCCGTGAGATTTAACCTTATGTAACAACCTACCATGAAATTCATTTGTCAATTACGCACCCATTCTGCAAGTTTATTAATGTCTTCCTGTATTTTGTCGCAGTCCTCCTCAGTATTAACTATAACCCCCAATTTGGTGTCGTCCACAAATTTTGAAATTGTACTTCTGACTCCTGAGTCCAAATCTTTCATGTAAATGGTGAACAACAGTGGTCCCAGCACCAAACCTTGGGAACATCACTTCCCACCATTTGCCAGTTTGAGTAACTACCTTTAACCGCTACTGTCTGTTTTCTGTTTTGTAGCCAGCTTGCTATCCATTCTGTTACTTGTCCCCTGATTCCATATGCTCTGACCTTAGTCATGAGTCTACTATGCAGTACAGGAACTCGAAGCCATTCAATACCTTTGGATTGGGAACCAGACAGTGAGATGCTGTTTTAGCGCAGCTTACAGAGGGGCAGGGCATCTCGGACAGCAGCTTCCTGATTTTCGCATTTAACTGTGCATGTGCGCCCACCAACAGTTGCTGCCTGATTTGCGCATAAATAACGGTGAGCGTTGTTAGCCTCACCGTTATTTTCACAGCAAAATCCAGCCCAATGTATGCGTCTATATTATGTAGACAGAAACATTATGAGACAAGGTGGTAGTGCAATAGTTTGTAGGTTTGAATCCCAGCACTGTCTGACACTCTTATCTTGCAAGCTGCATATATGATGAGTTTCAGTAGTTTCTGGTTGCTTCCTGGAGTTGAGCATGTCATCTTCGAGTATTGGCTGACTACCTCTGCCCATCTTATCCCATAGCAAGTGCATTTCCTAATGGCTAAACAGACAGCAGCATTGACATCAGTATTCATTTGTAGACAGTATGATCATGAGCCATAGGGCAAGGAATAATATCAGAGGGAAAATAACTACTACTTACCATAAAGCTTGTGTATAAAAGTAACATTGAATATTTTGAGATATTTTCCCATTAAAACTACATCCTAACTGTTAATCTACCATGCATTATTTTCTTCTTGGTTTGTGGAAATAGATTTGCAGTTGGTTTCCTGAATATAAATGTGCCTTTGACTAAAATCCAAATTTTCTCTTCAGCAGCAGAATTTTAAAAAGTCTAAATTAAAACATATATCAAGTGTAGTGTTCTGTTCTACAGTTGCCATTTCCTTCAGCTGATACAGGGAGAAATTTAGGGAGCAATATTTTTTTTTTAAATGATTCATTCTCAGGATGTGGGTGTCACTGGCAAGGCTGGCATTTATTGCTCATCCTTAGTTGCCGTTGAGAAGGTGGTGGTAAGCCTTCTTCTTGAATCGCTGCAGTCTGTGTGGTGAAGGTACTCTCACAGTGCTGTTAGGTTGGGAGTTCCTGGATTTTGACCTAGCAACAATGAAGGAACGGCGATATATGTACAAGTCAGGATGGTGTGTGACTTGGAGGAGAACTTGGAGGTGATGCCGTTCCCATGCATCTGCTGCCCTTGACCTTCTAGGTAGTCGCGGGTTGGGGAGCTGCTGCTGCAGAAGCCTTGGCAAGTTGCTGCAGTGCATCCCGTAGATAATACACGCTGCAACCACAGTAAGCCAAAGGTGGAGGGAATGGATGTTTAAGCCAGTGGATGGGGTAATTTTCCTTATTAAAATAAGATTTCTATAAATTTTACAAAAGGTCATCATGCACGAAGTACTGTTGTGGCTCACCATTGAAATGTATTGAATGGCGTGAAGTTGCTGTATTTGAACGGTAGATATGAACTAAACTCACCACAAAAAGTTGTCTTGTCCATTTCAGTCTAAGTACCCTTTTAACAATGTAATAAGTGTTAATTACTGCCAATCAACCTCTCTGGCACTGAAAATTAACTATTACAAGTGTGGAATCTCATTTCTTCAGGTTTTAATTGTTGTTGGATATTTAAAAAATTTAAAATTTAAAATTAAAAACTTATTTTTTAACTCTTCCTTTCTGTCTTTTTTTTCTCTCTTAATCCAATCTTTCTTCCCTCTCTTTAATTTCTTTCTGTACCTGTTTTGATATTGAATTCACCCACTCTAATTTGCATTTGCTTCTCAGTCCTTGCGCTGTTTATCTCACAATCCTCCAATCTGTTTGGTTAAGGAGATACACAGTTGCTTGCCCGGTTCACTCAGGTCCCAGATGCCTTGTTTCCCTCGCTGTGTCGTTATCAGCTCGCACTTTCAGCAACTTGCCACACCTAAAATATAATTGAGATTAAACGAGCAAGGGCAAGTCTAACTAATGGCGGATGCTGTTTGTTGCCTTGCTACAGCAAATTATGGGTGATTTATTTTGTTGCTGTATTCACCCCTTGTGTGTTGTGAATTTTTCTGTCTTTGTTGTGTGTGTCCCCTCCTAATAAGGGCTCCTCAGATAAGAGAGTAGCATTGGCAGATTGCTGCATAGCCACCTTGCTAGCTGCAGGGATTCAGAGGGCTGCTATCCGATCTGTACCATGGGTATCTGTTGCTTTAACCACTCTGGGCTGTGTTTTTAACAGACAGCACCTATTGACAGATGTTATTTGGGAAGAGCGCAGAGGAAAATGGGCACTCATCATGATACTTATCCATTTGGATACTGTCTTGTTATATGCACAGTGTGCAGGACCAGTGTGCATGGACTTAGTGATGTAATATATTGTGCAAATTATGATATGTACAATGGAATTTTCATAACCCTGCTATTTTCACTTTGACATTACTTGCTACGTCGTTGCTATTAGAGCGAACAGCTCTATATGTTAGCACAGCAGTTTTGGCATCCATCGTTAACAGCTATCATTTTGCTTCCTGCCCTGTGCTGCTGGTTTATAGTAACATTTAAACTTTATCTTTGTGCTCTTTAAGTTGTGTAACTTCTGAGCCTCCAAATTTACTGAGTCACTGACCCTGAGTACATTCTCACTTATTGTCAGGCTTGATGCCTCCTTTGAATTTTGGGAAGCAGCCATCGCTGTCCAAAAATGTACCTGCATCACTTTATTATAGAAATCCTTTGGGTTTCAAGGGTCTGTCTTCAAATGAACCTTTTTCATTTGCCATTTAGCCCTTTTCACCAAAAATTGCACAGTCCAGCACCAGATTAATTAACTTTTCAACATTTATGCTGGTTAAGTAGCTCATTAGCTACTTGTGAAGGATTAAAAGTTGATTATTGCAGACGCATTGTAATTGCTTGCTTTTTTTTGTTGCCTTTAACAAAATTATAATCGTAGAAATCATACATTTCAAAGCTCTTGTCCCTGAAATGTTATTATTGGCTCACTGCTTTCGGAATAGAACTGGTATTTCTCCAATTTAATGTTTATTTTAAACATATAGGTTTAATGTACTTATACTAAATTCCTCTCTGCATTAAAATAATACAGGGAGAAATTTGGTACAGGTGAATTAAGTGTTTGGAAAAGAATAGCACCAATCATAATTTCTACCCTCTAGACTCTTGTCTGCTGCAGTGTTGCAGAAGTTATCAGTCCCTAAAAATAAGCAAATATGGGGAAAGGTTTCCTTTTTGCGATATATCTGCAAAAATTGTAATAAAGAATGGGTTTATGATTTTGCTGCACGTAGCGTACAGTCTATCCGGGGGGAATTTTAACCCCCTGGATGGGCAGGAGAGGGACGGGGGGGTTAAATTCTCAAAAATAGGAAACTCAACCCCAACTCGACACGAACGTGCCTACTTCCGGTTTAATTGGGGCGAGTTGGGGGTCAGGCGAGAAACCCGTACTCGAGAGGCAGATCGGTAATTATAATATGTTAATGCAGCTGCATGCCTCAGATCTGGCAACCATTTAGGTTTAACAGCTGGTAGTGCCCTATGTTCTGAAAGAGGCCAAGTATAGTTTGGATCCCATCCTCCTGGGCGTTCCTCCCCTGAAACGCTGTTAGACCCTATACCCCTGCGCCCACCCCAATACTGCCAAAATTTTTTTTATTCGTTCATGGAATGTGGGCGTCGCTGGCGAGGCCAGCATTTATTGCCCATCCCTAATTGCCCTTGAGAAGGTGGTGGTGACCTGCCTTCTTCAACCGCTGTAGTCTGCACCAGCAAGACCCCCAATACTGCCAGACTTTGCCTCCTGGTGCTCTAAAACACCCTCCGCATGGGCTTCAGAACCTCATGTTGAAACTGCCCCCTCCAATCTCAGGTTCGGAGACCCCCCTCAAAGTGCTCACAAACCCCTAGACTGCACTTTCAGAGTTCCGTAATCCTCCCTCAATGCTTTCAGACCCTAAGACCTCCTTCCCAAATGCTCTCAGATCCCAGAATCTGCCACACTGTTCCCAGAACATCTTTTTCAAGTGTTCTCAAAACCCTCATCCCAGATACCAGGACCCTCTCAAAGCACTCCAAGATTCTAAACATCCATCAGTTTGCCTCTTTGAATGTGTGTTTTCTTTTTCCTCAGTAGTTAAACCTCTAGTAATCACTAAGAGGAGTATTGCTAGTATTTGAGTGAGGGCACAGGGAAGCTGCTGCAGAGGGAGAATAGGAATTCTGAGACCTCAGAGTTGGGACATGGTAAAATCAGAAAACAGGTTCCCAGGCCCTGTACTATCTGTCAGCAACATCATGGGAAATTTAAATATGGATCAATGAATATATTAAATTGTAAGTAGAAATATAAGGGATATTTGAAAAGTATAAATAAGGCAGTATTGGAGTATGTGTAGTGATGGTTGATCAGACCAGAGCCTGAAGCCCAGGACTGAAGGTCAAGGTCTGTTTGGGCTACGTGTGAGCAATGATCAGGCAATAAAAACAAAAAACAATTAATGTCAAGGCAGAGGCTGTAGGCCAGAGTCGAAGGTGAAAAACATAACGTTGCACCAGGAGATGTATGCTATGACATGAGGATGAAAAATAAATAATTAAAGTCCAACTGGAGATGAATAAAAGATAATTTATGATGAAAGAAAAATAATCACGCTGGAGACTGTAGGCCTGGGAAAAGAGTACGGCTGAGTCTGGGCACTGGCTGATAGTATTATAGTAAGTACAGCACAGGAGGAGGCCATTTGGCCCTGCGATCCTGTGCCAGCTCTTTGAAAGAGCTATCTAATTAGTTCCATTCTCCTGCTCTTTCCCATTAGCCCTGTACATTTTTTCCCTTCAAGTATTTATCCAATTCCCTTTTGAAAGTTACTATTGAATCTGTTTACACCACCCTTTCAGGAAGTGCATTCCAGACCGTTATATCTTGCTGCGTTAAGATTTGTTTCCTCATGTTGCCTGTGGCTGCTTTGCTGACCACCTTAAATCTGTATCCTCAGGTTACTGATGCATCTGCCACTGAAAACAGTTTCTCCTTATTTACTCTATCAAAACCCTTCATGATTTTGAACACCTCTATCAAATCTCCCTTTAACCTTCTCTGTTCTAAGGAGAACAACCCCAGCTTCTCTAGTCTCTGCACATAACTGAAGTCCCTCATCCCTGGCACCATTCTCTTCTGCACCCTCTCTAAGGCCTTGACATCCTACCTAAAGTGTGGTGTCCAGAATTGAACACAATATTCCAGCTGAAGCCTAACCAGTGTTTTATAAAGGTTTAGCATAACTTCCTTGCTTTTTCACTCTATGACTCTATTAATAAAGCCCAGGATCCCATATGCTTTTTTAACAGCCTTTTCAAATTGTCCTGCCACCTTCAAAGATTTGTGTATGTGCACATCCAGGTCTCTCTGTTTCTGCACCCCCTGTAAAATTGTACCATTAGGTTATATTGCCTCTCCTCGTTCTTCCTACCGAAATGTATCACCTCGCATTTTTCTGGGTTAAATTTCATCTGCCACGTGTCCGCCTAGGCCACCAGCCTCTCTATATCCTCTTGAAGTCCATCACTAGCCATCTCACTGTTTGCTACCCTTCCAAGTTTTGTGTCATCTGCAAATTTTGAAATTGTGCCTTGTACACCATGTCCAAATCATTAATATATATCAAGAAAAGCAGTGGTCCCAGCACCGACCCCTGGGGAACACCACTGTACACCTCCCTCCAGTCTGAAAAACAACCATTCACCACTACTCTCTGTTTCCTGTCCTTTAGCCAATTCTGTATCCATGTTACTACTGCCCCCTTTATTCCATGGGCCGCAATCTTGATGATAAGCCTACCGTGCGGCACTTTATCAAACACCTTTTGAAAGTCCATATACACCACATCAACTGCATTGCCCTCATCAAAAAACTCTATCAGGTTAGTTAAACACGATTTGCCTTTAACAAATCTGTGCTGGCTTTCCCTAATCAATCTACCCTCGTCCAAGTGACTGTTAATTCTGCCCCAGATTATCATTTCTAAAAGTTTCCCCACCACTGAGGTTAACCTGACTGGCCTATAGTTGCTGTGTTTATCCTTACATCCTTTTTTGAACAAGGGTGCAACATTTGCAATTCTCCAGTCCTCTGGTACCACTCCCGTATCTATGGATGTTTGGAAGATTATGGCCAGTACCTCCGCAATTTCCACCTTTACTTCCCTCAGCAACCTATGATGCAGCCCATCCGGACCGGGTGACTTATCTACTTTAAGTACAGCTAGCCTTTCAAGTACCTCTTCTTTATCAATTTTTATCCCATCCAGTATCTCATCTGTATCTTTCTTTACTGAGACTCTGGCAGCATCTTCTTCCTTGTTAAAGACAGATGCAAAGTATTCATTTAGTACCTCGGCATTCCCCTCTGCCTCCATGAGTTGATCTCCTTTATGGTCCTTAATCGGCCCCACCCCTCCTCTTACTACCCATTTACTGTTTACATGCCTGTAGAAGACTTTTGGATTCTCTTTTATGTTGGCCGCCAGTCTATTCTCATACACTCTCTTTGCCCCTCTTATTTCCTTTATCACATCTGCTCTGAACTTTCTATATTCTGCCTGGTTCTCACTTGTGTTATCAACCTGACATCTGTCATACGCCCCTTTTTTCCCTTTCATCTTACTCACTATCTCTTTTATCATCCAGGGAGCTCTGGCTTTAGTTGCCCTACCTTTCTGCCTCTTAGGAATGTGCCTAGGCTTAACCTGATCCATCTCCTCCTTAAAGGCCTCCCACTGTTCAATTACAGTTTTGCCTGCCAATCTTTGATTCCAATTTACCCGGGCCAGATCTGTTCTCATCCTATTGAAATTGGCCCTCCTCCAATTGAGTATTTTTACTTTAGAGTGGTCCGTGTCCCTTTCCATAGTTATTGTAAACCTTATGATACTATGGGCGCTAAACTGGGCCGTGTAGCGCCCGTTATTTCGGCGCTGTGTGGCCTCCCTGATATCCAAGATGCCATCTTGGTATTGGAGTTAGCGCTGGCACAGATAACGAATGCTGGTGATATGTAAAGTAGGGAGAAAATGGCTTCAATCAGTGTGCAACGCTGATTTAAAGTGAAAGACATTATTTTGGGACTTAACGCTCAACTCAATGCACAGTCTTAACCCCGACCATCTGAACGTGTCTTAGAGTGCCTGGAGGACCCCCACAAGTGCTATTTAAAAGGACCATTCAGGATTTACAGGTTAGTGGCTGGATTATTGCTTCTGGCTGCTGAGACATTTGTAACCGTTTTTGGAGGTCTCCTAGACTTGAATACTAGGACTAGGGGACATAGCCTAACATTTAGAGCCAGGACGTGCAGGAATGAAGTGAGGAAACGCTTCTACATGCAAAGGGTGGGAGAAGTTTGGAATGCTCATCTGCAAACGGCAGTTGATGCTAGCTCAATTTTGAATGTTAAATTTGAGATTGATTGATTTCTGTGAACCAAGGGTATTAAGGGACATGGAACCACGGCGGGTATATGGAGTTTGGTCACAGGTCCAGCATGATCTCATTGACTGGCGGAACAGGCTTGAGGGGCTAAATGCCACTGCCATTTGCTGCCTCATGATATGCGCCACCTTCTCCTGCAAGAAAGCAGGACGTTTGTCTCGACGATGTGCATGTCATGGTTAAATAGTTGCCAGTGTGTGTGGCCTGTGAGTTGTGGGTGGGCGGCTTGCAACAGTGGCAATGTGTGAGAGTGAGAGGAAGCATCTGGTTGGAAGAGTTGAGTACTGATGGAAAGAGTGAGTTTGTTGGTATGTGGGGAATGGGGGGTGTAGTGCGTGGTGCAGTTGGTAGGAGACGCCACTTGACAGTTGACCACACTTACCTTGACCACTCATGTCAAAGCATTGAACTTCTTTTTGCACTGCATCCATGTTCATGATTCTGTGCGCCTGGCATTGACTTTGTCCCCGCTGCCTCCCACTGCCTTTTGGATATATGTCTGGAGATCCTCTTGCACCCTCCCCCCCCCCTCTCCACCCCATCCCATGGATATAGGATGTCCCTCCTTCTGTCCAACTCTTGCACCAAGGTCTCTAGCCTGGTATCAACTCAGATCGACAGATTGATGAGGTCTGGCGTGCAGATTGGAGGATGTGGGATTTAGTAGTGCACAACCTTTATTCAATGTTTTAACATAACTCATCAGTGTGTAAACATAGGGATGGAACCTGCATCTGTGTTTTCCGTGTGCGATGTCTGATCTCCGTTAAACTCCATGCAGACAGTAGACTGTTATTTTCAGCAAATAACTGGTACCAACTACCTTTAAGAGATTTCTAAAAAACATGTTCCCTTTAAGAGATTGGGCTGCCCCTGCTGGTGGAAAGTGCAAATTGCATTGATTCCATGTACAAGGCCCGGAATGGAACGCTGATTGCAGGTTAGTGCTCAGGCCGGCTGAAACTCCCGTCCTGCCCACGCATGGGTCATTTGGCGCGGCGTAATAGCGCATCACGCGAACCCTGCCCAAAAACGGCCCTTATCCAATTTTTCCCCCTATGATCGCTGCTCCCTAAATGTTCCCCCACTGATACTTGCTCCACTTGGCCCATCTCATTCCCATGAACCAAATCCTGCAATGCCTCCTTCCTCATTGGGCCGGAAGCATACTGGTTAAGAAAGTTATTCTGAACACATTTCAAAAATTCCTCCCCCTTTGTGCCCCTTATATTATTACTATCCCAGTCTATATTAGGATAGTTGAAGTCCCCCGTTATCACTACTCTATGGCTTTTGCACCTCTCTGTAATTTCCCTGCAAATTTGCTCCTCTATATCCTTCCCACTAGTTGGTGGCCTATAGAATACACCCAGTAGTGTAATGGCACCTCTTTTATTTCTTAAATCTAAACAAATAGATTCTGTCCTTTACTACATTTCTGAGTTTTGTGTCATCTGCAAATTTTGAAATGACACCCTCTATACTCAAGTCCAGGTCATTAATAAATATCAAAAAGAGCAGTAGTCCATATACTGACCCTTGGGGAACACCACTATATACTTCCCTCCAGTTCACCGCTACCCTCTGCTTTCTGTCCCCTAGCCAATTTGGCATCTATACTGCCAGTGTCCCTTTAATCCCATGGGCTTTAATTTTGCTAACAAATCTATTATGTGGTACTTTATCGAATGACTTTTGAAAGTCTATATACACAACCTCAACCGCACTACCCTCATCAACCCTCTCCGTTACTTCATCAAAGAACTCAATCAAGTTAGTCAAACACGATTTGCCTTTAACAAATCTGTGCTGACTTTCATTTATTAGCCCATACTTTTCCAAGTGCCAATTAATTTGATCCCGGATTATTGTCTCTAAAGGTTTCCCCACCACCGATTTTAGGTTGACTGGCCTGTAATTGCTAGGTTTATCCCTCTCCCCTTTCTTCAACTGGGGGGCGGGGGGGGTAACATTTGCAATCCTCTAGTCCTCTGGCATCATCCCCATATCTAAGGAGGATTGGAAGATTGTGGCCAGTGCCTCGGCAGTTTCCACCCTTACTTTCCTCAGTAACCTAGGATGCCACCCGTCTGAACCGGGTGATCTTTCTACTTTGGGTACTGCCAATCTTTTAAGTACCTCCTCTTTACATATTTTTATCCTATTGTTATTATCTCCTCCTTTGCTGCTACAATGGCAGCATCCTCTTCTCCAGTGACATTGAATTCCATCTTCACCTTTTTAGTCCATCCCCCATTTTATCAATATCCTTTTCAAGTTTCCTTTGGTCCTCTAAAGAATTAACTATACCTCCTATTTTGGTATCATTTGCAAATATTGACACCACTCCCTCTAGGCTTATGGGCTACAGGCAGCCTGCTATGCAAGCTCCGCACAGAGCTGATAGTGTTGGCCGGTGTATGTTAATGCTTCAAATGCTGTATCTACTTGACCAAGAGTACTTGGTGAAATTTATGCAGTTTTGAATTAAATTTAAATTCATAGCAGATCAGTCACAAGACCATGGCAGCACATTATTAGTCACATCACTCTGCCTTCCTACTTACAAACCTGGCAGTTTTTAGTTACACACATCACCAAATGACAGTGCCCTTTTAATAGCTGGAATTCACAATGTACTTCTTTCCCCCATCTCCCAATACCAGAGCAAAACCATCAACTGCACAGATAGTTCTTACAGACAAGGCACAAGTGTGACAAACTGGCACAGAGGGTCAGAACAGCACTTTCACCCCTGCCAGCTGCATTTCAAGTCAGCCAGATCGAGGACACGAGTGTCTCCTCTCCAAGGGACCTGACCGAAATTTAAATAATCTCTACTCTTGCAGACATACATTCTACAAAACAAATGCTAATCCCTTGCTCCTAGGTGGTCTCATTTAAAGGGCTAATCTTTGAGGGTGGTGAACTTTTCCTGCATTAAACTACCTGGTGAATCTGACAAAGACACACCATGGTCCCTATCTTAAACACGCAAAGCACAAGTGAAAGCAGGTGCAGCAAGCACAGTGGATGGCTGTTACACAGGACTCCAATAAGGGACTTCTATCCTGTTCTGAGGGAGCGACTGGAAAGATTTGTTATAAAACATTAGCTGACATTCAAATAGAAAGCACCAAGAATCAAGCGTCTAACAGTCACAACTGAATCCAGAGCATCTGAACTTCACTGGAAATTAATCCTCAAAAACCAAATGGAAATTACCCAAATAAATAACCTTGCTGGCCAAGGGTGGGATGAATATATCAGTGCAGTTCCTGTGGTTGCCCCATCCCCAAGTGCTGACTGTGATCTGTAATGATTTAATAACCCAGTTATTAGTCAAGTTTGCAGTGGAACCTGAGCCTCACGTGTGCCCCTTGGGTCCGTTCTAAAGTGACTGCTTGAAAGTCTCTCAATCAACCGGCATTAACACAGCTGAGCGCCCAGTACAATAGGAGCTCAACCCGGCTCCAGGTATCCTGCCCCCGGACACAGCCAGGTTTCCACCCGCTACTCACTGGTGATAATTCAGGCAATTAAACACTTTCAAATCTGCACCTCCCCCCTGATCCAAAGTGGGTCAGGCCAGGTTTGGGTTTGGGTCTCCCCCGATCCGGAGTGGGTCAGGCTGGGTTTGGGTTCAGGTCTCCCCCAATCCAGTGTGGGTCAGGCCGGGTTTGGGTTCGGGTCTCCCCCCTGATCCAGAGTGGGTCAGGCTGGATTTGGGTTCGGGTCTCCCCCCTGATCCGGAGTGGGGCAGGCTGGATTTGGGTTCGGGTCGCCCCTGATCCGGAGTGAGTCAGGCTGGATTTGGGTTCGGGTCTCCCCCCTGATCCGGAGTGGGTCAGGCTGGATTTGGGTTCGGGTCGCCCCTGATCCGGAGTGGGTCAGGCTGGATTTGGGTTCGGGTCTCCCCCAATCCAGAGTGGGTCAGGCCGGGTTTGGGTTTGGGCCTCCCCTGATTCGGAATGGGTCAGGCCGGGTTTGGGTTTGGAAATCCAGCGACTTCTTTGCGGAGCTGAACTAGCAGAATTTATTTAAGGGGTCCCCCGGACAGACTGACAGCCGTCTTACTCATAAACAGACAAACCTGCTTAATATCATTGGGTTCCTAGTTCTTCATTAATTCCTCTTTCTGGGTATGACCTGTTTATTAACCTATACCTACATTTTAGAATGTTAAAATAATGAGCTGTTGTACATCTCTGATTATAATATAATCAAACAATGTCTGATTCATGGAGTCAGACACTCAAACACTTGATGTTTTTCCAAGTATTCTGTGAATTGACCATGCACTGAACACTTGCTTCTTTGCTATTTTCTGATGGTAATTAGATAGAATTAGCATTTTATTTCAAATTTACTCTGAGGTAGGAGTTTGTGTTTCAATATTGCAATATTCATTTCGGTGTGCAGATGAACATGTAATGTGTTTGTTGCACTCTTAAGAGCTTTTTCACTCACAGAGGTTCTGTAGGTCCTGTTATCTGACCATTACATCACAGTCACTTTATTACTTTACATAGTTTGTCCTGTAAAGGATCATAGCTTGAATAGCTAATTGAAACAGGCTGTTAATTTCCAAAACACTTGGGAATAATATTGTAGGGGGTTTGTGGCACAGCAGAAGATGATTCTCTGTGAGGGGGATAGTCCGAGTTCAGTCTCTGTCTAATTTCTGTAGGTCGCTTGTCATGGACAAACAAAGCAATACCCGGCAGCAGCTGCATTCAGGCGAGCCCAATTTTGCCTGGGGGCCTGAAACAGGCATTAGGACCTCCATTTGCATATGCAAGGGGCCTAACGCCTGTTTCAGGCACGGGCCCTTGACACCTCTTTTACTGCCTTCACCAATATGACAGGCAGCACACTTCCAGCGCGTAATGCTCACCTGCCATATTGGATGCTTAGGCGCCCATTTTGCACCTGAGAAACAGGCGCAATACCATCAAATGTCTAGGTCATGTTGTCCTCCACTGTTCCTGGACCCAACAGTAGAGGAAAGTTATGTTTCATCCAGTATGTGATCATCTCAAGCCAAACCTCTCCTTACAATCCTGTTCCCAACTGTGGCACAAGAAGGGCCTTCCATTTCTTCTCTGCATTTGAAATACAAAACTGACATTCCAGATATTGATGATTTTGTGTGTTTGTGTTGATGCAAGTATTGACTTGTTACAGTTTGCAATTCCTCTCTACACATCTGGTATTCACTGGCAAAAAGGCTGCTTCCATAAGCAGACTGATTCTCCTATGATCCAAAACTTGTGCCCTTATATGAGTTGTGTCTGGAATATCATGCCCAAGATTAACAATTTTCCCCTAGCTACAGCATTGAATGCCGACGGCCATTTGAGATGCCCGCTATCTTCCAATGACTCCTTTGAAAGATGGAAAATAATATGCCTTTGGACCAAAATTGTGCAGACAAGAACTAAAGTCCTTATTTTCTGAAGTTCTACCAGTGCCACAGAGCCTTGCTGATGGCCGGTGCAGGTTTGAAAACTGGGCCTCTGACCTTGCACACCCGAATTGCATAATTCCCGATTTCCCGCCAGCAATTTGGGAGACAAAATGAGGCCATGATACTGGCAACCATGAGCCTGATTTGAATGTAATTATAATTTAAATTTGGTCCCTCATTAAATCTCCAGACTACAGGTGAGGCGATGCCCATAGAATACAGCTCGTCTGTATAAAGCAGTTGCATCAGGGTCTTGGGGCTTGGCCTGTTCAAGCAGGCTTCTTAAAAGTAGGTTAATGTTGCACAGTGTTATGAAGAGTATTTGTTTTCTTGTGTTTTTCATTAAATTTTGCTACATTGTTCTCCATGCATTAGTTTTGGTAAATAGATCAGTATTTTTGTACTTTTATTCGACCAATACTTTTCTTCATTATTCTTGGTTGCTGCTACCATTTAAATAGCACCAAATTAAGTAGTGGGGATTGGAATTCCTTTGGCAGTTCCGAGAGCAGTGCATGACTCAGATAAGGATGACAGGTTCATCAGGGGCCTATAAATGCAGTTGCAACAATACCTGAGGTCTATTATTTGCACCTATCATTTACAGTTATAGAACCTACAACACTTACCTGGACAAGTGAGAGGAGAACGGTCTTTGGCCTTGTGAAACAAAAGCAGCAGTGTCACAGGGTTGAATCATCTGCCGCTGGATAAAGAACAAAGAAAGAACCTGCATTTATATCGTATTTTTCACATCCTTAGGATGTCACAAAGTATTTTAATTTTGAATTACAGTCACTGTTATTACATAGGCAAACGCTGCAACCAATTTGCACACAGCAAAGTCCCACAAACAGTAAATAAATTAATGACCAAATTATTTTTTTTATGGTTGTTAACTGAGGGAGGAATGTTGACTAGGCCACCAGGAGAACTCCCTCCACTTTTGCGATTAATGCCATAGGATCTTCTACATCCACCTGAGCAAGCAGGCAGACAGAACCTTGGTTTAATGTTTCATTCAAAAGATGGCTCCTCTGAAGCAACAGCACTCCATCAGTATTGCACTGAAGTATCAGCCTAGATTATGTGTTCAAGTCCTTAGTGAGATTTGAGCCCATAACTTTCTGACTTAAAAGTGAGACTGCTACCAACTGAGCCAAACTGATACTGATAAACTGCAGACAAGATCTGGAACAAGGATGGCTCATTCCAAAGAGAGGAAGGTTTCCACATCATGAAGTTTTCATACCATTGCATTCTTCCGGTCCACCACAAGAGACATCTGTCACATCAAGCAGTCTACCATGCCCACCTGTATCAAGCAAGTGACAACTACTATGTTTGGAAGGAGTAGCACTTTCATCACTTTTCTTGTGGTTAAAGAAGGACAGTTGGATAGGGAGCATAGCTTTCACTGGATGGCTGAATTCCCTTGAGTGCAGGGTGTTGTAGATGCCACTCATCAGGGTTCTTCATATCAATCCCGTGGTCTGCAGGTGTCATCTGACACAAAAACATAATTATGCAATTTGATGGCTGTTATCCAAGAACTTGTCATGATCTCTTTATTTTGTGGCAGTCTATGGTGTCCACATTGTTAAAGAGATGAAACACTGGGTATCTAGATCATAGGAGAAATGGGCAATTGTCTACAGTCGTAGCTGCCAACCCAACTGAAAAACTCTCTAACAGCAACCTTGGGCTGGACACATCAGCATTTGTTTGCTGCTCTTCAGCTACCATCTCCACCTTTAAGAAAAGTGTGTGTTGGCATAATAAGGAGGTCTGCGCAAAAGGACAAAGTTTCTGTAGAATGCTTCAAATAGCATCCCCCAGAGGGTGCTGCAGTTTCCAACATGTATGATTTATAGAGATGTGCCAAGGTCCATGTGGCATCAGCAATATGTCAGACTAATACTGGTGGTATTTGCAATGCCATAAATGGGCTTTGCCCATTCCCTTCCTCATAGCTTGGAACAATAAATACACTGCTACAAATATGGAAGGAGAATAAAGTAGATTTTTTTTCTTCTGTGCCAATAACAATTTTAGTATCACACATTGGGGCACTTATGATACTTGCTGGCAATTCAAAGGAATAAAACTCTGCTCTTTTCAAACTATAGTGAGATTTCTTAAACAGCTTATGACTTTCAATATCACCAGTTGTGGGGGAGGAGAGTGTTTATTTTAACTATTTGAATAATTTACGCCACATCTTGTTAAAATACTCATTACATTTGTGGAGCATGTGCTCATTAGTCTACAAAATTACAGACCAATTTGAATGAATTAATGAAAATTAACTTCAGCTTTAGTTATTATAATGTGCTGGAAAATGGCAGGGAGGTGTGGAATATGAGAAATGTTGCAAGATGATATATCATTGCCAGTCCTGAAAATTCTAATATGCATTTAACTGAATTTCTGATAATTGCAGGCTTGGGTGAAAGCTTCCTGGACTGTCAGCAACATGGATGCATTCCGTCCTCGAAATCATCCGCAATCATCAGAGCACACCGATAAATGCTTCTAACTAAACAGCCACCCAATGCTAAGGATCTGATAATGCCTCCTTGTAAGCCATTGAAGACGCGAACTAACATTGTAAACAAACGCTTTCTTTTCGACAGGAATTTTAAATTGTTTTAGTGAGGATAATAAATGTATATTTTGTGCTCTGTGGGATACATTTTCTCCCAGAAAAACTTCCCTTAAAATCAAAAGCAATTATATTAAGACACCAGCGTTAAAGATTTAAGGGACAGGTGTTGAAACTGCGCAGGCTATATAAAGATGAATATAATGATACCACAGAGGTTTGAAATCAACACGTCACATTCTGTGCACTCACCTTGCTGCACTATTTCAACAGAAAAGGAGAATGTACTGCGAGACACGCTCAGGAGGACAATTTCAATCAGCAAATTTTAGATTCGTCGGAAAGACTTTCCAATAAATTCAGATTCTGTTTGTTTGTATCGGCAGTATTCTATTGTATTCAGTTCATTTTCTGGGATGAGGGACATAAATTTTGTACATTAACAATAAAGCTGAGACAGTTCGATACATAGGAATACATAGAATTTACAGCACAGAAACAGGCCATTCAGCCCAACTGGTCTATGTCGGTGTTTATGCTCCACACAAGCCTCCTTCCACCTTATTTCATCTAACCCTATCAGCATAACCTATTCCTTTCTCCCTCATGTCCTTATCTAGCTTCCCCTTAAATTTATGAATATATATATAAAACATAGTGGTAACTATAGCAACCACAATTAGTATGGAATTGTCTGTTTGGGACAAAAATATATGTAAATATGTTGCACTCAAGAGTAAAATAACAGCAACTCTTGTAGTATGTGATGTGGTCTGCTAAGATAATCACATATTAGTATTGTGGCCAAAATGTTGAGGTTCATATATTAGAAATACATTAAACTATTAATATAATTAAAAAATGTTGCATCTGGTGCATCTCTAACAGGTTTGGGGAAGTACCCGAAGTGTCTGCAGGGTGCAAAGCAGACCATTTGCCTCAAATTTCATATTAATTAAAAGGAATTAATCACAAATGCATAAAATGCACTTGGCTCTCTCTCAAAAAAAATCAAAATTCAGAAAAAAAAAGAATCAATCACATCCTTGAATTCTTACGTTCAACGTCCTTTGGCAGCCATCTTACTAACCTACTCACTCCACTCATACCCAACAATAACATTTATAAAAGAAAAAGCACATAAAAAATTCAGCAATTCTGATTTTTTTTTAATAAAACTTACTGTACTTCAACTCCCTTGAACATCTTTCCCCTGCATAGAATTTCACTCTCTCTTCTCTTCAGGCTCTGCTCATGAAGCTTTAATCCTTCATCTGGGTCTTGGGTTGCTATGTTTTTTGTGCCTCTGCGCATGCATAACTTGAGAGCTCAGTGCTCCTCACTGCTGCTTTCTCTGCCCATCACTGGCATGTGTATGTGCGATCACAGTATATTCCTGGCTCTGCACGTGTATAATCATGATATTTTCCTGGGCTTTACGCATGTTTTTTGCCCCTCGTCCAGCTGACTGCTCAACTTCCCAGCCTGTGTTGCAGGCTACCCATTAGCAGCAGACCTACTAGTAATTTCAAAATCATGAAGGGTTTTGATAGCATAAATAAAGAGAAAATGTTTCCAGTGGCAGAAGGGTCGGTAATCAGAGGATTCAGATTTTAGGTGATTGGCAAAAAAATCAGAGGTGACATGAGGAAACATTTCTTCACACAGCGAGTTGTTATGATTTGGAATGCATTGCTTGAAAGGGTGGTGGAAGCAGATTCAACAGTAACTTTCAAAAGAGAATTGAATAAATACTTGAATGGAAAATAATTGAAGTGGAGAAAGAACAGGGGAATGGGACTAATTGAATAGCTCTACCAAAGAGCCAACACATACATGATGTGCCAAATGGCCTCCTTCTGTGCTGTATCATTCTATGATCATTTAGAGTTTGTTCTAATTGTGCATGAAATACTTCAGCTGGCATATATAAATGTCTCAATCAAGAGAGATAAGACTAATGATATTTTGTGCTTGTTATGTAAACGAACACAAAGTAATATATAAAGATATTTTAAACAGCCACAATGATAAAGTCATCAGAAAGATGAAACCCAAAATCTTGCATATATTTTGTACTATTAGCCGGCACATGATTATACCATGACAAAACCCTGAGGCAAAGATAACGAATAAATATTAGGAATGGGAATTTGGGTTACTTCATAATTTGTCTAAATTCCAGCACAGATAAAGATTTAACTCCACTGATGTCTCCCTAAAATGTCAGAGAATATGGATGCATGTTCTGTACCTTTCAGCAAAATAGACACATACTTGTACAACCCTTCCCCATTACTTGACTGACACCACGAGAGAAAACAGATGTATGAATCATCATTACAGACCTAGGAATTAGAAGTCTTCTCAGCTGAACAATAGGTTAAAAAGGATACTCCCAACAATAATCATTCAGTCAAAGGGCATGTGCTTTCCCCATAAAATTGACAGGTCAAAGAGAGCTCTAGATACATCTGACTTGAGAAACTCTGATGATTTCAATTTGTATATGGTTCATTTCTATATACCTTGTGCACTAGGGACTGAAGCTGGCTGATAACTTTTAGACAGCTGCTCTTTTTTAAAAAATTGTTCATGGGATGTGGGCGTCGCTGGCGAGGCCAGCATTTATTGCCCATCCCTAATTGCCCTTGAGAAGGTGGTGGTGAGCCGCCTTCTTGAACCGCTGCAGTCCGTGTGGTGAAAGTTCTCCCACAGTGCTGTTAGGAAGGGAGTTCCAGGATTCTGACCCAGCGACGATGAAGGAATGGCAATATATTTCCAAGTCGGGATGGTGTGTGACTTGGAGGGGAACATGTAGGTGGTGTTGTTCCCATGTGCCTGCTGCTCTTGTCCTTCTAGGTGGTAAAGGTCGTGGGTTTGGGAGGTGCTGTCGAAGAAGCCTTGGCGAGTTGCTGCAGTGCATCCTGTGGATGGTACACACTGCAGCCACAGTGCGCCGGTGGTGAAGGGAGTGAATGTTTAGGGTGGTGGATGGGGTGCCAATCAAGTCAGGAGGTGAGTCACTCGCCGCAGAATACCCAGCCTCTGACCTGCTCTTGCAGCTACTGTATTTATGTGGCTGGTCCAGTTAAGTTTCTGGTCAATGGTGACCCCCAGGATGTTGATGGTGGGGGATTCGGCGATAGTAATGCCATTGAATGTCAAGAGGAGGTGGTTAGACTCTCTTGTTGGAGATGGTCATTGCCTGGCAGTTGTCTGGCACGAATGTTACTTGCCACTTATCGGCCCAAGCCTGGATGTTGTCCAGGTCTTGCTGCATGCGGGCACGGACTGCTTCATTATCTGAGGGGTTGCGAATGGAACTGAACACTGTGCAATCATCAGCGAACATCCCCATTTCTGACCTTATGATGGAGGGAAGGTCATTGATGAAGCAGCTGAAGATGGTTGGGCCTGGGACACTGCCCTGAGGAACTCCTGCAGCAATGTCCTGGGGCTGAGATGATTGGCCTTCAACAACCACTACCATCTTCCTTTGTGCTAGGTAAGACTCCAGCCACTGGAGAGTTTTCCCCCTGATTCCCATTGACTTCAATTTTACTCGGGCTCCTTGGTGCCACACTCGGTCAAATGCTGCCTCGATGTCAAGGGCAGTCACTCTCACCTCACCTCTGGAATTCAGATCTTTTGTCCATGTTTGGACCAAGGCTGTAATGAGGTCTGGAGCCGAGTGGTCCTGGTGGAACCCAAACTGAGCATCGGTGAGCAATTGGTTATTGGTGAGAAAGTGCCGCTTGATAGCACTGTCGATGACACCTTCCATCACTTTGCTGATGATTGAGAGTAGACTGATGGGGCAGTAATTGGCCGGATTGGATTTGTCCTGCTTTTTGTGGACAGGACATACCTGGGCAATTTTCCACATTGTTGGGTAGATGCCAGTGTTGTAGCTGTACTGGAACAGCTTGGCTAGAGGCACAGCTAGTTCTGGAGCACAAGTCTTGAGCACTACAGCCGGGATGTTATCGGGACCCATAGCCTTTGCTGTATCCAGTGCATTCAGCCGTTTCTTGATATCACATGGAGTGAATCGAATTGGCTGAAAACTGGCTTCTGTGATGGTGGGGATATCGGGAGGAGGCCGAGATGGATTATCCACTCGGCACTTCTGGCTAAAGATGGTAGCAAACGCTTCAGCCTTGTCTTTTGCACTCATATGCTGGACTCTGCCATCATTGAGGATGGGGATGTTTACAGAGCCTCCTCCTCCTGTTAGTTGTTTAATTGTTCACCACCATTCACGACTGGATGTGGCAGGACTGCAGAGCTTTGATCTGATCCGTTGGTTGTGGAATCGCTTAGCTCTGTCCATAGCATGTTGTTTCTGCTGTTTATCATGCATGTAGTCCTGAGTTGTAGCTTCACCAGGTTGGCACCTCATTTTTAGGTACGCCTGGTGCTGCTCCTGGCATGCTCTTCTACACTCCTCATTGAACCAGGATTGATCCCCTGGCTTGTTGGTAATTAGCATGTTTAGTTCGATTTTTTTTCCTGAGGCCAAGTAAGTGCCAAAAGTCAACCACCAATATTATGGGTCAGAGCGGATTATTTACACTGTGCGGGCTCCCAATAGGATCCCTGCTACTAAGCAGTATCCTACCATTGACAAGAAGGAAGATAGCTGCTGCTCAGAAGGAAGAAAGCCACTGCTGCCCAAGAAGAGGTGGGAGTCAAAATGAAAGGGGCAGAAGATTACATTACATCGCATTTGCTATTAAAGGCCTCAGACTGGGCCGATGCCTTCAACAGTTGAGGTTTTCAGGCCATTATGAAGGGAGAGGAGGCCACTGCTGGAGAACGTGGTGAACCTCGACATCTAATTTCCCCATGTTTTCTGCAGCTATCACACTTAATTTGGGGCAGATAGCAATGGAAAATTTAGGCTATACATTCCTTTCTGTCTGTAATTTGTATTGTTTGAGGACTTTAATTGAATTTGACCTTGTTGCAGTCTGTCAAGTAATAATCCAGTAAGCCGTGGTTACACCGAGCAACGTGTAAAACTTCAGAGTCTCTGAATAGCTTAGAGTTCCAGCTTCATTTCACAGTGCGGAACGAATCTTACAGCCATATTGTTTTTCTTGAAAAGTACCTATTTGGTTAATGATCTGTACGTGCAACTAATTTTGTTCTGTAATGGTTTTGTTTATTTGTCCAGACTTAGAGAAATATAAATGTTTCAATTAAAGTAAATAGAACTTAAGCTGATACTGGTTTTTCATTGAAGACCTGTTAGTGAAGTAATATTTTTGTCAGTAACTGCTTTTGTTGGCTTATCAGTAGCACAGTGTGCACCTACAACCTGAGGAGCTCCATTTTTACTATTTTCATTGTCATGGACCAATAACTTAAATCTTTTAAAAGTACAGTAATTTAGCTCACAAATTCAGCAAGTTGGTTAATAAAATATACTTTAAATGTGCTGTTGATTTGATCTGCTCAGACTTTATTCCTGATATTAACATAGATTTACTTTGAAATTACAACACCAAAACAGGTCTTGCAACCTAACCAGTTGGTGTTTATCCTTTACACTGGTCCTAATCTCATGTGCCCGATCTGTTCCCATATCACTTTACTCCACTTTCCTTTTACCGCCTATCTAGCCTATTCCTAAATGTTGACATGGTCTATACTTCAGTCACTAACTCTAGTAATGCATTCCATAGCCTTACAACTCTCTGTGTAAACATGTTTTTCCTGCTCTCTGTCTTAAATCCTTTACATTTAATCTTAAATCTGTGTTCCCTTGTTCAAGACCTCTCAACCACTGGAGACGGTCTGTTTCTATTTACCCTGTCCATCTCTTCATAACATTAAACACATCTATCAAATTGTCCCACAACCTCCTCTGATCTAATGAAAACAGCCCTAATTTTTCTAATTTTTCTTCTAACCTGTGTTTCCTCACACCGAGTGAATCTGCACGATACCATCTCTATTGCTTCAACATCCTTCCTCTAATGTGGATCCTAAAACTGCACACAGTACTTCAACAGTAATCTTACTAAGGTTTTATATAGATTCATCACTACATCTAACTTTTATATTCTATAGCTCTTACCATAAAACCCAATATTCTATGTGTTTAATGGCCTTATTCATGTGAGATGCTGCTTTTAATGTTTTATGAACCTGAACCCCCAAATCCCTCTGCTCTTTCACATCATCCAACCTTCTCCCATTCAAAGTATTACTTTTATATTTTTTAACCAAAATGCACCACCTCACACGTACTTACATTGAATTCCATCTGCCACTTTTTTGCCCATTCCACCATCTTATCAATATTCCCTTTTGACTTGCTTTGATCCTCAGAATTATTTACTGTGCCTCCTACTTTAGTATTATCATCTCCTCTAGCCCTAGATCTAAATCATCGATGTGCACAATGAGCAGAAGTCGTCCTGTGGGACACCGTTATCAACTCTGAGAAACTGCCCTTGACTCCTACTTTCTGTTTCCTTCTCACCAGTTTTTAATCCAACTTGCCACCCTTCCCCTAATTCCATACCCCTTCATCCTATCCAATAGTCCCCTGTGTGATATCTTGTCAAAGGCTTTCTGAAAGTCCATGTACTCCACATCCACTGCATTTTCCCATCCACCATATCTGTCATCTCCTCAAAGAACTCTATCAGGTTTGTCAAACATGATCTTTCTTTCTGACTTCAACCTTGTCTTTTGCACTCAAGTGCTAGGATCTGCCATTGTTGGGGATGGGGATGTTATGGAGCCCCCTCCTCCCATTAGTTGCTTAATTGTCCACCACCATTTGTGACTAGATGTGGCAGGACTTCAGAGCTTTGACCTGATCTGTTGGTTGTGGGATTGTTTAGCTCTGTCTATAGCATGCTGCATCTGCTGTTTAGTATGAATGTAGCCCTGTGTTGTCGGTTCACCAGGTTGGCACCTTATTTTCAGTTATGCCTGGTGCTGCTCCCGGAGTATGTTTTTACACTCCTCATTGAACCAGAGTTTGTTAACTGGTTTGATAATGTTGGTGGAGTGAGGGATATGTTGGGCCATGAGGTTACAGATTGTGGTGGAATATATTTCTACTAGTATGCTGCGATCAGATCCTGATGGAAGTAGAGGACGCCAAATTTTTCAAGTATTAGTTTCCCAAAAGCAATTGATTCCAGAATGATCACTTACCTTGGGAAATCTGTGACTTTGGAATCTTGAAAATGTATTCATGTTTCTGGGTGTCTTCAACCGGCATTCCCAGACCCATTAACTGCACTGCTCTGGCATTCCTTTCCCTTGCTAAGGTGGGCAATGCAGTAGTGCTAAAACTGGCTTGGGTAGCCGTTCCCTACCTCCTCCATCTCTAATTGTCCCTGACCCTGCGATTTAGGAAAGAGTGGTGGCAGCAGTAATTCCCTCCCTTCCACGTTTTCAATGGTGGAGTGGATCCTCAAAAATTTCAGCTCCACTAATTTAAAAGATTGTTTAGCCAAGGTAGTGAGGCAGGATATCCCAGTTAAGGTCCAGCTTGATTTCAGTGAATTTCTGCTCAAAGTTACATACAACAGTGCAGAGGCAGTGGAGATGGAGCACTCATCAATGGTAATACATGCATTGACTTTACTAATTGCTTGGTTTGTTGAGGTTGTCATTTCATAATGAAGTCTAATTTTCTGTTTAGACTGTGTCAGGTTGGGTGCTGTGCCAAAGTCAATGGTGCAGGTAAAGATTTGGCTCAAGTCCAAGGTACCTGTTAGCCCAGACACAAATCCCTTGTATAACATCTACCATTTTTTACGAAATAGAAACATGACCTGGATTGAACCAACCAAGTTTAAACAAGTTTCATATTTTTACTTATTATCATGCTCATCACTAGTTTATAATATATTACAATATATTCATAGGATGTTAAAAATCTACAAATGTACCCACTTTCTGTCTGCACCAGTTGACTTCTTGCTGTCAATTTTTTGTGTCTACCTTTTTCCCGTTATAAATTTCTATGTCCACGCTAAAGATGGGTTTTGCCTGAGTAAACTTATCAATGTGGTTGGGCAATCTGGCAATTAGATTCTGACAATTCTTTCAAAATGCTTTCTGAATCTTTTCCCCTCAGTAACTGAAGTGTCCAAAGTCCAAAATAAGGGTTTAACCAAAATGTTTTTTAAATTAAAATTACATATTTCACAATAACATGATTACATTTACCCATGGAACTTCCATGTCTTTTAATGCCTTCATTCAAGTGTTTATTTGAAGTTCTCAGCTTCCACCAAAAGCCTGGCCTTGCACTTGGAGGTGATGTATCATGTAAATTTGTCATGTTGTAATTATGCTCTCAATAACTGAATTATAAATGTGGACATAGGAATTTATAATGGAAATATAAAAATAAGGATAGAATGTATGACGGTTAAATGAGAACTGAATTACGGCTGTTCAGCCTGGTTTTTTTTATTCGTTCATGGGATGTGGGTGTCGCTGGCAAGGCCGGCATTTATTGCCCATCCCTAATTGCCCTTGGGAAGGTGGTGGTGAGCCGCCTTCTTGAACCACTGCAGTCCGTGAGGTGAAGGTTTTCCCACAGTGCTGTTAGGTAGGGAGTTCCAGGATTTTGACCCAGCGACGATGAAGGAACGGCGATATATTTCCAAGTCGGGATGGTGTGTGACTTGGAGGGGAACGTGCAGGTGGTGTTGTTCCCATGTGCCTGCTGCCCTTGTCCTTCCAGGTGATAGAGGTCGCGGGTTTGGGAGTTGCTGTCGAAGAAACCTTGGCGAGTTACTGCAGTGCATCCTGTGGATGGTATATTCTGCAGCCACAGTATGTCAGTTGTGAAGGGAGTGAATGCTTAGGGAGGTGGATGGGGTTCCAATCAAGTGGGCTGCTTTGTCCTGGATGGTGTCGATCTTCTTGAGTGTTGTTGGAGCTGCACTCATCCAGGCAAGTGGAGAGTATTCCATCACACTCCTGACTTGTGGCTTGTAGCTGGTGGAAAGGCTCTGGGGAGTCAGGAGGTGAGTCACTCGCCGCAGAATACCCAGCATCTGACCTGTTCTTGTAGCCACAGTATTTATGTGGCTGGTCCAGTTAAGTTTCTGGTCAATGGTGACCCCCAGGATGTTGATGGTGGGGGATTCAGCGATGGTAATGCCGTTGAATGTTAGGGGGAGGTGGTTAGACTCTCTCTTGTTGGAGATGGTCATTGCCTGTCACTTGTCTGGCGTGAATGTTACTTGACACTTATCAGCCCAAGCCTGGTTGTTGTCCAGGTCTTGCTGCATGCGGGTACGGATTGCTTCATTATCTGAGGGTTGCGAATGGAACTGAACACTATGCAATCGTCAGCGAACATCCCCATTTCTGACCTTATGATGGAGGGAAGGTCATTGATGAAGCAGCTGAAGATGGTTGGGCTTAGGACACTGCCCTGAGGAACTCTTGCAGCAATGTCCTGAGGCTGAGATGATTGGCCTCCAACAACCACTACCATCTTCCTTTGTGCTAGGTATGACTCCAGCCACTGGAGAGTTTTCCCCCGATTCCCATTGACTTCAATTTTACGAGGGCTCCTTGGTGCCACACTCGGTCAAATACTGCCTTGATGTCAAGTGCAGTTACTCTCACCTCATCTCTGGAATTCAGCTCTTTTGTCCATGTTTGGACCAAGGCTGTTCTGAGGTCTGGAGCTGAATGGTCCTGGCGGAACCCAAACTGAGCATCGGTGAGCAGGTTATTGGTGAGTAAGTGCCGCTTGATAGCACTGTCGAAGACACCTTCCATCACTTTGCTGATGTTTGACAGTAGGCTGATGGGGCGGTAATTGGCCGGATTGGATTTGTCCTGCTTTTTGTGGACAGGACATACCTGGGCAATCTTCCACATTGTTGTGTAGATGCCAGTGTTGTAGCTGTACTGGAACAGTTTGGCTAGTTCTGGAGCACAAGTCTTGAGCCGGGATATTGTCAGGGCCCATAGCCTTTGTTGTATCCAGTGCATTCAGCCGTTTCTTGATATCACGCGGAATGAATCGAATTGGCTGAAGACTGGCCTCTGTGATGGTGGGGATATCGGGAGGAGGCCGAGATGGATCATCCACTCCACACTTCTAGCAGAAGATGGTTGCAAATGATTCAGCATTGTCTTTTGCACTCACATTTGATTATCATCCAACCTCTAACCCCACTTTACCTGAAGATTACACTTGGTCATGACTTTCCGTATGCAGCGCCACAGGAGATCAACTGGTAGAAAGTAAAAATATAGACATCGTTGTGTATTGATATTAGCTTTCAGCATAGAAATATGAAATGGTTGGCTTTGTTTTTCTTAAACTTTCTTACTATTGTGAACTGTTGAGCATAAATATCCATGCACCTTGCAGACTTTAATTTGGCAAGAAACAGACAAGGACAACACGTTTGGAATGAACTAGAGGCCATTATCTATTCAAAGACAACACGGGTGCAGCACCAAATCATTCACAAAGTCAGTATGTGCAGTTCATCAGCTTTAGTAGATAAGGTGCTAACAAATCTGTTAAATTGTTGACTGTCACAACCAGTTCAAAGCTTTAAATTATCCTATGGTAATAACATATGTTTTGCTGTTAACGCAAAAGTAGATCCTTAACCTTGTGCTGATTAGTGACAGTATTGTGAAGACTTCCTGGCCTCCTTTGAAACACTGCTTTCTTAAAATGATTGCACAGCTTGTCTCCTACCATGCCACTTTAAGAAAGTATGGGGGCTAGAAGTTCTGTGGGGTTCTTCTGATCTCCTACTGTAACTTCAGTGGAAGGTCAGTGGAAATCCTGGAGAAACAGTATAAATGTCTGTTTTTAGATGTTCATGGCATTTCTCCAGCAGTTCTGCCGATCTCCTGCTAAGTTATGGTGGGAGATTGTAAGAATACCCATGGAAATTACAGGCGTAGTTCTTTTCCCCAGTTTTCTCCTCTCTTGTCTCATCGGTCATTCATTATATTACTAGTTGTGGGATCTTGTTTTGGCAATGTTGGGATATGGTACCTCCCCCAAGAGAGGTCTTGAAAGGTTAGCATTTATATAGTGCTTTGTCATGTCTCTCAGAAACATCTCAAAGTATTCAATAAAGTGACTTACATTGAAATGCAGTGACTATTGTTATGTAGGCAAAAGTAGCAGCCACTTTGTAAACAGCAGGATCCCACAGTCAGCATGAGATGAATTACCAATTAATCTGTATTTTTGGTAGTGTTGGTTGAGAGAATAATGTTGGCCAGGACAACAACCTACTTCTCTTCGAATAATAGCGTGAGATCTTCAATCTCCACCAGAAAGGCACACAGTGCCTCGGTTTAATGTCCCTTTCAAAGATGATACCTCTGACAATGCAGCACTTCCTCAGTACTACTATGCATTTAAATCCCTTCATGGCCTCATTCCTCCCTATCTCTGTTACTATCTCCAGCCCCACAACCCTCCAAGAACTCTCCGTTCCTCCAACTCTGGCTTTTTTGTACATTTCCTCACTATCTTTGCCCCAGAATTGGCAGCCGTGCCTTCAGCCATCTGAGCCCGACATTCTGAAATTCTATCCCTGAACATCTCTGTCTCTCCACCTACCTCTCCACCTTTAAGACTCTCCTTAAAACCCAACTCTTTAGTCACACCTCTATAGGGACAAAAGATGCACTGTAATTTTATTCTATAATTTGAGGAAATACCTTTTCAAAACTACTCAATCAAAATGCAATATTTAACTTAGTAGACTCTAATAAGAAACTCCAATCATACACCATGGCTTTATAAACACAAAGATAATTTGTTATATACCAGAAAAATACTACATTAGAATTAAACAATATCTACAGTTCATGTACAATTTAGAAATGCTTTAACAATAAAAAAAAATCCTGACTCCAAAATGCATACACTTATTAAAAAACAAAGGCCTATCCTACACTGACCATTAAATGAAAGTTTTACATATACTTATGTATGGCTCAGGCTTTGAGGCTTGCTGAGGCCCTCTAGATAACTCGATGCCCATGGGTAGTGGTGTTGCACATGTAACTCCCTCTACAGGTACAGATTTTTTTTTAAAGATGCAACAGCGGCGCAATTAACTTTGAGGAAATTCTAGGCCACAATGTCATGGCAAGCCATTTTGTATGAATAACTCCACTCATGAAGCTGATCATAACTCACTCCTGATGTTGCCTCTTATAAGATACTAAGCAGCTGCACTTGTGGGACATTTATATTATCACACTACTGCCCATGATGTATCCTCTATTGTATAACGCTCATGGTCTGGCAACTGTAGATTGAAAATCATCCATCCTGATGCTACTGCTTCCACATGAGAAAAGCTGTAAGGTAAATGAAGATGCACGCGATTGCTCTTCTGCTCAGCAGTGCACCATACTTACCTCACCAGAGAACAATTCCGCTATCTTGTTGACAACCTTTTTGCAAATCATTTTCAATCAAGGCAAAAGCACCATTGCCAGAGGCTCCCTGACAGCTCCAGGCTTGACCTCAGGAGTACAATGCCACTGAAGGCCATCCTGTTGCCATTGGTTACAGTGCTGCTTCGCTTCTTGCTTTGGGCTTATTTGCATATTTGCTCTTTAAAGTGAAACTCTGTTTCTAATGTTGAAATGTTATTTTCAATGTTAATAATGTTCTATTATTTTTTTTCAAAATAAACTTTTAAGAGAAACTGAGAGATTCAAGGTAATAAAAAGTTGTTTGCTGAAATGACATTTTTTTTGTTGATTCAGGAAGTGTTCACCAAATCATTCATGGGCTTGTAAAAGTTTTTTTAAGGAAACATAGCTGAGGGCCTTTGTCAGTCATTTGCTTTGCCTCCAACCAGGTTTAATTTTTTATGCAGCCTCAAACTCGCGACACTGCTATTTTTTTAAATTAAAGATGTGGAGCAGTAGACAGTACATGAAGGAATTAGAACAATCAAATAGACTGAAATACACATAGGAGAAAGAGGTGAAAGACAGGAAGAGATGAAACAGAGAGACAAGGGACTGAGAATTAAGGCAGAAAAGCACCACAAGAAAATGACACGAGAATAAAAGAAAGAAGGACCAAAGGTAAGAAAAGTTTGAAGTAAGGTCACAAAAATGTAAACAAAATTAAAGACAATGGCGCAAATACTGGGAGTGTCAGGCACTTGGAAAATTTTGCGATGCTATGCACCTATAGCAACTGTACACATAAAAAGATCAACTGCAAACACTGGAAGACTGAGCTAAAAACAAAATGCTGGAAGTGCACCATATGTTCATCATCTTAAAAGAGAAAAGATGGGTTAATGTTATGGTTAGAGACCTTTTGTCAGAACTCTAATAAAGAGGCCCTATCAGAAACATTAACTCATCTTTTCGCCTTTCAGATGCTGATGAACATTCTTTTTATTTCTGGAATTTTTTGTTTTTATTTCATATGCAGCTGTTAAGCTATTAACACTGAATTTTCCAATCTGTTTACATCTTAATTTACTCCTGGTTATGTTAACCATGATGTGGAGATGCCGGTGATGGACTGGGGTTGACAATTGTAAACAATTTTACAACACCAAGTTATCGTCCAACAAATTTATTTTAAATTCACAAGCTTTCGGAGGCTTCCTCCTTCCTCAGGTGAATGTTGTGGAAATGAAATCCTCGAAATGAAATCGCATTTATAATTCACAGAACAATGCTTGGTGATTACAGACAGTCTTTTCAACTGCCCGTTGCCAAGGCAATCAGTGTGCAGACAGACAGGTGTTACCTACAAGGTCTCCGAATATACAAATCACAAAAAAAAAACAGAGATAGAGAGGTAGAAACATAGAAAAGACAGCAACTGACCCGGTATATTAAAAACAGATAACATTTGTTCGCTGGTGGGGTAACGTGTAGCGTGACATGAACCCAAGATCCCGGTTGAGGCCGGGATCTTGGGTTCATGTCACGCTACACGTTACCGCAAGCCCACGGACAACCTCACGATGCTCCACTTTTCCAGCTTCCACCCTAACCATGTCAAAGAGGCCATCCCCTATGGACAGGCCCTGCGAATACACAGGGTCTGCTCAGACGAGGAAGAACACGATGGACACCTACAGACGCTGAACGACGCCCTAGTAAGAACAGGATATGACGCTCGACTCATCGATCGACAGTTCCGACGGGCCACAGCGAAAAATCGCATAGACCTCCTCAGGAGACTAACACGGGACGCAACCAACAGAGTACCCTTTGTCGTCTAGTACTTCCCCGGAGCAGAGAAATTACGCCATGTTCTCCGCAGCCTTCAACATGTCATCAATGAAGACGAACACCTCGCTATGGCCATCTCCACACCTCTACTACTCGCTTTTAAACAGCCACCCAACCTCAAACAGACCATCGTTCGCAGCAAATTACCTAGCTTTCAGGAGAACAGCGTCCACGACACCACACAACCCTGCCACGGTAACCTCTGCAAGACATGCCAGATCATCGACACAGATACCACCATCACACAAGAGGACACCACCCACCAGGTGCATGGTTCATACTCCTGTGACTCGGCCAACGTTGTCTACCTCATACGTTGCAGGAAAGGATGCCCCAGAGCATGGTACATTGGCGAGACCATGCAGTCGCTGCGACAACGGATGAACGGACACCGCGCAACAATCACCAAACAGGAGGGTTCCCTCCCAGTCGGGGAACACTTCAGCAGTCAAGGACATTCAGCCACCGACCTTCGGGTAAGCGTACTCCAAGGCGGCCTTCGAGACACACGACAACGCAAAATCGTCGAGCAGAAATTGATAGCCAAGTTCTGCACCCATGAGGACGGCCTCAACCGGGATCTTGGGTTCATGTCACGCTACACGTTACCCCACCAGCGAACAAATGTTATCTGTTTTTAATATACCGGGTCAGTTGCTGTCTTTTCTATGTTTCTACCTCTCTATCTCTGTGTTTTTTTTGTGATTTGTATATTCGGAGACCTTGTAGGTAACACCTGTCTGTCTGCACACTGATTGCCTTGGCAACGGACAGTTGAAAAGACTGTCTGTAATCACCAAGCATTGTTCTGTGATTTATAAATGCGATTTCATTTCGAGGATTTCATTTCCACAACATTCACCTGAGGAAGGAGGAAACCTCCGAAAGCTTGTGAATTTAAAATAAAATTGCTGGACTATAACTTGGTGTTGTAAGATTGTTTACAATGCTCCCAGTGCCAGTACTGACGAAAGTGTCGTCTTTCAGATGAGACGTTAAACCGAGGCCCCGTATGCCTTCTCATGTGGGATGTAATAGATCCCATGGCACTAATTTCGATGTCACGCTACACGTTACCCCACCAGCGAACAAATGTTAACTGTTTTTAATATAACGGGTCAGTTGTTGTCTTTTCTATGTTTCTACCTCTCTATCTCTGTGTTTTTTTTTGGTGATTTGTATATTCGGAGACCTTGTAGGTAACACCTGTCTGTCTGCACACTGATTGCCTTGGCAACGGGCAGTTGAAAAAACTGTCTGTAATCACCAAGCATTGTTCTGTGATTTATAAATGCGATTTCATTTCGAGGATTTCATTTCCACAACATTCACCTGAGGAAGGAGGAAGCCTCCGAAAGCTTGTGAATTTAAAATAAAATTGCTGGACTATAACTTGGTGTTGTAAAATTGCTTACAATGGTTATGTTAAAGCATCCCATAGAATATCGATTGAAATTATTTACACTTACTGCTCTAACAGTGGAAATGACACAACTGACCTGTATTCTAGAGGTAAAGGATGGAAAATCATGGCTACAGCAGTGGCTCACAAGAGTCCATGGGGACAACACTATTCAAAAATTCGTGATATTGGGAATGGGACTAACTGGGTTGCTTTTACAAAGAGCTGGCATGGGTTCAATGGGCTGAATGGCCTCCTTCTGTGCTGTAACCATTCTATGATTCTATGACTATGTCAAAGGCTGCACAGAGGTCACAGAGGTCACAGAGGATGAGAAGGGATAGTGCTTTTCTGTCACAGTCATAGAGGATGTCTTTTGTGACTTTGGTTAGGGCTATTTCAGTGTTTTGGTAAGGCTGAAAATCAATAGATTGTGTGTGGTCTATGGGAGCAGTAGGCTTGAGAGGATAATTGGCTTTCTTGTACCATGCTTTTATATGTTCTTCTGCACTTGCACCTCACCATATCCACAAATGTTTCAAAACGTTTCACATGCAACGAATTACTTATGGAATGCAATGGTTGTTGTTACATAGACAATGAGAAGATTGTCAGCGTGTCTTGCATAGAATTACATAGAATGTACAGCACAGAAACAAGCCATTCGGCCCAACAGGTCCATGCCAGTGTTTATGCTCCACATGAGCCTCCTCCCACTCTTTTTCATCTAACCCGATCAACATATCCTTCTATTCCTTTCTCCCACATGTGTTTGTCTAGCTTCCCCTTAAATACATCCGCGCTAGTCGCCTCAACTACACCTTGTGGTAGCGAGTTCCACATGGGTAAAGTGGAGTGGTTAGAATGTGGAACTCGGGTAGTTGAGGCGACTTGTAAACGTATTATCTTGCAGGATCAGACCTTTGTGATGCCACTTTTTACAGGGAATTAAAAAGTTGCACCAAATAACATACATTAAAGCTTATAGATTTTCCCAGGAAACAGTTGTGTATATTATTTCTCTCAGATGGCCTAAGTATATTTGGCTGAGCTTCAAGTTATTATTGATTGTGAAAGTTGTTTTTTTTACCTTGGATTTGAAAGTGTAAGAAGGTTAAAAAAAAGTGAAGTATATTGTTGATGAATTTGTTCAGGAAAGATAGGGAAGGGAAAAAAAAGGAGGGGGTGGCAGTATTGATCAAGGATAATATTACAGTTCTACAGAGGGATGATATACTAAAGGTTTCAAAGATTGAATCCATTTGGTTAGAGTTAAGGAACAGAAAAGGAGCTGTTACATTGCTGGGTGTTTGCTATAGATAGTAATAGTGAGAAGGAAATAGAAGAACAAATCTATAGGCAAATTTCGGAGAAATGTAAAAATAATCGAGCAGCAATAGTGGGGGACTTCAATGACCCTAATATAGACAGGGGAAAAAACAGAGTAACGGGCAAAGAAGGTGAAGAATTCCTAAAATGTGTACAGGAGAACTTTCTTAATCAGTAAGTTTCTAGCCCAGTGAGCAAGGAAGCAGTGCCGGATCTAGTTCTGGGAAATGAAGTAGAGCAAGTAGAATGTGTTACAGTGGGAGAACATCTGGGTAATAGTGATCATAATATAATTAGGTTTAAAGTAGTTATGGAAAGGGACAAGAATCAACAGTGAAAATACCCAACTGGAAGAGAGTCAATTTCAGTGATTTGAGAAGGGATCTAGCACAGGTGGATTGGAAAAAAAGATTGGCCAGGAAAACAGTAAATGAGCAATGGCAGGCCTTCAAGGCGGAGATAGTTCGGGTATAAACCAAGCATATTCCCAAAAGAAGGAAAGATGGGGCATCCAAAGCTAGAGCTCCCTTGGTGACAAAGGAAACAAAGGAAATATGATGACAAAGGGTTTTGAAAAAAATATTGGAACTAAAAGCTGATGAGTCCCCAGGTCCTGACGTATTTCATCCTATGGTCTTGAAAGTAGTGGCTGCAGAGATATTAGATGCATTGGTATTAATTTTCCAAAATTCCCTAGATTCTGGAAGGGTCCCATCAGATTGGAAAAGAGCAAATGTAATTCCTCTGTTCAAGAAAGGAGGGAGACAGAAAGCAAGAAACTACAGGCCAGTTAGCTTAACATCTGTCATAGGGAAAGTGCTAGAATCTATTATTAAGGAGGTTATAGCAGGGCACTTAGAAAATCTCAATGCAATCAGGCAGCATCAACACGACTTTGTGAAAGGGAAATCGTGTTTGACTAACATATTATAGTTCTTTGAGGAAGTAAAAAGCAACGTGGATAAAGGGGATCCTGTGGATGTGGTGTACTTGGATTTCCAGAAGGCTTTTGACAAGGTGTCACATCAAAGGCTACTACACAAAGTAAGAACTCATGGTGTAGGGGGAAACATATTAGCACGGATAAAGGATTGGTTAACTAACAGAAAACAGAGAGTAGGCATAAATGGGTCATTTTCAGGTTGGCAAGATGTAATGAGTGGAGTGTCACAGGGATCAGTGCTTGGGCCTCAACTATTTACAATCTATATCAATGACTTGGATGAAGGGACCGAATGTATGGTTGCTAAATTTGCTGATGACACAAAGGTAGGTAGGAAAGTAAGTAGTGAAGAGGATGTAAGGAGTCTGCAAAGGGATATAGATAGGTTAAGTGAGTAGGCAAAAATTTGACAGATGGAGTGTGGGAAAATGTGAATTTGTCCACTTTGGCAGGAGGAATAGAAAAGCAGTATATTACTTAAATGGAGAAAGATTGCAGAACTCTGAGGTACAGAGGGATCTGGGTGTCCCAGTACATGAATCACAAAAAGTTAGATGTAGGTACAGCAAGTGATTCGGAAGGCAAATGGAATGTTGTCATTTATTGCAAGGGGAATGGAATATAAAAGTAGAGATGTTTTGCTACAGTTGTACAGGGCATTGGTGAGACCACATCTAGAATACTGTGTGCAGTTTTGGTCTCCTTATTTAAGAAAGGACATAGTTGCTTTGGAGGCGGTTCAAAGAAGGTTCACTCGACTGATTCCTGGGATGAGGGGGTTATCTTATGAGGAAAGGTTGGACAAGTTGGGCCTGTATACATTGGAGTTTAGAAGAATGAGAGGTGATCTTATTGAAACATATAAGATCCTGAGGGGACTAGAAGGGGTAGATGCTGAGAGGATGTTTCCCCTTGTGGGAGAGACTAGAACTAGGGGCCACAGTTTAAAAATAAGGGGTCTCCCATTTAAGACAGAGATGAGGAGAAATTTTTTCTCTCAGAGGGTCATGAGTCTGTGGAACGTCCTTCCCCAGAGAGCGGTGGAGGCAGAGTCATTGAATATTTTTAAGGCTGATTTAGATAGATTCCTGATTAATAAGGGAGTCTAAGATTATAGTAGGTAGACGGGAAAGTAGGGTTGAGGTCACAATCAGATCAGCCATCAAATGGCAGAGCAGGCTGGAGGGGCAGAATGGCCTACTCCAGTTCTTAATTGATATGTACGTATGTTTGTATGAAATAGAGGTTAAAATAAAACAGAAAAAGGAGGTTTATGACAAATGTCAGGTGGAGAATACAGTCCAAAAACGGGCAGAATACAGAGAGTGCGCGGAGAAATTGAAATAGGATAAAAGAAGGGCAAAGAGAGAATCTGAGAAAAGATTAGTGGGTAATGTAAAAGGGAACCCAAAAATCTTTTATAAACATATAAAAAGTAAAATGATAGTGGTGGGGCCGATTAGGGACTAAAAAGGAAATCTTCTTGTGGTGGCAGAGGGCATGAGGTACTGAATGAGTACTTTGAATCTGTCTTAACTTAAGAAGTTAATGTTGCAGTAGAGGAGGGGGGAGTAGAGATATTGGCTAGGATGAAAATAAATAGAAAGAAGCTGCTAAATAGGTTGGCATCACTCAAAATTAACAAGTTACCCGGACAAGATGGGATGCATCCTAGGTTGCTGAGGGAAGATAGGGTGGGGATGGCAGAAGCTCTGACCATAATCTTTCAATCTTCCTTGGATATGGAAGTGGTGCCAGAGGACTGGAGGGTTGCAAATGTTACACCCCTGTTCAAAAGGACAAAATTAATTCTCACTTGGAGAAGCATGGGTTAATAAGGGACAGCCAACAGATTTTTTAAAGGCAAATCATGTCTGCCGAACCTGATTGAGTTATATTATGAAGTAACAGAGAGAGTTGATGAAGGTAGTTCAGTAGATGTTGTACATATGAACTTTCAAAAGGCATTTGATAAAATGCCACATAACAGACTTATTCAAAAAATAGAAGCACATGGTAGTAAAGGTACGGTGGTAACTTGGGTACGCAATTGGCTAAAGGATAGGAGAATGAGAGTAGTGATGAATGGATGTTTCTCTGACTGGAGAGAAGTATGCAGTGGGGTCACCCAGGGGTCGGTATTAGGACCATTGCTTTTCTTGTTATTTACAACTGACCTGGACTTGGGTATAGGGAGTACAATTTCAAAGTTTGCGGATGATACAAAACTTGGCAACGTAGTAAATAGTGAGCAGGATAATAGCAGACTTCAGGAGGATGTAGACAGACTGGTGAAATGGGCAGACACATGGCAGATGCAATTTAATGCGGATAAGTGTGAAGTGATGCACTTTGGGAGGAACAACATGGAGAAGCAGTATAATCTAAATGGTACTATTTTGAGGGGGGGTGCAAGAACAGAGGGATCTGAGGGTGCATATTCACAAATCTTTGAAGGTGGCAGGGCAAGTTGATAAAGCGGTTAAGAAGGCATATGGGATACTTGGCTTTGTACATAGGGGCATTGAATGCAAAAACAAGGAAGTCATGCTAAACCTTTGCAAATCAATGGTTAGGCCTCAGATGGAGTATTGTGTACAATTCTGGGTACCACACTTTAGGAAGATGTCAACGCCTTGGAGAGGGTACAGAGGAGATTTACCAGGATGGTAACAGGGATGAGGGACTTCAGTTATGTGGAGAGATTGGAGAAGCTGGGATTGTTCTCCTTGGAGCAGAGAAGGTTAAGGGGAGACCTAATAGAGGTATTCAAAATTATGAGGGGTTTTGATCGAGCAAGTAGGGGAAAACTGTTTCCTCTGGCAAGTGGGTCGGTCAGAGGTCATAGATTTAAAATAATTCACAAACGAACTAGAGAGGAAATGAGGAGAATTTTTTTCACACAAGAGGGCTATTAAGATCTGGAATGCACTACCTGAAAAGGTGGTGGAATTAGTTTCCATTGGAACTTTCAAAAGGCAATTGAACATGTACTTGAAGAGGACAAATTTGCAGGGTTATGGGGAAAAAGCTGGGGTGTGGGACTAAATTAGACAGCTCTTTCAAAGAGTCGGCACAGGCATGATGGGCCGAATGACCTCCTTCTGTGCTGTAAAATTCTATGATTCTATAAAGTAATATTGCGCTGTGTGATATTACAGTAAAGATATTTAGTGCACTTATATTAATTTTCTTTGTTATTTTAATGGTGCTGTTGCATGTTTATTTTAATATCACACGCTAACATGACATATCATGATTTCACTCTATGTACAATTAATTTTAAATAAGTACCATAGTTTAACAATGCTGGGACATAATTGAAAGATAATACAGATATTAAAGGGGATTAGATGTTACTATTTGTTTTTGTTTTACTTATGTAATATCAGAAACATTTTGAAGGTGAGATTTCTCTTACTTTCTCTGCTTTGGGATGGGGGCATTATCCTCCCAATCTTGGGGCTTGTGAAGGCCGCTTATTGAAATAACGTGGCCTGTAGGTATAGCCCAATGTTGACAGCTCTGATGCAGTGTTCTCTGTCACAAACATGGGCATTAACAAAAGCTATTATGTAGAAAGTTTCTTCACATTTATACAATGACTTACACTGAATGCTAGTGATTTGGAGGTGAGTAAAACTTCAATATAATGAAAAAGAAATACTTGCTTTTAGAGGTTACAAGCAATTGTAGCAGAATAACAGAAAAGGATATTGCTTGTTTTGAAACTCAAAAGATTACGGGTTTAAATTGCTCCTGTAAAATGTTAGGCATGGATGGTTTTTTAATGCACCAGAGTATAAATCATTTTGCTTGCACTCCTATATTTGCTTAAAGTGTTGTCAATACTTGGTCAGGAGATTGAATTCATGTCAAGCATTTATTTTGCACTCCACTGTAATTTGGTTTCTATCACTTCACAAATCATGAAACACTGGTTGAGATAATGTGAGGTGTTACACTGTGAACTTTAGAGCCAGTTAGCTCCTTCCTTCCCTGTGCTTGAAAGTCTGAGATCTCACTGTTGTAGTGCAGTGGGTGATAGTCATTCACTTTGTCAGTTTGCATTACAGCTGCACTATGTTATAAATATTAACAAGTCAGAACCATTTAAAGTTAGATTTGTGTTTTTAGGTAATGGAACAGAGGCACGGAAACAGAACTTGGAAAAATAAAAGCAACTGGCTTTAATTTCATGATTCAGGGAATCTGGAACTATTAAACAAAGAACATGTGATTGGCGTTTTTTAGTCAAATTTGTGTTAATTACGTGACTACTGGGTAATATTGTTTTATTGTTTTAAAATGATCTTTTTAACACTTTACCCTGTTATGTTACAATAATAAATAGAGAATACATATTTCTAGAGGTCCAAGCCACCTTGGTGGTCAGGCCTCACTAGCAGGCGGCCAGCGAGTTGCGAGCTCCGAATGGGCGCTCCGAGGCAATTTGCCGGTCTGGAAGGATGGGAAATCAGTTGGCTCCTATGCTGAGCCGGCCAACATGAGAGGGGGAAGTGATCCCAGTGAGTGTGGGGCACGTAGGGACTGGCTGAAGCCCAGAATATTTTTATGCAGCCATGAAAAAAAAATTTGGCCATTTTTGGAGCAGCTTGCAACAGACCCTTTAACAACGACTGTCAGGCTGCTCCACACCAAGGACCAATGAGCAAAGTGTGCACACCCTGTCCATTGGTCCAAAAAAGTCGCGTCAGGGTCCTACACCAAGCTTAGGACACTGATTTAAATATTTAAACAATTTAACAAAACACTCATCAGGTTCGGGCAGGAGCTCTGGCCACCCATTTCGATGGCCTGCTCAAAAATCGAGTCGGGTGGGCCTTGGGCAGCCAGTGGCTGGGACTTCAAAACAAAATGTTTGTTTGCCAACCATCATGTTTGCCAATGTAAATGGGGCAGTAAGCAAACAAAATTTGGCCCACTTAAGTTTCAGCACTGCAGTATTTATCTCTCCCACAAAGCCTCTTGGAGATGCACCAATTGCCTAAGTCCCATTTCAGGGACACTTTACCAAACACGTTTTAAATATTTAGAATATCTGTTGCTAATGGAACCTAAAATCCACCCTCCAAGCAGTCTAATCATACTTTTTTAACATGTGGCAACATCCCTAGAAGATGAGATTTCAGTGTACTTCTCCAGACTTTAAAATGGAGGACAGCCACAAAATCCCAAACAGCAAAGTCCATTGCTTCACAAATATATACACATTTTTCAAGCACCACACAGAGATGCTACTGAAAAAAAAATCATGCTGTCAAGTTACTATGGTAACTTGGAATTGGGGAAAACTGAAGAAAAATCTTTGCTTCGTTGAGATTTCTGCTTTTGTTATTTTTCGTGTAATGTCCTCCACTAATTCAGCGTCCCATTTCAGAAGTCACTCAAATGATTTGGAGGGCCAACTATACCCTCCTAATTAATTTTTCACCAAAGCCAATTAAATGAGTGCCACAGTGCCATAGCTGTAAAATATTTGTGTCTCATTTAAACTATACCAATTTTTACATTACTTAGAATGTACAGTACAGAAACAGGCCTTTCGGCCCAACAGGTCCATGTCAGTGTTTATGCTCCACATAAGCCTCCTCCCTCCCTACTTCATCTAACCCTATCAGCATATCCTTCTATTCCTTTCTCCCTCACGTGTTTATCTAGCTTCTATTTAAATGCATCTATGCTAGTCGCCTCAACTATTCCTTGTGGTAGTGTGTTCCACATTCTAACCACTCTCTGGGTAAAGAAGTTTATCCTGAATTCCCTATTGCATTTATTATTATATTTACGGCCCCTAGTTCTGGTCTCCCCTGCAAGTGGAAACATCTTCTCTATGCCTACCCTATCAAACCCTTCCATAATCTTAAAGACCCCTATCAGGTCACCCCTCAGTCTTCTCTTTTCGAGAGAAAAGAGCCCCAGCCTGTTCAATCTTTCCTGATAGGTATAATCTCTCAGTTCTGGTATCATCCTTGTAAATCTTTTTTGCACCTTCTCCAATGCCTCTGTATCCTTTTTATAATATGGTGATCAGAACTGTGCACAGTACTCTAAGTGTGGTCTTGGATTTCTTTTCTGAATTTATAGGTGTTCCAATTCAACAAACAAAGTGAAAACCGCTCTTTGTCTAAACGAAGGAATCACTGATATTGAGCGTTAAGCAACTTTGTATATTGAGTATATGGAAAGTTCATAGGCCAGAGCAATTAATGACACCTGGTAACTATTTAATGTTAAAACATTGGCTTAGAAAGCAGGCCTCCTAGGTCACCAAAAAGGCGAGCAGGAAGCGAATGCCCACTTCCGACTGGAAGTGAGCCACCCTGCTATATTGGAGAGGGGGCGGTACTGGACCTAATTCTAGGGAATGTGGCCGGCCAAGTGGAAGAAGTGCTAGTAGGTGAGCACTTTGGTGAGAGTGACCATAATTCGGTGAGATTTAAGGTGGTCATGGAAAAGGACAGGGAGGGGCCGGAAATAAAGGTTCTAAATTGGGGGAAGGCCAATTTTAATAGGATAAGGCAGGATCTGGCCAAAATGGACTGGGATCAGCTGCTTGTAGGAAAATCCGCATCGGAGCAATGGGAGTCTTTCAGAAGGGAGATTGAGACCATACAATGGCAACATGTTCCCGTAAAGGTCAAGGGTGGTTCCAAGAACTCCAGGGAACCTTCGATGTCAGGGGATATACGAGAATGGATTAGGAAAAAAAGGAGGGCTTTTGGCAGATGCAAAAGGCTAAAGACGGAGGAAGCCCTAGAGGAGTACAAAAAGTGCAGGGGGATACTTAAAAAAGAAATTAGGAGATCAAGGAGGGGCCATGAAATAACACTGGCGAGCAAAATAAAGGAAAATCCTAAGATGTCTTATAAGTATATTAAGGGTAAGAGGGTGACTAGGGAAAAAATAGGGCCCATTAGGGACAAAAATGGCAATCTGTGTGTGGAGCCGGCAGATGTAGGAGGGGTTCTAAATGAATTTTTTGCATCTGTTTTCACTGTGGAGAAGGACGATGTAGACATAGAAATACGGCAGGGGGACTGTGATATACTCGAACATATTAACATCGAGCGGGAGGAGGTATTGGCGGTTTTAGCAGGCCTAAAAATGGATAAATCCCCAGGCCCGGACGAAATGTATCCCAGGCTACTGTGTGAGGCAAAGGAGGAGATTGCGGGGGCTCTGACACATATATTCAGAACCTCTCTGGCCACAGGGGATGTGCCAGAGGACTGGAGAACCGCTAATGTAATACCATTATTCAAGAAGGGGAGTAGGGAAAAACCGGGGAACTACAGGCCAGTGAGCCTAACATCAGTGGTAGGAAAATTATTGGAAAAAATTCTGAAGGACAAAATTAGTCTCCGCTTGGAGAAGCAAGGATTAATCAGGGATAGTCAACATGGCTTTGTCAAGGGAAGATCATGTCTGACTAATTTGATTGAATTTTTTGAGGGGGTGACTAGGTGTGTGGATGAGGATAACGCAGTGGATGTGGTATACATGGATTTCAGTAAGGCCTTCGATAAAGTCCCCCACAGGAGACTGGTCAAGAAGGTACGAGCCCATGGAATCCAGGGTGCCTTGGCACTTTGGATACAAAACTGGCTTAGTGGCAGAAGGCAGAGGGTGATGGTCGAAGGTTGTTTTTGTGACTGGAAGCCTGTGGCCAGTGGGGTACCACAGGGATCGGTGCTGGGTCCCTTGCTGTTTGTGGTCTACATTAATGACTTGGATATGAATGTAAAAGGTATGATCAGTAAGTTCGCTGATGATACAAAAATTGGTAGGGTGGTAAATAGCGAGGAGGATAGCCTCAGCCTGCAGGACGATATAGATGGGTTGGTCAGATGGGCGGAACAGTGGCAAATGGAATTTAACCCGGAAAAGTGCGAGGTGATGCACTTTGGAGGGACTAACAAGGAAAGGGAATACACAATGAATGGGAGGATCCTAGGCAAGACAGAGGGTCAGAGGGATCTTGGTGTGCAAGTTCACAGATCCCTGAAGGCGGCGGAACAGGTAGATAAGGTGGTAAAGAAGGCATATGGGATACTTGCCTTTATTAGCCGAGGCATAGAATATAAGAGAAAGGAGGTTATGATGGAGCTGTATAAAACAATGGTTAGGCCACAGCTGGAGTACTGTGTGCAGTTCTGGTCGCCACACTACAGGAAGGATGTGATCGCTTTGGAGAGGGTGCAGAGGAGATTCACCAGGATGTTACCAGGGCTGGAGCGCTTCAGCTATGAAGAGAGACTGGGAAGATTGGGTTTGTTTTCCTTGGAGCAGAGGAGGCTGAGGGGGGACATGATTGAGGTGTACAAAATTATGAGGGGCATAGATAGGATGGATACTAAGGAGCTTTTTCCCTTCGTTGAGGGTTCTATAACAAGGGGACATAAATTAAAGGTAAAAGGCGGGAGGTTTAGAGGGGATTTGAGAAATAACTTTTTCACCCAGAGGGTGGTTGGAGTCTGGAACTCACTGCCTGAAAGGGTTGTGGAGGCAGGAACCCTCACAACATTCAAGAAGCATTTGGATGAGCACTTGAAATGCCATAGCATACAAGGCTACGGACCAAATGCTGGAATATGGGATTAGAGTAGACAGGGCTGATGGCTGGCGCGGACACGATGGGCCGAAGGGCCTCTATCCGTGCTGTATAACTCTATGACTCAATGACTCTATGACTCTATGGATAAGGACAAATAAGAGACATACTGTACCCGCGCCTGAAGCAGGGTGTTTGGCCCTTTCCAGATACATATTAGAAGCCTAATGCCTGTTTGAGGTCCCCGCTGCAAGATTGGTTAGCCCTGAGGCAGGCAGCGCCATCTTAAGCTGCACTCAGGGAAACCAATCCTACAGAATGCCTGCAACAAAAAAGGTAAGCTACTTACCTCTGAATGTGGAGCTTGGAAGTTCAGGATTGCTCCACATTAAAACTAAGGGCCGCTGTTGGCTATCGCTCATCCCTGCTACTGATTGCTGCCTCCCTCCCTCCCTCTCCCGGACACTACCTCCCACTTCCCAATGTCTGCCTACCAGTCGCTGTCTTCCCCCCGTCCCGATTGCTTGCACCTCTCTCCCTGTCGCCCCTTTCCCTCCTGACAGCTTATCCCCTCTCCCAGTCACCCACTTCCCTCCTGATCACCCCCCTCCCACCCGATCGCTTACCCAGCAGGCATCTGCCGGTCTGCTGTAATTGAGGCCTACAGTGTCTAACAAATATACAGCCTTCACTCGAATATGCCATGATTGTACTCATTAACGTGTATTAATCTTTGACTATCTCCTAATATCTCAAATGTCTACCTTCTTCAATAATTGGCATCTTTAAAATGGCATTTTGGTTACATTTCCCTTTATTTCTCTGATGCACCTATTGGACAATTAGAATTGACAGCATTTGTGTTTATTATATTTTGAATTAGATGCCGATATATAACACGGGAATAGAATACTTCCTTTCAATGTTCTGTGTAATATATATTAGTTGTATATCATTACATCTGTCATCCAAACTTAAAACAGTGTAAAATTGGTAACTGCAATTTGCTGCTCGTGGCAAAGCTGTAACTAAATATGTTGAGCACAGCTATACTAAGTTACGATAGTATGCATACACCTCACAAATAATAGTGCTATCATATTAGTTTATATTAAAAATAGTCTTTAAATTATATTAACAAACTATTGGAAAATATTTGTAGCTGACATCACCGATTCAGAGCAGCACCAGCAGCAGATAAAGAATCATTCTGTAGTTTGAACATTAAAAACAAGGTTAATTGTTTATAAGTTGACTATATTAGATATGGTATGTGCTACAAAAGTTTTTTTTGGTTAACAGCAATTTGAACTTTTATTTAAAAAATATATGCTCCCGTGGGAAACTGACATGCTCAGATCAGCTGTCCATTTTACACATTGCCCAATTTTACTTTTCATTGACTAAATAATTAGCCCTGAACCAGGAAAATGGGTGGGCATCACATGGAAGGAGGTCTTGCTCTGACCTTCCTCCAGTGGGAGGAGGAAAATCCAGGCCCTAATGTGAATGATATGATGGAAGCTCTGGTTAAAGAGGTCTGGAAAAGAACCTGTGGTTGTAACACATGTGAGGAATCAATTATAAGCACGAGGCTGTCTTAGGACCTACAGTATGTTTATATGAAGTTTAAAGATTGAACTACAAAAGACTGCTGCCAGTGCTATCATGGATTGATAAAATACTGAATAGGGATAATTGAATTCTATGGTTGGTTGGAAAGGTGATGTAAGGAGAATAGAATTGAGTGCACTGAAAATTAGGATGGGTTTTCAAAAAGGTTTGAAATGTTCGAAGGCGATGCAGTAAATAGACACAAGACTAGGAAAATAGGCCAGATTGACTGAGAAATATTTAAACAAGAGGAAGGTGAAAGAAAGAAAAATAAAGGCCTTGGATTTATATAGTGCCTTTTCACATCCTCAAAATATCCCAAAATGCTTCACAACTAAAGAATTACTTTTGAAGTGCAGTTACTGTTGCAATGTAGGCAAGCACAGGAACCAACTTACATATAGCAGGAGCCAGCAAACAGTGATGAATGACCAGCTAATCAGTTTTTGGTGGTGGTGTTTGATGGAAGAATGTTGGCAAGAGAGCACTTCATGCTCTTCTTCCAATAGAGCCATGGGACCTTTTGCATTCACTTGAACCACCAGAATAGGAGGTTTAATGTCTCATCCAAAAGACAGCACTTCTGACAATGTAACACTCCCTCAGCACTGCACTAAAGTGTCAGACTAGTTTATGTGCTCAAGTCCTGGAATGGGATGACATTAAATTGAGAATAATAAATAAGAAACTGATTTGACTTCAGTAGTTTGGTAATAAGGGGAGAGAAGTGAGAAACCAGAAGGTAAAATAGGCATTTGATAATTGGGACCATTATAATATTAATAACTGTTAAATTGTTTTTACAACGACACAAGAACAATGAGGAACAATGTACGAGAAACTGAAGGTTATTAATGGACGGTGAAATTATCCAGTGTTCACGGCAGTGTTTGCCCCTAGCAGCCCTCAACATTGACTCTGTACCCCATTAAGTTTCATGGCTTCAGGTCAAACATGGGCAAGAAATCTCATGCTGATCTCCACTAACTGCCCCCCCTCAGCTGATAAATCAATAATTCTCCATGTGGAACATTACTTGGAGGAAGCACTGAGGGTAGCAAGGGCGCAGAAGGTACTCTATGGGGAACTTCAGTGTCCATCACCAAGAGTGGCTTGGTAGTACCACCACTGACTGAGTTGGCTGAGTCCTAAAGGACATAGCCGAATTGCTAGTCCAGAAGCATAATGACTACACTACCGTAGCCACTGGATATTTTCACCCTGCAGTAATAACCTTCAGGCTTGCGGCAGGTGGTGAGAGAACCAACACCAGATATTAACCCACTTAACCTTGTGCTCAGCAATCTACCTGTTGCAGATGCATCTGTCCATGGCAGCATTGGTAGGAGTGACCACCTTGTGGAGACCAAGTACCGTCTTCACACTGAGGACACCCTCCATTGTGTCGTGTGGCACACCACCGTGCTAAGTGAGATAGATTGAGAACAGATCTAGCAGTTCAAAACTGGGCATTCATGAAGCAGTGTGGGAAGCAGCAGAATTGTATACCACCACAATCTGTAACCTCATGGCCCAGCATATCCCTCACTTCTCCATCGCTGTCAAGCCAGGAGACCAAACCTGGTTCAATGAGAATTGTGGACTAGCATGCCAGGAGGCGCACCAAGCATACCTGGAAATGAGGCGTCAACTTGTTGAAGCTACAACACAGACTACATGTATGCAAAACAATGAAAGCAGCATGCTGAAGGCAGAGCTAAGTGATCCCACAACTGACAGATCAGGTCAAAGCTCTGCAGCCCTGTCACATTTAGTCATGAATGGTGGCAGATAATTAAGCAACCAATGGGAGGATGAGGGTCCAAGGACATCTCCATCCACAACAGTGGTAGAGTCCAGTATCTGAGTGCAAAAGACAAAGCTGAAGCAATTGGAACCATCTTCAGCCAGAAGTGCTGGGTTGGTGATTCTTCTCAGGCTCCTCCTGAGGTCCCCACCATCACAGATGCCAGTGTTCAGCCAATTTCATTTACTCCACATCAAAAAACAGCTGATTGCACTGGACACATCAAAGGCTATGGGCTCTGATAACATCCTGGCTGTAGTACTGAAGACCTGTGCTCCAGAAATAGCCATGCTCCTAGCCAAGCTGTTCCAGTACAGCTACAACACTGGCATCTAACAGACAGTGTGGAAATTTGCCCAGCTATGTCCTGTCCACAAAAAGCAGGACAAATCCAATCCATCCAATTAACGCTCTATCAGCCTATTTCCAGCATTTTCTGTTTTTATTTCAAATTTCCAACATCCGCAGTATTTTGCTTTTGATTTTGGGCTTATAAGTGGCAAGTAACATTCGCACCACGCAAATGCCAGGCAATGACCATCTCCAACTAGAGAGAACTTAATCACCTCCCCTTGATATTGGATGACATTACCATTGCCAAGTCCCCCGGCATCAACATCCTGGGAGTCACTGGTGACCAGAAACTAAACTGGACTAGACACACAAATTCCATGGCTACTAAAGCAGGTCAGAGGCTCGGTATTCTGTGGCTCACCTCCTGACTCCCCAAAGCCTCTCCACTATCTACACGGCACAAGTCAGGAGTGTGATGGAATACTCTCCACTTGCCTGGGTGGGTGAAGCTCAACACCATCCAGGACAAAGCAGTTCACTTTATCAGCACCTCATCCACTAGCATAAATATCCACTCACTCCACCACCGGCGCACTGTGGTTGCAGTGTGTACTACCTACAGGACGCACTGCAGCAACTCATCAAGGCTTCTTCGGCGGCACCTCCCAAACCCATGACCTCCACCACTTAGAAGGACACCATCACCACCAGGTTCCCCTCCAAGTCACACACCATTCTGACTTAGCCATTTCATTGTTGCTGGGTCAAATTCCTGGAACTCCCTACTTAAAAGCATTGTGGAAGCACCTTTGCCACACAGACTACCGTGGTTTAAGAAGAAGTCCCACCACCACCTTCTTAGGGCTACTAGGCAAGGGCAAGGGCAATAAGTGCCAGTAATGCCCACATCCAGAGAATGAATTAAAGAAAAAGATAGAATATAAGCAATAGAACTATTGTTATAGTATAGTATTTAATACAAAATGTTTAGAAGGGGGGATGGGCGGACACGTGGCAGGTGAAATTTAACGCAGAAGAAGGCGAAGTGATACATTTCAGTAGGAAGAACAAGGAGAGGCAATATAAACCAGAGGACACAACTTTAAAAGGGGTACAGGAACAGAGAGACCTGGGGGTATATGTACACAAATCGTTGAAGATGGCAGGGCAGGTTGAGAAAGCGCTTAAAAAAGCATATGGGATCCTGGGCTTTATAAATAGAGGCATAGAGTACAAAAGTATGGAAGTCATGATGAACCTTTATAAAACATTGGTTCGGCCACGACTAGAGTATTGTCCAGATCTGGGCACTGCACTTTAGGAAAGATGTGAAGGCATTCGAGAGGGTGCAGAAGAGATTTACTAGAATGATTCCAGGGATGAGGGACTTCAGTTACGTGGATAGACTGGAGAAGCTGGGTTTGTTCTCCTTGGAACAGAGTTGGTTGCGAGGAGATTTGACAGAGGTATTCAAAATCATGAAAGGTCGAGGCAGAGTAAATAGAGAGAAACTGTTCCCATTGGCAGAAGGGTCAAGTTCCAGAGGACATAGATTTAAGGTGACTGGCATAAGAACCAAAGATGAAATGAGGGAAAACTTTTTTACACAGCAAGTGGTTAGGATCTGGAATGCACTGCCCGAGGGGATGGTAGAGGCAGATTTAATCATGGCCTTCAAAAGGGAACTGAATAAGTACTTGAAAGGAAAATATTTGCAGGGCTACGGGGATAGGGTGGGAGAGTGGGACTAGCTGGATTGCTCTTTCAGAGAGCCGACGCGGACTTGATGGGCCAAATGGCCTCCTTCTGTGCTGTAACCTTTCTATGATTCTATATAAATCACAGACAGGGCAGCACTGCTAATAGTGAGGATTTACCACTAATGAAAGATGATATAACCTCAGAAGACTATCTATATGGATGGTATCCTATGATACCAAGGAAAAGAAACTGGTCACTGAATTGTTATAGATGACTAGGACAAAAGGAAGAAATTGATGTAGATTATTCAAACAAAGAAAGCACTGAGGATGGAGGTTGCTAGTTATAAGTGATTTTAATTATTCAGAATGTAAGTGAAATGGTGGAGATATTTCAAAAGGGTAAAATAAATTTGTGAAATTGATGCAGAATTGCAGTGTATTAGAAATGATACCACAAATTGGCTGAACTTGATCTATTTTAGTAGTAAGCTTGAGATAGAATATGGAAATGAAAACCAGTTAATACAATTAAGTAAAACAGCAGAAGGCATTTCATTCAAATAACATAGCTCTTCTATACTGACATATCAGTTGCTAGACTTTCACATTTTAAAATAAAACTCATGCATTTTAAGAACAGAAGATGAAAAGTTTGAAATTGATAAGCTTTTCCACTTAGTGGAAATACTGCATCACAAATTAGAAGCAGTTGAGACTAGAACAGGGATGTTACCGTACAATTTTGACCTTATTGATATAAATCACTTGGAAATGCAGTTGGTTTTATATTTGGGAAAATGAAATGGGATTTGATATTGACGGGACTTGAAGTGTTCAGAGCTCATATAATATCAAATGCACTTTATCTATTTGTACTTTCTGAAATGATACATCCTTCACAAATAATGTTTATATCAAAAAGTATTTTTCTGTAATTTTGAACTTCTGGCATTAGGTCCCAATTGTTCTTCATTACGAACATTTTTTTCATCTACATAGTCACTTCACCCTGATGTTTGTTTACATTATGCCAAATCATAGGTTGCCAGGGGATACATTCCAGATATGTATAGAGGTTCTCCTTGCTTTGAGCTTGTATGTCTGTACTCATGATGTCCCACTTCTTCAATTATTAACTCCAAACCAATTTAAAATCCTATACATGTCTGTAAGTTACCCTGGACCTGCCATCATTCTATATATCTATAATTTGAAGCTAAGCTGCTGTCATTAACTAAGGAATTGATACTGAGTGACAATATTGCTTTTGCTTGCAGATGACAAGGGAACAGTATATCTTGGCAACACAACATAACAACCTACAGAGACCTGAAAATGAACAAGTCTATCAAGTAGGAATTTATGGGTGGCGGAAGCGGTGTCTATACTTTTTTGTGCTCCTCCTAATGGTGACAATGATTATCAATCTTGCATTGACTATATGGATATTGAAAGTAATGAAATTCTCAGTGGTAAGTGCCAAAGTATTTTGATTTTCAGTTCACCTTATGTTGAAGATGTAGCAGCTTTAGTGAAATGCTTTTAAGGGTGTATATGGTTCATCAGATATTAAGGGCAGTTGATAATGGTCATCAACCCATACATTTCTGTAGATTGCCAATAATTTGACATTAGGAGGAAATTAAAATTTGTGCTATAGTTGCTAGTTGGCTTTAAATGGCAGGCAAAACCATTTGTATATAAAGAGGAGAGCTGCTATAGTAATTGTGTTTCAATTTACCTCTACTGTCTGGAGCAAATCGCATTCATGCGTGTATCTAAATGCAGCAAGCACAGCTATCAATATTCTATTTACTCTTAATGTTGATTTTGATTCTCCTTTTATTGTAAATGGCTACTCATACTTGACCATAATTCTCAGGTTTATGGCAGCACTCGTGTACAGTAGCCTGGATTTTCCAATCACATTCATTTAATGCTGGTAGTAATTACTGTAGGTGTTAAAATAACACCAATTGGAAAATCTAAGGTAGTATCTGCAGAGAGGCCATTTTATCCAAACAGAGATAGGGGATATTTTAACCCCATCCCTGCCTGGCAGGAAAAGTGTAGGTGGGGGAGGTGAAGATGACAGGAGGGGAGTTACACTGCATTCTGGCATGTTCACGTCCCCCTCAATTTTACCTTATCTGAAATCAGGCACGAGCAACTTGCCCCCACCCCCACCGAGGTGCGGAGGCCTAATTTAAATGGCAAAGTCAGTGTCGGGGCGTGCAAATGAGGCACAGAAATTAAAATCTCCCTGTCCTTACACTCCGGGGGAGGGGGGGGGGAGATGCGGGGGGAGTGGATGGTCACCTGCTTCGGCCCCCACACCTCCAATTCCTGCCAGGAGTTAAAATCAGGTCTGATGAGTGGTCCTTAAATTCCAAAAGTGTTACACCTGTCGGTGGTGCTGTCAATAAAATTATAATCTAGGCTCGTGTGGAGCGAAACACCATGGATTAGTTGGGTCGAATGGCCTGTTTCTATGCAGTACATTCTATGTAATTCTATCCATGTAATGAGGCAGCACCTAACATTGCTTGACAGTTCAAATAGTACCTTGAGTGAATCATTATACTAAGCAGAGAAAGTTAAAGGACAGGAAACATTAATGGAAGTGTGCTTTTATCAAAAAAGTGGACAACAAAATCTAACATTGATAGCTAAAGACGGACAAAATAATGGCCCAAATCTTGCTGGGGAGGCACATGTTGCGGCATTCACCGTTAGTTAGACTTTTCCTGCACCCTTCAGCTCGAAATCTTTTTGCCGTGGCGAGGGCAACAGGGCATCTGGGACCTTGGTGAATGATGGGACCATAGTGTAGCCCAGAGTGTTTACCTCCTTAACTAATGAGATTTAAGGATTGAGAAAGAAACAGAGGAATGACAGAGAAGGAGGGTGAATTAGAGTGGTTGAATGAGAGTCAAATCAGATACAGAAAGAGGAATCAAGGGAGGAAAAGAAAGAAAAAAATTTAAAATTAAAAATGTTGTAAATCTCTAAGAAGAATTTGCCACATGCAGGAATAAGACTCAACAGTTTAAATAGTTCCCTTTCTGAGCCAGAGAGATTGATTGGTATTGCATTAACAATTATCATGCTGTTAAAGGGGTATTTAATGCTGTTGAGTACTAACTCTAACTTTCTGCGTTGAGTTTAATTCAAGTTTAAGGTGCAAATCTAGCAAGTTCTTAAAAATAACGAGGAGTTTGAGGGTGAGATGCTGTTGGTGTGAGGCAAACAGTGGAGTGGTCTACATTAATGACTTGGATATGAATGTAAAAGGTATGATCAGTAAGTTCGCTGATGATACAAAAATTGGTAGGGTGGTAAATAGCGAGGAGGATAGCCTCAGCCTGCAGGACGATATAGATGGGTTGGTCAGATGGGCGGAACAGTGGCAAATGGAATTTAACCCGGAAAAGTGCGAGGTGATGCACTTTGGAGGGACTAACAAGGAAAGGGAATACACAATGAATGGGAGGACCCTAGGCAAGACAGAGGGTCAGAGGGATCTTGGTGTGCAAGTTCACAGATCCCTGAAGGCGGCGGAACAGGTAGATAAGGTGGTAAAGAAGGCATATGGGATACTTGCCTTTATTAGCCGAGGCATAGAATATAAGAGCAAGGAGGTTATGATGGAGCTGTATAAAACACTGGTTAGGCCACAGCTGGAGTAATGTGTGCAGTTCTGGTCGCCACACTACAGGAAGGATGTGATCGCTTTGGAGAGGGTGCAGAGGAGATTCACCAGGATGTTACCAGGGCTGGAGCGCTTCAGCTATGAAGAGAGACTGGGAAGATTGGGTTTGTTTTCCTTGGAGCAGAGGAGGCTGAGGGGGGACATGATTGAGGTGTACAAAATTATGAGGGGCACAGATAGGATGGATACTAAGGAGCTTTTTCCCTTCGTTGAGGGTTCTATAACAAGGGGACATAGATTAAAGGTAAAAGGCGGGAGGTTTAGAGGGGATTTGAGAAAGAACTTTTTCACCCAGAGGGTGGTTGGAGTCTGGAACTCACTGCCTGAAAGGGTTGTGGAGGCAGGAACCCTCACAACATTCAAGAAGCATTTGGATGAGCACTTGAAATGCCATAGCATACAAGGCTACGGACCAAATGCTGGAATATGGGATTAGAGTAGACAGGGCTTGATGGCCGGCGCGGACACGATGGGCCGAAGGGCCTCTATCCGTGCTGTATAACTCTATGACTCTATGACTCTATGACTAAATTGACCAGCAAGCTCTGGCATTTTGCAACTCACGGTGTATCTCTTCTTCCCCTGAACTTGCTAGCCAACTTGCATATTAATAACAGCATGCGTCGTGAACTCGCGGTTATTTTTCCAGCTAGATTTGGGCCATTGTAAAGTGAAGATCCCAAGGGATATTTAAAATGATCCAACAAGTGGAGCCTTCAAAAAAAAACGCAGAACGGGAAGAATTAAATATCTCATTTGAAAATAAATGCCAGATGTCGGCGGCCCGATAGTGGCAGAGGCCAGAAGAAGAAATGTCTTGAAAGGCATGCACCACCAGCAGAATGAATTCTTGGATCGATGGGGCCACCTTCCTCACCCACTTTAACTTATTTGTTCAATATGTAGCATTTTAAACCAAAATAGTTATTTACTAAACATGTTTTACTTACGAAATATAACATCCTTGGGCCCATTTTATGCTTAAAACAGGCCCAATGATAACCAATTTAGCAGGGCAGATGTGTATGGACACTTGAGCCACTGTTAAATTGGTTGGTGCCTTTATTTAGGCGACCCTGACGATATTGAAATGAGGCTCATGCGCTCATTTCCAACCCAGATTCATAAATTCATTTACACTAGTCAGAGCTTGGATGGTATTTCCCAGTCTTGAGCAGCCTAATAAGCAGTCCTTAAAGGGACCGTTCGAGGCCGCTCAAAGAAAGGCTCCAAAACTTTCAAAATTTTGATCTTTTCAGAGTCAGAACGAGCAGGAGTGTTCCTCCTGGCTCCACAAAACACCTGGGATCACGCCTGGTTTGGGAAGCTAAGGAATTTGGGCCCCATAGGGTTTTTACTTGACAGTGTTTGTACATTCGCAAATTTAATGTAATAAAAACAGGAAATACTGGAAATGAGTCAGAGGTCAATCAGTATCTAAAAGGGAAAGATAGGTTAACATTTTTGGTGTGTCCCTTCATAAGTTGATCGGATTGTTCACCTTTTTTCTTGTTTGCACGCGACGGTTTTTATTGAAAAATGTTTTTCTTTGATACGAACTCTTTCCATTATCCAATGTCATTCAGTTAGGTTTGCCTTGTGCTGGTGATGAATAAAATATCCCACAGTCTGCCCAAAAGAATTTGCTTATCCCAGTTTTGAAGTTAGTCGATGTTTTATTTTTATTTTCCTGGGCAGCATACCTTGGGTTGTAACCCAACAAGGGAGACGTGCCTGGGGCAATGAAGTGGACTACTCTGAATATGACCTATGTCTAACTGGCAGCATAACTATTGTAGTACCACCAACCTATTTCCACAAGGACATTTGCATCCCCTTTCCTGAGTCCCAGTACGTAACCAAACTCCTTCTCTGTTGCTGAGAAAATTCAGAGACATTTTTCTCGCTGACGCTAATAAATCTAAAACAGTATCACTTTTAGAATGTTCCAACAAATATAAACATTTCTGTATATATAACTGGCAGTTTTAACTTTTCTATCAAAATATTAGCAGGGCATGTTAAAGTATTAGCTGATTAGTCATTCCTGTCACAAAATTCATAAAAATGGCAAAGTACCAAAGCAATTTAATGATGTTGTGATATAGTCATTAACACCGAGTATGTTCATTTCTAGTGGTGTTAAGTACAATGCTTGGTACATTCATCTGTGTTGATGTGTTTATTATATGTTTTGTGGATTTAGTCATTATGAGCAGAAAAGGCCGTTGATGTTTACTGTGCCATGGTATAATGTTAATAGATTGAAGTAAGATACCGAGAAAAAAAATGCAAAATATTTTTGTCCTTCATTTACTACCAAGATAAATTTTATTTTATATTTGTATTGAAAAGTCTGGTGTTTCTAATACTGGAGAGCTGGCATAAGAGCCTGTGCTGTAGTAAAGGAAAGCCTATGGTGTATCTGCACCATTTATCATATTTATTAATGTAACAAAAATGATCTGTGACTTCACACATTCAGCTTTGCTGAATATTATACAAAAGGAGGCAGATTTTCATTTACTTACTGAATAGGAGATAACTGGGTTTAAATTTTATTTTAAATGTAGTGGGTATGACAAGCTGATCATGTGCCAGCCCAGTGGCTTGTGTTGCTAAGTGCAGGAGCCCTATTGAGGCTTACTTATTAAAGCTCACCTATTAAAGCTCTGGTTGGCTGTTACACCACTGAAGTTAGGAAACTGAGATTGGAAAGGCCATGTGTTGGTGGATCAGATTTTGCTTGTGAACTGAGAGTACTGCATTTCCTTGGAACTAAATGGAGTACATTCAGGATTTTGAAAGAAACAACCCATTTCTGTAATAATAACAACATAAGAAATGTTAAATAAGATGAGCCATCAGAATTGTTTCTTCCACAGACTACGTGGAACTTGGCGTATCATGGATTCAATCCTACCCACAAGGCAATGATTAAAAATTGTGCATCTAGCATTCCACTACAAAGGCATTATGCGTACGCAGGGCAAAAATTATGATTGAGTGAAGCTAACCGTGCTGAAAGGTTTGCATTTATTCAGCAAGATATTTGTGCTAATCACCAAGTAACTATGACTAGATAAGGAAGGAAACCACCCAATCAAATCGCTCAATTTCTTTTGCCACCCAGTGTTATGTTCGAGGATTTTTGACCACTTGTCCACAGAAAGAATCCTGATATGATTTATAGTAACCTTCAAGTTAAATCCAGCTCTCGAAGGATTAAAATTGCTACAGCAGCCAGAAGAAGGGGGTTATGTCTATTAAAGCTAGGCAGCCCAGTTTGTGGAATGTTATGGCCAACCTACCACTTTGAACTGAGACAATTAACTCATCCTAGATTCAGTGGGAGCCTCTCTTATACCTAAAATCGGGGTGGTATAGGGACCAAAATTGCATGTGAAACAGAACCTGTGACTTACCTATAATTACCCACCCATTCTCATTTTCTGGTGGACTCTAGATGGCTAGAGCTCCCACCAGAAATAAGCGGGGGCCTAATGAATTTATGCAAATTGGGGTCAAATAACATTCAGATTCCCAAAGCTATTCTTGTCTCTCCCCAAATTGCAACCGCAAGTCCTGATCCCGCCCACAGATCATCATCGGTACAAGTCAGAAGGTGGCCATTTCCAGCGATATTTAAATTGATCGTCGGCTACTCTCAGGTAAAACAGTGGAAAGCTTGGGGAGACATTTTGTTTCCATTACATAGTGTTTTTTGCCGACTTAGACCATTTCAAATTGCTTGTAGTGGTTGCGGAATGTTTTAAACTCTTAAGGGGCTTCTGGCAATGCACTTTTGTTTCATGGGAGTGAGTCTGGCAATTCCACTCTGGCAAGAGGAGGACGAGAAGCAGGAGCAGCAGGTAGTAGGAGTAAACAGGGCTACAGCTGCAGGGATAGAAGGAGGGGTGCTCACATGAATCCTTACCCTCCCAACAGAGTTTATAGGCTCAGAGCAACATACTTGCAGTTCTCAAAGGAGCAATGCATAAAGAGGCTTCGCTTGTCCACAGAGGTTCCAGAGTTGTAGCACCTCCTACAGCAAGACCTGCACCCTACTGCCACAGCTAACACATTGCCTGTTGCGGTTAAGGTCACTGCAGCCTTGAATTTCTTTGCCACCGAGGACATCAGTAACATCAATCAATCTGCAGGTCACAATTGATTTAAGCAGGAGACTGATGCTATATTTGCTAAAGCAAACGCTTTCATCACTTTCCCACGAACAACACATAGGTCAGATTGCAGATTGCCCCAAGTCCAGGGTGTTATTGATTGCACCCAGGTCGTCCAGTAGGCTTTTTCAAACGACCCCACTTCCTTCATGAATTGCAAGAGCTTCCATTCCATTAATGCACAACTGGTGCGTGATCAGCAGAGAGGCATCATGTAGGTCTGTGCCAAATTTCCTGGCAGCTACCGCAACGTTTTCATCTTCAATTAGAAATGCAAGCCAATTCTCCATTCCCCCACTCTTTGCCCCTGCACAATGAATGAGAGGTTGACTGCATGGAGACAAAGATTATGCCTTGCACAATTGGCTCATGACTCCTCTCAGAAATCCATGCTCAGTGGCTGAACTGCACTGTAATCAGATCCATGGCTTGACTAGAGTCCTCAATGAGCAGACCACTGGAGTCGTCAAGCAACCATTCCACTGACCGGACAGGTCTGGTGGCTTTCTGCAATGCAGCCCACAAAGAGTGTCCCATATTAGATTAGTGAAGGCAAATGTTGGTCCCTTACAGTCAGAAACGGGAGAATTTATAATGGGGAACAACGAAACGGCAGAGCAATTAAACAAATACTTTGGTTCTGTCTTCACGGAAGGGGACACAAATAACTTCCCAGAAATGCTAGGGTACCAAGGGGCCCGTGAGAAAGAGGAATTAAAGGAAATTAGTATGAGTAAAAAAATAGTGCGGGAACATAGGAACATAGGAACAGGAGTAGGCCATTCCGCCCCTCGAGCCCGCTCCGCCATTTGATAAGATCATGGCTGATCTGTGATCTAACTCCATATACCTGCCTTTGGCCCATATCCCTGAATACCTTTGGTTGCCAAAAAGCTATCAATCTCAGATTTAAATTAGCAATTGAGCCAGCATCAATTGCCATTTACGAAAGAGAGTTCCAAACTTTGTGTGCAGAAATGTTTTCTAATCTCACTCCTGAAAGGTCTGGCTCTAATTTTTAGACTGTGCCCCTAGTCCTAGAATCCCCAACCAGTGGAAATAGTTTCTCTCTATCCACCCTATCTGTTCCCCTTAATATCTTATAATCTTCGATCAGATCACCCCTTAACCTTCTAAACTCTAGAGAATACAACCCCAATTTGTGTAATCTCTCCTCGTAACTTAACCCTTGAAGTCCGGGTATCATTCCAGTAAACCTACGTGGCACTCCCTCCAAGGCCAATATGTCCTTCCGAAGGTGCAGTGCCCAGAACTGCTCACAGTACTCCAGGTGCGGTCGAACCAGGGTTTTGTATAGCTGCAGCATAACATCTGCCCCCTTGTACTCTAGTCCTCGAGATATAAAGGCCAGCATTCCATTAGCCTTATTGATTATTTTCTGCACCTGTTCATGACACTTCAATGATCGATGTACCTGAACCCCCAAGTCCCTTTGGACATCCACTGTTTTTAACTTTTTACCATTTAGAAAGTACCCTGTTCTATCCTTTTTTGGACCAAAGTGGATGACCTCACATTTGCCTACATTGAATTCAATTTGCCACAGATTTGCCCATTCACCTAATCTATCAATATCGCTTTGTAATTTTATGTTTTCATCTACACTGCTTACAATGCCACCAATCTTTGTGTCATCGGCAAACTTAGATATGAGACTTTCTATGCCTTCATCTAAGTCGTTAATAAATATTGTGAATAATTGAGGCCCCAAGACAGATCCCTGCGGGACTCCACTAGTCACATCCTGCCAATGTGAGTACCTACCCATTATCCCAACTCTCTGTCGCCTTTCGCTCAGCCAACTTCCGAACCAAGTCCGTACTTTTCCCTCGATTCCATGGGCTTCTATCTGAGCTAACAGTCTCTTATGTGGGACTTTATCAAATGCCTTCTGGAAGTCCATATAAATAACAACCATTGACATTCCCCTGTCTACTAATTTAGTCACCTCTTCCAAAAATTCAATCAGGTTTGTCAGGCACGACCTACCTTTCACAAATCCATGCTCGCTCTCTCTGATTAATTATAGACTCCAGCATTTTCCCCACAACAGATGTTAGGCTAACTGGTCGATAATTCCCTGATTTCCCTTTCTCTCCTTTCTTAAAAAGCGGAGTGACATGTGCAATTTTCCAATCTAGAGGGACGGTTCCTGAATCTGGAGAACTTTGAAAGATTATAGTTAGGGCTTCTGCATTCGGGTACAGTAGCATAGTGTTTATGTTAGTGGACTAGTAATCCAGAGGCCTGGACTAATAATCCGGAGTCATGAGTTCAAATCCCAGCCACGGCAACTGGGGAATTTAAATTCAATTAATTAAATAAAATCTGAAATTAAAATACTAGTATCAGTAATGGTGGCCATGAAACTACCGGACTGTCGTAAAAACCCATCTGATTCACTAATGCCCTTTCGGGAAGGAAATCTGCCGTCCTTACCCGGTGTGGCCGATATGTGACTCCCGACCCACATCGAAGTGTTTGATTCCTAATTGCCCTCTGAAATGGCCTAGCAAGCCACTCAGTTGTAAAATCTCGCCAAAAAAAATTAATAATAAGAATAAAACCGGACAGACCACGAGGCACCGGACACGACAAAGGCAAACCAAGCCCAGTCAACCCTGCAAAGTCCTCCTCACTAACATTTGGGGACTTGTGTCAAAATTGGGAGACCTGTCCCACAGACTAGTCAAGCAACAGACTGACACAGCCATACTCACAGAATCATACCTTTCAGCCAACGTCCCAGACTCTTCTATCACCTTCCCTGGGTATGTCCTGTCCCACCGGCAGGACAGACCGACCAGAGGTGACGGTACAGTGGTATACAGTCAAGAGGGAGTGGCCCTGGGAGTCCTCAACATTGAGTCCGGACCCTATGAAATCTCATGGCATCAGGTCAAACATGGGCAAGGAAACCTCCTGCTGATTATTACCTACCGCCCTCCCTCGGCTGATGAATCAGTCCTTCTCCATGTTAAACACCCCATGGAGGAAGCACTGAGGGTTGCAAGGGCACAGAATGTACTCTGGGTGGGGGACTTCAATGTCCATCACCAAGAGTGGCTCGGTAGCACCACTACTGACCGAGCTGGCCGAGTCCTGAAGGACATAGCTGCCAGACTGGGCCTGCGGCAGGTGGTGAGCAAACCAACACGAGGGAAAAACCTACTTGATCTCGTCCTCACCATTCCACCTGCCACAAATGCATCTGTCCATGACAATATTGGTAGAAGTGACCACCACACAGTCCTCGTGAAGACGAAGTCCCGTCTTTGCACTGAGGATACCATCCAACGTTGTGTGGCACTACCACCGTGCTAAATGGGATAGATTCAGAACAGATCTAGCAGCTCCAAACTGGGCATCCATGAGGTGCTGTCCAGCATGTGAGTGCAAAAGACAAGACTGAAGCGTTTGCAACCATCTTCAGCCAGAAGTGGTGAGTGGATGATCCATCTCGGCCTCCTCCCGATATCCCCACCATCACAGAAGCCAGACTTCAGCCAATTCGATTCACTCCACGTGATATCAAGAAACGACTGAGTGCACTGGATACAGCAAAGGCTATGGGCCCAGACAACATCCCGGATGTAGTGCTGAAGACTTGTGCTCCAGAACTAGCTGCGCCACTAGCCAAGCTGATCCAGTACAGCTACAACACTGGCATCTAACTGACAATGTGAAAAATTGCCCAGGTATGTCCTGTCCACAAAAAGCAGGACAAATCCAATCCGGCAAATTACCGTCCCATCAGTCTACTCTCAATCATCAGCAAAGTGATGGAAGGTGTCGTCGACAGTGCTATCAAGCGGCGCTTACTCACCAATAACCTGCTCATCGATGCTCAGTTTGGGTTCCGCCAGGACCACTCGGCTCCAGACGTCATTACAGCCTTGGTCCAAACATGGACAAAAGAGCTGAATTCTAGAGGTGAGGTGAGAGTGACTGCCCTTGACATCAAGGCAGCATTTGACCGAGTGTGGCACCAAGGAGCCCTGGTAAAATTGAAGTCAATGGGAATCAGGGGGAAAACTCTCCAGTGGCTGGAGTCATACCAGCAGAAAGAAGGATGGTAGTGGTTGTTGGAGACCAATCATCTCAGCCCCAGGACATTGCTGCAGGAGTTCTTCAGGGCAGTGTCCTGGGCCCAACCATCTTCAGCTGCTTTATCAATGACCTTCCCTCCATCATAAGGTCAGAAATGGGGATGTTCGCTGACGATTGCACAGTGTTCAGTTCCATTCGCAACCCCTCAAATAATGATGCAGTCCGAGCCCGCATGCAGCAAGACCTCGACAACATCCAGGCTTGGCCTGATAAGTGGCAAGTAACATTCGTGCCAGACAAGTGCCAGGCAATGACCATCTCCAACAAGAGAGAATCTAACCACCTCCCCTTGGCATTCAACGGCATTACCATCACCGAAGCCCCTACCATCAACATCCTGGGGGTCACCATTGACCAGAAACTTAACTGGACCAGCCATATAAATACTGTGGCTACAAGAACAGGTCAGAGGCTGGGTATTCTGCGGCGAGTGACTCACCTCCTGACTCCCCAAATCCTTTCCACCATCTACAAGGCACAAGTCAGGAGTGTGATGGAATGCTCTCCACTTGCCTGGATAAGTGCAGCTCCAACAACACTTAAGAAGCTCGACACCATCCAGGACAAAGCAGCCCGCATGATTGGCACCCCATCCACCACCCTAAACATTCACTCCCTTCACCACCGGCGCACCGTGGCTGCAGTGTGTACCATCCACAGGATGCACTGCAGCAACTCGTCAAGGCTTCTTCGACAACACCTCCCAAACCTACGACCTCTACACCTAGAAGGACAAGAGCAGTAGGCACATAGGAACAACACCACCTGCAAATTCCTTTCCAAGTCACACACCATCCCGACTTGGAATTATATCGCCGTTCCTTCATCGTCGCTGGGTCAAAATCCAGGAACTCCCTTCCTAACAGCACTGTGGGAGAACCTTCACCACACAGACTGCAGCGGTTCAAGAAGGCAGCTCACCACCACCTTCTCAAGGGCAATTAGGGATGGGCAATAAATGCTGGCCTCGCCAGTGACACCCACATCCCATGAACGAATAAAAAAAATGTGCTCACCTGCTTCCTTTCAAACCCTGGGATGGAAACCATCTGGTCCTGGGGATTTGTCAGTCTTTAGTGCTATTATTTTCTTCATTATTGTTGTTTTTCTTATGTTAATTTTATTGAGTCCCTGTCCCTGATTCAATATTAGTTTTCTTAGGATTTCCGGCATGCTATCCTCTTTTTCTATTGTTAATACTGACGCAAAGTAATTATTCAACATGTCTGCTTTTTCCCCATTGTCAATGACAATATCCCCATTTTCAGTTTTTTAAGGGGCCAACAATGCTCCTGACCACCCTCTTTTTCCTAATATAACTATAAAAGTTCTTCGTATTGGTTTTGATATCCCTTGCAAGTTTCTTTTTATACTCTCTTTTTGTAGTTCTAATATCTGTTTTGTGACCCTTTGTTGATCTTTGTATCTTTCCCATTCACCAGGCTCTGTGTCATTTTTTGCCTTTTTGCATGCCCTTTCCTTATGTCTTATACTGTCCCTTATCTCTTTAGTTGTCCATGGCTGTTTTTGTTGGCAAGTAGAGTTCTTGCCCCTCAGGGGTATAAACCGGTTCTGTATCACGCTGGATAAATTAATGGGACTGAAAGCCAATAAATCCCCAGGGCCTGATGATCTGCATCCCAGAGTACTAAAAGAGGTAGCCATGGAAATAATGGATTCATTAGTTGTCATCTTCCAAAATTCTATAGACTATGGAACAGTTCCTGCAGACTGGAGGGTGGCAAATGTAACTCCACTATTTAAAAAAGGAGGGAGAGAGAAAACAGGGAACTACAGACCGGTTAGCCTAACATCAGTAGTAGAGAAAATGATAGAGTCTATTATAAAGGATGTGATAACAGGACATTTAGAAAATGTCAACGGGATTAGATAAAGTCAACATGGATTTATGAAAGGGAAATCGTGTTTGACAAACCTACTGGAGTTTTTTGAGGATGTAACTGGTAGAATAGATAAGGGAGAACCAGTGGATGTGGTTTATTTGGATTTTGAGAAGGTCTTAGATAACACAAACGAGGTTAGTGTGCAAAATTAAAGCACATGGGATTGGGGGTAATATACTGGCATTGATTGAAAATTGGATAACAGCCAGGAAACAGACAGTAGGAATAAATGGGTCTTTTTTGGGGTGGCAGGCGGTGACTAGTGGGGTACCGCAGGGATCAGTGCTTGGGCCCCAGCTATTCACAATATATATCAATGATTTGGATGAGGGAACCAAATGTAATATTTCCAAGTTTGCTGACGACACAAAACTAGGTGAGATTGTGAGTTGTGAGGAAGATGCAAAGAGGCTTCAAGGCAATTTAGACAAATGGAGTGAGTGGGCAAATACATGGCAGATGCAGTATAACATGAATAAATGTGAAGTTATCCACTTTGAAAGGAAAAACAGAAAGGCAGAGTATTATTTAAATGGTGATAGATTGGGAAATGTTGATGTACAAAGGGACCTGGATGTCCTTGTACACCAGTCACTGAATGCAAACATGAAGGTGCAGCAAGCAGTTAGGAAGGCAAATGGTATGTTGGCCTTCATTGCAAGAGGATTTGAGTACAGGAGCAAGGATGTCTTACTGCAGTTATATACAGGGCCTTGGTGAGACCACACCTGGAATATTGTGTGCAGTTTTGGTTTCCTTACCTAAGAAAGGATATACTTGCAAGGAATGTTCACCAGACTGATTCCTGGGATGGCAGGACTGTCTTATGAGGAGAGATTGGGTCGACTAGGCCTATATTCACTAGAGTTTAGAAGAATGAGAGGGGATCTTATTGAAACGTATAAAATTCTGACAGGGCTCGACAGACTGGATGCAGGGAGGATGTTCCTGATGGCTGGGGAATCCAGAACCAGGGGTCACGGTCTTAGGATACATGGTATGTCATTTAGAACCGAGATGAGGAGAAATTTCTTCACTCAGAGGGTGGAGAACCTGTGGAATTCTCCCAATCCTTCCACCCTCAAATAAATGGTATCAGCCCAAAAACCATCAGTAATATTCATATCAACTAACATTGCAAGGTCACCAGATACTACAGGAACACACTCAGAACACAAATATTTCAAAAAAATTATAATTTTACACCCTTTACACATGCCTAATTCTGGTCTTAAGTACTCTTTCATTTAGTCTAGTGCTCCTCCATTAACTGCAGCATCGGAGGCACTGTGGCTCAGTCAAGGGCTCTTGAGATGTGTATGGTCATTGATCTCTAAGAGCTTGGGTCTGAGAGTGCCCGGCTACAGACTACAGCAGCTCAGTGGCTGCTGAGGCAGTCTGGCTCAGTTGGCTTTCTGGCACCAGGGCAGGCGTTAGCTGAAGGGGTCATCAGGATCCAGATGTGATGTCATCCTGAGAGTTGGCAAATTTACCATTTCCATAACATGACTGCCCTTCCTATTGAGCAGCAGAATGTCAATACCATGTACCAGAACCCTACAGGAGTTGGTAATGGACTTCTCCACTTCCCTGACATGTAGCAAAGGCTCTGTGGTACACAGTCCAATGTATTGAGCAATTATTGCTGCAGGGAAAACATCTTTCATCCAGAGGCTAAGCCCCTAAAGTTTGCATCTCTGTACTCTTCAGCAGAGCTAGGACACAAGCTGGCCACCTGGTGAGCTGTCTCCTGGGTTGTGCTTTCAACTTTGGGGAAGGGATCTGGTGAAGATAACAAAAGTATGAAGAAAAAAGAAATAGGAAATGAGAGTAAAGGTCAGACCAAGGTAAGGAATAAGGGTAACATGAACAGTTTGGGAACAAATACAGTTATAGAATATAAGTACAAAATGACTGTTAAAAATAAAGCGAGGGGAACAATTACTAAAAATAAATTAAATTGCCTGTACGGCAATGTGCATAGCATCCAAAACAAAATGGGGGAACTGGAGGCAATAATTCATAGTGAGGAACCAGATGTGGTAGGGATAACTGAAACATGGCTACATTAGACTGACAGTTAAACATTGCAGGATATAAAGTATTTCAAAAGGAAAGGGAAAGAAGATGTGGGTGGAGTAGCTGTAATTAGATACAATACAATGATAATAGAAAAAAGGGACATAAGTAACATTAAGATAGAAACAAAATCCATATGGATTGAGACAAAGGATTAGAAGGGATCAATCACATTAATAGGTATATTTTACAGACCGCCTAATGGAAGGGAAGAGAAGGATGAATTATGTAGACAAATCTATGAATTGAGTAAAAAACATCGAATAATCATCATGGAAGATTTCAACTACCCCCAAAAAAACTGGCAAGAAGAGGTAGGGAAAGGGGAAAAGGGAATAGAGTTTTTACAGTGTGTACAGGACTCCTTTCTTACCAAGTATGTGAGAAGCCAAACAAGAGAGGATTCACTGGTGGATCTAGTAATAGGAAATGAAGCAGAGCAGATAAGAGAAGTAAGTGTAGGGGAACATCTAGGCAATAGTGATCACAACATAATAAAGTTTAAAATAATGGCTGAGAAAGACGTAAGACAAAGACCAAAGTAATGGATTAGAAAAAAAGTTAATTTTGAGAGGATGAGAATGGAACTAGGGAAGATAAACTAAAAAAAAAATTGGCAGACAAAGAGATAGAACAGCAGAGGGAAATATTTAAAACAGTGACTCATAGAGTTCAGGAGAAATATATTCCTCTAAAAAAACAAGAACACACTCGCCAATAGTGAAACACCACAGATGAATAAAGAGATAAGATTAAAATTGAAACTAAAGAAAAAAGGCATTCACTAAGTACATTGACAAAAAAGGAGAGGATGACAAAAGAGAATACGAAAAGGTTAGGAAATAAGTCAAAAAAAAATTAGGAAATCAAAGAGAAACTATGAAATTAAATTATCAAGTAATATAAAAAGAAATAGTAAAGTATTCTACAGACACAGAAATAACAAAAGAAAAATCAAAATAGGGACAGGGCCACTAAGAGGTGCACAAGATAAACTCACAGGTAAGGACTGCGAAATGGCAGAAATATTGAATAGTTACTTTGCCTCAGTATTTACCAGGGAGACTAACAAGATGGGCATGACATTCAAAGATGAGATCAAAAAAGATATAAAAACATTTAAGATAGAAAGGGGAGATAATTGATAAATTAATCAAACTTAGAGAGGATAAAACCTCTGATCTGGATGGATTGCATCCACGAATATTAAAAGAAGTTAGAGAGGAGATAGCAGAGGCACTATTGCATATATATAAAAATTCATTGGAGAAGGGAATAGTGCCAGAGGACTGGCAGACAGTTGATGTTATTCCTATAACAACAACTACTTGCATTTATCTAGCGCCTTTAACATAGTAAAACATCCCAAGGCACTTCACAGGAACGTTATTAAACAAAATTTGACACTAAGCCACATAAGGAAATATTAGGACAGGTGACCAAAGGCTTGGTCAAAGAGGTAGGTTTTAAGGAGCATCTTAAAGGAGGATAGAGAGTTGGAGAGGTTTAGGGAGGGAATTCCAGAGCTTAGGGCCTAGGCAGCTGAAGGCACTGCTGCCAATGGTAGAGTGATTAAAATCAGGGATGCACAAGATTATATTTAAAAATCTTGGACCAGTTAGCTTAATGTCAGTGGTAGGAAAGATAATGGAATATCTACTCAAAGATGTAACAGAAAAACATCTAGAGAAAGAAAATATAATAAAGAATAGTCAGCATGGATTTCTTAAGGGAAAGTCATGCTTGACCAACCTTATTGAATTCTTTGGAGAAGTAACAGAAAGTGTAGACGATGATAATGCAGTAGATGTAATATATTTGGATTTTCAAAAGGCCTTCGATAAGGTGCCACATAGTAGACTCATGACTAAAGTCAGAGCATGTGGAGTCAGGGGGCAGGTAGCAGAATGGATAGCAAGTTGGCTACAAAACAGAAAACAGAGTCGGGGTTAAAGGTAGCTACTCAGACTGACAAAAGGGATTGGTGCTGGGCCCTCTATTTTTCATAATTTACTTTAATGATTTGGATTTGGGAATCAAAAGGACAATTTCAAAATTTGCGGACGACACCAAATTGGGGGGTGTAGTTAATACAAAGGAAGAATGCATCAAAATGCAAGAGGACATTAATAAACTTGCAGAATGGGCGTGTAATTGGCAAATGAATTTCAATATAGATAAGTGCGAGGTGGTGCATTTTGGTAGGAAGAATAAGGAGGCCACATACTACTTGGATAATAAGAGTCTAACTGGGATAGAGGAGCAAAGGGATCTAGGGGTACAGATACACAAATCACTAAAAGTAGCGATGCAGGTTAATAAGGCCATAAAAAAGGCAAATCAAGCACTGGTGTTCATTTCTAGAGGGATAGAATTGAAAAGCAGAGAAGTTATATTAAGCTTGTAAAGAAGCTTAGTTAGACCACACTTGGAGTACTGCACACAGTTCTGGTCTCCAGATTGTAGAAAGAATGAAGATGCATTGGAAAGGATGCAAACAAGATTCACAAGGAAGACACTAGAACTGAAAGGCTATACTTATCAGGAAAGGCTGAACAGGCTGGGGCTCTTTTCTCTAGAAAATAGAAGACTGAGGGGTGACCTTATAGAGGCCTTTAAGATAATGAAAGGGTTTGATAGAGTAGACATAGAGAAAATGTTTCCACTTGTGGGGGAGTCCAAAACTGGAGGTCATAAATATAAAATAGTCACTAATAAATCCAATAGGGAATTCAGGAGAAACTTCTTTCCCCAAAGAGTGGTAAGAATGTGGAACGCGCTACACAAGGAATTGTTGAGGCAAATAACGTAGATGCATTTAAGGGCAAGGTAGATAAGCACATGAGGGAGAAAGGAATAAAAGGGTCTGCTGTTAGGGTTGGGTGAAGTAGGGTGGGAGGAGGCTCGTGTGGAGCATAAAACACTGGCATAGACCAGTTGGGCTGAATGGCCTGTTTGTGCTGTAGTTTCGATGTAACTCGATGTAACACCTGCTCCTGATCACCTATTTGCTATGAAATACCCAATGCAGACCACTCCAACTCACCATGCAGGTTGTCAGTATTTCTGCTGATGCTTAGAAAGGTGAGTGGAGAGTTTTCCCCCTCCATCTGTGCATCTGCAATGTCCAAGACTTTTGATGGACCAAGAAAAGGGGGAGAGGGCAAGTAATAGCATCTAACGGCAAAGACAACCAGTAGCAGATGAGCGGCAGCACATTGTGCCATCAGTTTGTCATGCTGAGTGAGAGAGTTAAGTACAAAAGGGAAATGCACAGAAGATGCCTAACCACCCTGCTGTCTGTGGCCTCCTGCCTGGCCATTTCCAACACTGTGTGCCTTCTCTGCCAATGATGTTGATGGCAGCCTCTTCCATTGGTGTCTGTTTAGTGGCAGAACCTCCTCCTGTTCTGGTACTCTGTTATTTGCCACCTTCTCCTGCAAGAAGAGTGGAAGTGATTTAATATGTGCCCTGGCCAAGGGCTTTGAAGATATCTGAGGCAGGGTAGCATCATGTGGCTGAGAGGAGTAAGTTGTTGCAAAGGCAATATCAAGTCTTGAGGGTGTGAGTGCAAGACGAAGGAGATGCAGTGAAGTGTCTAATTTTGATTAGAGGAGAGGAGAGGCATGAGAAGTGGGGAAAAAGAAGAATTGATAGTACTGGGGCTAATGTAATGTGGTGCAGTGTTGTGGAGTGCATAAGACAGATGTGAAGGACAATCTTAACTTGGAAGTCCTGGTGAGGTCAATAAATTTCTGCCTGTACTGGTGCCAGGTCCCAGGAACAATATTTATGGCATTGACTTGCTCTGCCACCTCTCTCTATTGCTGCTCAGAATTTTTTCCAGGCCTCATCATCCATCAAAGGGGAAGAGGACCTCCTTCCTTTGCTAATGTGCTCCTCCACCACTGCACCAGAAAATATTGGGTTCTTGGTCGATATATTGGCCCAGAATTTGCTGTAGCTGGTCAAACAATGGCACCCACCATTAGTTAGATATGCCCTTGCCCGTTTAATTTCCATGATATTTTGCACTGCAAGTTGCTGGAATTGCGAGTGCGGTGCCCTCTACAGGGCATCTGGGATCTGCGTGAACAGGGCAAGCAACTGTGTATCTCCTTAACCAATCACATTGAAGGATTGTGAAATTAACAGCACAAAGACTGAGAAGGAAGTGTGAGTTAGAATGGTGACTTCATTGTCATATCAGGTAGAGAAAGAGAAATAAAGAGTGGGAAAGAAAGATAGGATTAAAAGATTGGCAGTGCTCAAAGTACAAAAGTCACCTGGTCCAGATGGGGTGCATCCTCGGTTACTGAGGGAAATACGGGTGGAAATTGTGGAGGCTCTGGCCACACTATTCCAATCCTCCTTAGATGTGGGAGCATCCAGAGGACTGGAGGATTGCAAATGTTACACTCCTGTTCAAAAAAGGGAGAGGGACAAATTTGGCAATTACAGGCCTGTCAGCCTAACATCAGTGGTGGGGAAACTTTTAGAGACAGTAATCCAGGACAAAATGAATTGACACTTGGAAAAGTATGGGTTAATAAATGACAGTCAGTGTGGATTTGTGAAAGGAAAATTGTGTTTGACTAACTTGATTGAGTTCTTTGATAAAGCAACGGAGAGGGTTGATCAGGGTAGTGCTGTCAACGTTGTGCATATGGACTTTCAAAAGGCATTTGATAAAGTACCACATAATAGACTTGTTAGTAAAATTAAAGCCCATGGGATTAAAGGGACAGTGGCAGCATGGATACAAAATTGGCTAAGGGACAGAAAGCAGAGAGTAGTGGTGAATGGTTGTTTTTCAGACTGGAGGGAAGTATACAGTGGTGTTCCTCAGTCATCAGTATTAGGACCACTGCTTTTTTTGCTATATATTAATAACCTGGACTTGGATATATAGGATATAATTTCAACATTTGCTGATGACACGAAACTCAGTCGTGTAGTAAATAATGTGAAGCATAGTAATAGACTTCAGGAGGACATTGACAGTCTGGTGAAATGGGCAGACACGTGGCAGATGCAATTTAATGCAGCGAAGTGTGAAGTGATACATTTTGGTAGGAAGAATGAGGAGAGGCAATATAGACTAAATGGTACAATTTTAAAGACGGAGCAGGGACAGAGAGACCTGGGGGTGTATGTACACAATTCTTTGAAGGTGGCAGGACAAGTTGAGAAGGCTGTTAAAAAAGCATATTAATAGGCTTTATTAATAGAGGCATAGGGTACAAAATCCGGGAAGTTATGCTAATCTTTTATAAAACACAAGTTAAGCCACAGCTGGAGTATTGTGTTCAATTCTGGGCACCACACTTTAGGAAGGATGTCAAGGCCTTGGAGAGGGTGCAGAAAAGATTTACTAGAATGATACCAGGAATGAGGGATTTCATTTATGTGGAGAGACTGGAGAAGCTAGGATTGATTTCCTTAGAACAGAGAAGGTTAAGAGAAGATTTGATTAAGGTGTTCAAAATCATGAACGGTTTTGATAAAGTAAGTAAGGAGAAACTGTTTCCAGATAACCAGAGGACACAGATTTAAGGTAATTAACAAAAAAACCAGAGGCGACATGAGGAAACATTATTTTACGCAGCGAGTTGTTGTGATCTGGAATGCACTGTCTGAAAGGGTGATAGAAGCAGATTCAATAGTAACTTTCAAAAGGAAATTGGGTAAATGCACAAAGGGAAAAAATGTACAGGGCTATGGGGAAAGAGCAGGGGAGTGGGACTAATTGGATAGCTCATTCAAAGAGCCGGCACAGGTACATTGGGCTGAATGGCCTTTGATACTAAGAGAGAAAAAAAGAGATAGAAAGAAAAAGAGAAAAAAAAAATTTTTTTTTAAATCTCCAACAACAATTTAAAACTGAAGGAATGAGACTCAACACTTGTAATAGTTAATTTTCAGTGCAAGAGAGGTTGACTGGCAGTAATTAACACTTATCACAATGTTAACGGGTTACTTCGACTTGAAATGACTTGACTTAACTTTCTTTGGTGAGTTTAGTTCGTATCTACCGCGCAAATACTGGAACTTCACCCTGTTCAATGCATTTCAATGGTGAGGCAGACAGTGAGATCCCGTTTTCGCAAAGCTAACGGTGCATCTTGGACAGCAACTTTTGGATTTCCTGAAGTTGCTGTGCGATTGGCACATATTAGCCTCACTGTTATTTTGACAGCAAATTCTGGGCCAATGCTTCCAATCATCAGACCAGAACTTGCTTTTCACTAATTTGTATGTTTGTTCTCTTGTCCTACAGCTGGTTGTAATTATCTTTTGAGAAGAGAAAATTGACAGGAGAGGTAAACTGCTTTTTTTTAAATTCGAGGAATGATAACATAGATGACCACAGATTATTTAGTTTTGACTCTGTAGTGCAGAACTGAAGAACTTCAGTATAAAAATTAACAAGCCACAAGCAAAATTTAAGAGTAGGGGAATTCTTGTTGCCAAACAGTAGTGGATTTGGAACATAGATTCCCAGCTAAACCAGTCAAAGCCATGTTAATTAACGCATTTGAAAACCAGCTAGTTGAATGAGATGGTTGTGAATATGATCAAGGATAATAAAGATAAGTACAGCCAAGGGTGATTCTATGCTATGTGAAATAAAATTGCTTGCAAACTTATACCGGCTGTGGGGGAGGTTGATAAGGAGAAACACTTTTCTCAGAAAATGAGTTGGGTAGAGTCCATGATTGCATGTCATCTGTGGAAGGAATGAGCTAAATCAACCAAATTCACCTTTCTTGGTCTATGCCTTCTTATGATATCTACAATATTCAACGAGTCCCAGTCAAATCTTTATAGAACTTTTTAAAGGAGCTAATTGCCATAGAACTTTTGCTGGGAGTAATTCCATGCATCCACTATTCTGTGGAGAAATAAATTCTTGTAAACTCAGGCTTCACTTGAAACTTGATAGATCTGTAATCTTGCCCTCCAATTCTGCATTCACATTTGGGGGAGATTTTGAGGCCTCCAGCCTGGTGGAAATGGAATGATAGTACCCCAAAACTCACAAGGAAGAACTTAATTACATGGAAAGCATATTAAAATAAAATTAATAGGCATAAAATGGCAGATATTAATAACGCGGCATTTCAGCTTAAAATGCAGTTAACAATATAGTATAATTGAGTCTTAATAAATGTCCAGCTATGTTTCCAAATTGTCATGCTTTGTTCAGGATTATACTTGGATTAGATTTTCACATAATCGATGTGTGGATGAGATTGGCTGGTTAGAATGCTGTACGTGTATCATTGTGATGCTTGTATCAGATAATCATTTATACGGTTTACAGTTTATACTGATGAATTACACAGTGTTATTCCAGTCACAGTGTTTCCACACTGGTACTTTTACTCTTTATATTTAAACAATCGTCCTCTGCTGATTTACAGTGTTCAATTGAGCAGGACTATGCAGTAGGGTGTTTCGGATGTGCTCTGCAAGCGTACACTCTCAGTTTAAGTAGAATTTGTTTTTTTTGCTTTGAAAACATTGAGTAAATTATAGAATCATAGAAAGGTTTCAGCACGGAAGGAGGCCACTCGGCCCATCGAGTCCATGCCAGCACTATGCAAGAGCAATCCAGCTGGTTCCACTCCCCCGTCCTATCCCCATAGCCCTGCAAATCAGATGCAAGCAGATATTCTTCTCATATGCTTTGGACGGCATTGCACATTGCATGGTTTAATTGCTCAATAATCTGATTTTAACAGTTCATTTATGACTATCTTGCACATACACAGCCGATAGCATCTTGCATAATGTACTGGCAGTAATTTAATGGGTTATAGAAGGATCCACTAGCAGAAGAAAGGAGAGATCTTTCAACAACCAATATGCTTCAGGTCTGACTAGCGGTGCTCGGTGACTGTTGGTATGGTACTGATTTCTATTTTAGAAACAGCTATTTAATGTTCCTTAGTACATGTAATCCATGAGGATTAATGTTGTTTATCACCCTCAAGGGTTCTCAGTATGTTTGCATGCAAATTATCCTTCCAGTTTATTGAGATTATGTCTCAGGTGCTGCATCACTTCTGGCATCTGTTGTGTGGTACTTTAAGCCAGTTGTCTGGTATTAATTAATCAGCAGGGAATTAAGTTTAAAATTAATTTTTAGTTTTATTTAAAAATAACACTAATGGCTGAAGTTGATAGCGGATGTTTGAATGGACCCAGATGCGAGAAGTCTTTTGCATGTATTGTTTATGCAGTTTATTCTTTATTGGTCTATCACCTGAGGTTGAGGGGTAATTTAATTGAGGTGTTTAAAACGATAAAGTGATTTGATAGGGTCATACAGAGAACCTATTTCTTCTGATGGGGGAATCCAGAGCAGGAGGGCATAATCTTAAAATTAGAGCTAGACCATTTAGGAGTGAAATCAGGAAGCACTTTTTCACGCAAAGGAAATCTGGAATTCACTCCCCCAAAAGGCTGTGGATGCTGGGTCAATTTAAATTTTCAAGACTGGGATCGATAGATTTTTGCTAGGTAAGGGTATCATGGGATATGGAACAAAGGTGAATAAATGGAGTTGAGGTATAGATCAGCCATGATCTAACTGAATAACAGAAAAGGCTCGAGGGGCTGAATGGCCTATTCCTGTTCCTATTTTCCTATGGTTCTGTTTAAGCTGTCAATATTCCAACAAGGAAAACAAAAGCCATATTGATCTTTATCCTACTTAATAAACAGAAACTGCATAAAGGGAGTGTAATGAATGCTGCCATTACAATCATTGTAATCAGCACTTGAAAGTTAAAATTTAATTCATTCTGCTATGTATAAATAAGAGAAGAGATTTCTGTTATTTATTAACAGATGTCACCATTCTGGAAAATGTTTCTGTAAAATTGTAGATTACAGAATGTCTATTCCAATGCTTGCATGCCCCATATAAGCAAACAAATATGAGAATATTTTATAACCAGTGTAGGCGGCCTGCTCAGAACCATGGAGCACTTTTTCCAAAGAACAATGGATTATTTATGATTCTTTTCAATAGCTATTGGTGTTGGATATTCTGCATTTTTAAATTGCAATTTCAAAATAATTTCAAACCACTAAGATGAAAATTAGGTGATAGAAAATGGTAAATGGCAGATGGATCTGACCCAGTGAAGCATGATTGATAGGTGCAGGGTAAATCCCAGGGGAGCCATATTTCTGAATGGATATCCTCCTTGAAAGCAGGAACCTAGAAACATAGGAAGAAATACATTTTTATAAGAAAATAAATATTATGAAAGGAGAAATTTGAGCCATTCTTTCAAATGGAAATTATTTTATCATAGACTTTACCAAAATTATTTAATTTTTACAAGCACATCTCCTTTGGCTTTGCTTGAGGTTATGTTGTTGCAAGAGGAGGAGGGGGCAGCTGGGGTGTGGAAATGGGGGGAGGGTGCAGATCTCTACTGAAAGATTTTGGAAAGACGTTTGGAAAAGATCTCTAATAAGGCAGTGGCTTGGAAATCCCTGGGTCCCAATGCAGCGGCGTAAGTGCCACAGAGAATGAAAGGAGGCGATTGTGCTGTGGTTAAAAAATGGAAACAACAAATAGGCAAGATTTCACAAAAGTGAACACTAAGCTGGAGTACCTGTACTAATCAAGAAAAAAAATTCAGAACTTGTAAATGAGCATAAATTTATGGACCTCCATAAAAAGGGCATGCAGTGTCTGAACAAGTTTAATGACCTCCCTGGGTCAGAAAATGTAAGAATATTTTCAGGTGAATAACAGGGCAGATAATTAAATCACAGAGAAGCAAATGGACATTCACAAGCACAATAGTCAAGCATTTCTTTTAACTTGTTGTGTCTTCATTATGTTACAAACTTTATTTTGAACAGTAAATCACCAGCTTAGTGGAAAACCCAAAATGGCAGCAGAAAGAAAAAAAACTTGCACTTGTATAGGAAAAGGATTAAAAAAATATTTTGACCAATTTGATTACCTTGCTGTCTTTGTTATTGGTAGGTGTTGCTGAGTGCCCATTTTTAATCTATATTTTTTTCAACTTCGCGATTGATAATTTTCATTCTTGCTTGCTGGTTGGTACATACCCTACCTATTTAGTTGTGATCTTTGGAGATTTTATGAAATTTGAGCCAATCGGGCCGAAGTGTGGTGCATATTTTGAAAGTGGTGCATGTTAGCCCTTTCTATGATGCCTGAAATGTAATGCACCAAATGTACACTAGACACCACAGCCTAGAAATTAGTTTGCAGCCGAATTTGGGAATGAATCCAGCGGTGTAACGATCACCAAGCCGAAACTGATGCACAACAGAATTACGCAAAAATGGTCTTCTTGCTTCATTAGGACATGACCGATGTGCCAAGAGGCAGTGTGCCAGTCTCAAAGAGGAGGAAAGTCAGCAGGCAGGGATACGGGCACCGGGCCTACGGTAAGGTTGGGGAGGGAGATCGGGGTGTGGGGATGAGCAGTGGTTGGCAGCGGCCCATGGTTTAAATGTGGAGTCAGGAGAAGCGCTCCTGACTCCTGGCTCCACATTCAGGTAAGTGGTGGCAGCCTTCAGCAGTCCCTCTAAGGACCGCTGTTTTAGATGCTTTAGGCCTGAGAAAACTGATCGCAACATGCATGGCACTGAAGTGTCAGCCTGGATTATGTGCTCAAGTCTTTGGATTGGGATTTAGAACCCACAACCTTCTGATTTAGAGGCGAGAGCGCTATCACTGAGACGAGACTGACACTGGTTTATAGAGATATCAATTAAGATACTACTGACATCCCGCCTCCGATATTTTATGTTTCTGGAAAATTTCTTTATACTTTGAAGTGTGACACAGAAAATTAAGTGTGACACTTGAAAGTGGGTGACAAAGAAGTGTGAGGGACAGGAAAACTGCTTTTATAATAGTACTTAGATAGATAGATGAAGGAAATCGCCAATCACAAATAAAACTTTCAAGAAGACAAAGCTCTGAAGGTACATCAATCGAATTTTACAACATTTGATTCTTGTGACATTATTCAATTCTGACAAGTTGCGTTCACAGTTGATATTTCCATAGTCCAGCAGCACAGGATGAAGAGCTGTTTTCCATGGAGAAACACACATGTTTATATTTATCCTTAAAACTTTCAATCCGGTTTTTAATCAAATGTTTGACCAGGTCTTTTTTTAAATGAGTTATTCAACATAGCATTAACTTTTTTTGAATGAATCTCCATTCCACATATTTACTATCTTGGGTAAATCAAAAATCTTCAATTTTCTAGGCTTACTTGAAGCTTACATATTTTGTACTGAATGCTCATAAAAAACATTTATGTTCCTTTCAATATTTTAAAGACCTGAATCACATTCTTCCCAACATTCTTCAGGGCACTTGAGTGACCTGTGCCACCTTTGAGAGACGAATGCTAATAGAAAGTGTGTCAGATTCCAGACTTGATTCCATTATATCTTCTTCAACAACTACAATCCCAGTTTTTCAGATCTGAGCTACTGTTGCAGATAAGCTACACACTTATCCTTGCTGTGAGGAGCTTTTAAGCAGCTATTGATAGCCAAGGTTATAGGAGCGTTGTCCAATTGTCAAAGTTATTCCAAATTCTTTTTAGCTTATCATATTACTTCTCACTTTCTTCCAAGATCAGTTTGCAGAAAACACAGAAGTTCCACTAATGTCTTGGGGCCAAATTACATTGGCCATTTGGCTGCACTCCCATCATAATTCCAGCAGGAGTCCAGCAGAACAGTTCAGAAAAAGGGCCATGATCAAGATCGGATGGGTCCTAACCTTAGTTGAGGTTTCCTGCTCAGCTTTGCAAGGGACAAAGCCTCCGCCAACCCCTTAAAAAGGCACTGATGGATACGGGTTACGGAGGTCCTACAACAACAATTTGCATTTATATAGCACCTTCAACATTGAAAATCATCCCAAGTTCCTTCAAATGGGTGTAATCAGATAAAAATGGACCCTGAGCCAAAGAAGGAGATATTAAGAGGGATGACCAACAGCTTAGTCAAAGAGATGGGTTTAAAGGTGCGCCTTAAAGAAGGAAAGGTTGTTGGAGAGGCGGAGATGTTTAGAGAGAGAATGCCAGAGCATGAGGCCTTAGATGGCTGAAGGCACAGCCACAAATAGTGGGGCGAACTGAGGTGAGGATTCACAGGAGGCCAGTATTGGATGGATGGAGAGTTCTCAGAGGATTGTACGGCAGGGGGGAGGTTTCAGAAATAGGGAGGGGTGAGGCCATGAGGGGATTTAAACACAAGGAAGATCATTTTAAATTGGAAGCTTTGGGGGACTGGGAATTCCTGCTTCTCCGCCTTTCAGCAGCATGTTTCAAGTGGATGTCTGAGATACGCCCCTGCAAGTGAGTTGTCCTCCCACTGACCCACAATTCTGGTGAGCTCAGCACTGGAAGGCACCGGTGGCACGATCCCGGGATAACTGCCCGGATTGTATCCCACATGTTTTCAGGGGCTTAATTCCATACTCTGACATCAACTTTTCCTCAAATTATAACTCAAAAGGTTATAGTCCTATTAAGGCTAAAATCTTGGATTGATCTGTGCAGTGGTCAATACAGTTCCTTGTGGGGTGTCAACCTGATGTTCTCACTTGTTCAGCTAATTTACAACTTACTTTGTTTATGTAGAAATCTAGCAACAAGACTTGCTTTCCTCTTATCATTGTTCTGTGTATCTTGTGTTTTCCAAGCTGCAGTTGGTGTTGACATCAGATTCCTGGCAATAGTACTTCTGGCAGATTACCAAAATCTCTTATCTGGCAAAGCTAAAAGACAAATTGAAGCATATGCAGCTGTTTTCTTTTTCATTTTTCAAGAACAAAGTCAGCTATCTGCATTTATTTTCGTTCATGTACACTAACTGCTGTCAGGATATCTTAATATTTCTTTATACATTTAGAAGGATCTTTTTAGGATGGAGGACCTATGAGACTGGCTCTTATTTTCTCTCTGTGTGCTTCCTCTTCCTCTTCATGCTCTAGGGGGTAAATTTTAACCCACACCCTGATCTTCTCCATGGCCCCACCCCCAATCTTCACTATGACCCCCCCCCCCAATCTTCACCCTGACCTCCCCCTGGTCTTCTTCCCATCCCCTCCCCCAATCTTCAACTCACCCCCCCTCACCCCGATCTACTCCCCATCCTCCCACCCTGATCCTCTCTCTGGCCCCCACCCCCACCTCCACCCCCCCCCGATCTTCTCCCCAACATATGATCCCTCCCTCTCTCCCTCTGATCCCCAGCTCCGGCCTGCTGCAGGAGGCCTTCCTGCCTGATAGCCAGCCAGTCTGTCAATCCCGAAGGTGCAATTGATGGGACCCATTAAGGTCGTGATCTAGCGCGACCCACCCATGACCTTCTGGGTTTTGCACTGGGAAATCTCCCCCCCCCCACCCCCGCCACCCCGCTCCCTTCCGGGCTGGAAGTTAAAATTTACCCCTGTATCTCTCTTTCTGCACTCTTGCCGCTTTTTCTCTGCCTCCTGAATTGGGCAGTGGAGTATATAAACTGTCAATCAGGTACCCACAGGTGGGCAATAGTATCAACAGACATACATGAGAAATGGGGAGGGTGAAGGTATATACAAATGAGGTGCAGAGTTAGGCATGGCAATGGAAACGAGAGGCTTGGCTTTTCATTAATATTGTCCAAAGGAATTTGATTAAAACCATGTGGGATATAATTGCTATTGCCTTGACAATAGTTATAATTGCACAATAGAATCAATGTTATACATTAGGTATGTGATTAATCTAAAAGTACATATTTCATGACCATTTTTTTTTATTCGTTCATGGGATGTGGGCCTCACTGGCAAGGCCAGCATTTGTTGCCCATCCCCAAATGCCCTTGAGAAGGTGGTGGTGAGCTGCCTTGAATCGCTGCAATCGTGTGGTGAAGGTTCTCCCAGAGTGCTGTTAGGAAGGGAGTTCCAGGATTTTGACCCAGCGACGATGAAGGAGACTCAATATATTTCCAAGTCGGGCTGGTGTGTGACTTGGAGGGGAATGTGCAGGTGGTGTTGTTCCCATGTACCTGCTGCCCTTGTCCTTCTAGGTGGTAGAGGTTGCGGGTTTGGGAGCTGCTGTCGAAGAAGCCTTGGCGAGTTGCTGCAGTGCATCCTGTGGATGGTACACACTGCAGCCGCGGTGCGCCAGTGGTGAAGGGAGTGAATGTTTAGGGTGGTGGATGGGGTGCCAATCAAGCGGGCTGCTTTGTCCTGGGTGGTGTCGAGCTTCTTGAGTGTTGTTGGAGCTGCACTCATCCAAGCAAGTGGAGAATATTCCATCACACTCCTGACTTGTGCCTTGTAGATGGTGGAAAGGCTTTGGGGAGTCAGGAGGTGAGTCACTCGTCGCAGAATACCCAGCCTCTGACCTGCTCTTGTAGCCACAGTATTTATGTGGCTGGTCCAGTTAAGTTTCTGGTCAATGGCGACTCCCAGGATGTTGATGGTGGGGGATTTGGCAATGGTAATGCCGTTGAATGTCAAGGGGGAGGTGGTTAGACTCTCTCTTGTTGGAGATGGTTATTGCCTGGCACTAGTCTGGCGTGAATGTTACTTGCCACTTATCAGCCCAAGCCTGGATGTTGTCGAGGTCTTGCTGCATGCGGGCTCGGACTGCTTCATCATCTGAGGGGTTGCGAATGGAACTGAACACTGTGCAATCATCAGAGAACATCCCCATTTCTGATCTTATGATGGAGGGAAAGTCATTGATGAAACAGGTGAAGATGGTTGGGCCTAGGACATTGCCCTGAGGATCGCCTGCAGCAGTGTCCTGGGGCTGAGATGATTGGCCTCCAACAACCACTACCATCTTCCTTTATAATAAAGAAGTATACATAAAGAGATTTCTTGCACATATCTCACAAATATGATCAATGAAAACATGTTACTACTAACTCAATATCTCAAAATGCTGAAGATATTGGCCCGTAAATTGCTCCGAGCAGTGAACCAGCAGTGATCACCACTCATTAGATTTAAATTCACCCACTAAGATACCACGTTTTTTTGGTGACAATTTCCGTAAACTGCGAGTTCAGAGAACAGCCGTTCTTTCCTGGGCTGTGTGAGTGGTGAAAGGAGCGCTGCGACCCCTCAACCAATCAGCTTGAAGCAAGCCACGCTATGAGAACCAGGAAGTGCAGTTCATTCACAAACAGCGCACATTAAAAACCCAGATGTGCCCAATAAGGTAGTATGAAATGACATAGAGAAAGTGAAATAAAGAGAGGATAAGATTAAAAGACTGAGATAAAAGAGACAGAAGGAAAAAGTTTTAAAAAGTTAAACATTTTTTAATTTAAAAGTGTTTTCTTTTTAAATGTCAAAAACTATTAAAATCAGGAGTAATGGGACTCCACATTTTTAAAAGATAATTTTTAGCACCAGAGAGGTTGTTTGATAGGCACTAAGACTTACCATGCTGTTGAAGCTTAGTTTAAACTTAAAAAACTGAGTGTACCTGTTTTGTGGCGAGATTAGTTTGTTTCCAGCTGGGCGGAGAGCAAGTTGTTGCTGTCCATTGATTGTATTGATTGCAATTGCGATATCCCTTTAAGGCGAACCAGGAAGAACAAGTTCCAGATTTCCGCGTTTGACTGCGCATGTGCGGTCACTGGAACTTGTTCTTCGATTTCGCTCTTAATAACACTGAGCGCTGTTAGGCTCACTGTTATTTTAAAAGCAATTTCTGGGTCATTGATTAACTATATATACATGTTTGAAATAGTATTAATGGACAAGTGTCAAATGAATATTATTAGTCAGAAACTGAATATTTGGTGATCAGTATATGGAACAATTCAAATTACAGTGACACAATTGGAAACTCAGAAATGTGGTAAACAATGTAAAGGATAGTAACAGACTTCAGGAGGACGTAGACAGACTGGTGAAATGGGCAGACACATGGCAGATTAAATTTAATGCAGGGAAGTGTGAAGTGATACATTTTGGTAGGAAGAATGAGGAGAGGCAGTATAAACTAAATAGTACAATTTTAAAGGGAATGCAGGAACAGAGAGACCTGGGGGTGCACATACACAAATCTTTGAATGTGGCAGGACAAGTTGAGAAGGCAGTTAAAAAAGTGTATTAATATGCCTTATTATAGAGGCATAGAGTAAAAAATCAGGGAAATTATGCTAATCTTTTATAAAACACTAATTAGGTCTCAGCTGGAATCTTGTGTTTAATTTTGGGCACCACAATTTAGGAAGAATGTCAAGGCCTTGGAGAGGGTGCAGAAGAGATTTACTAGATTGGTATCAAGGCTGATGGACTTCAGTTATGTAGAGAGACTGGAGAAGGGGTAACTCAGCTAAGGCAAGTCATGGCAGCAGACCTCGCACCCGTGATATGCTCCTCCTGCAAGATGTGGGAAGTCATGGACACTACCAGTGTCCCTGCCGACCATGTGTGCGGGAAGTGTGTCCACCTGCAGCTACTGACCGATCGTATCTCGGAGCTGGAGCTGCGGGTGGACTCACTGTGGAGCATCCGCGATGCAGAGAAACTCGTGGATAGCACGTTTAGCGAGTTGGTCACACCGCAGGTAAAGGGTATACAGGCAGGAAGTGAATGGGTGACCACCAGGAAGAGTAAGAGATGCAGGCAGGTAGTGCAGGGGTCCCCTGTGGCCATCCCCCTCTCAAACAGATATGCCACTTTGGATGCTGTTGGGGGGGATGACTTATCAGGGGAAGGCAGCAGCAGCCAACTTCCTGGCACCACGGGTAGCTCTGCTGCACAGGCTGGGAGGAAAAAGAGTGGCAGAGCTATAGTGATAGGGGACTCAATTGTAAGGGGAATAGACAGGCGTTTCTGCGGCCGCAACCGAGACTCCAGGATGGTGTGTTGCCTCCCTGGTGCAAGGATCAAGGATGTCTCGGAGCGGCTACAGAACATTTTGGAGGGGGAGGGCGAACAGCCAGCTGTCGTGGTGCACATAGGCACCAACGATATAGGTAAAAAAGGGGATGAGGTCCTAAAAGCAGAATATAGGGAGTTAGGAGGTAAATTAAAAAATAGGACCTCAAAGGTAGTAATCTCAGGATTGCTGCCAGTGCCACGTGCTAGTCAGAGTAGAAATAGGAGGATATTTCAAATGAATACGTGGCTAGAGGAATGGTGCAAGGGGGAGGGATTCAAATTCCTGGGACACTGGAAACGGTTCTGGGGGAGGTGGGACCAGTACAAACCGGACGGTCTGCACCTGGGCAGGGCCGGGACCGCTGTCCTAGGAGGAGTGTTTGCTAGTGCTGTTGGGGAGGGTTTAAACTAAAGTGGCAGGGGGTTGGGAACCTGAGCAGGGAGAGAGAGGAAAGCGTAACAGGAAGGGACAGAAGGTATGGAGTAATAGGTAAAGTGTTAAAAAAGGAAAAAGCAGGAACTAAGCGTCACAAAACAGATTTGAAAGTTCTTTATCTGAATGCACGTAGCATTCGTAATAAAATGGACGAGTTAACGGCACAAATAACTACGTATGGGTATGATCTTGTGGCCATTACAGAAACATGGCTGCAGGGTGACAACGACTGGGAATTAAATATGCCAGGGTATTTAACAATCAGGAAGGACAGGCAGGAAGGAAGGGGAGGTGGGGTGGCTATGTTAATAAAGGAAGGAATCACTGTAATACAGAGAAATGATATTGGGACAAAGCATCAAGATAATGAAACAGTTTGGGTGGAGATAAGGAATAATAAGGGGAAAAAAACATTAGTGGGCGTAGTATATAGGCCTCCTAATAGTTGCAACTCTGCTGGAAGAAGTATTAATCAGGAAATAGTCGGGGCATGTAATAAGGGAACAGCCATAATTATGGGGGATTTTAATTATCATATTAACTGGACAAATCAAATTGGGCAGAGCAGCCTTGAGGACGAGTTCATTGAGTGCATCAGGGATGGATTTCTTGAGCATTATGTAACTGATCCTACAAGGGGGCAGGCAACCTTGGACCTGGTCCTGTGTAATGAGTCAGGATTAATTAATAATGTCCTAGTTAAGGATCCCCTTGGAACGAGCGACCACAACATGGTTGAATTCCATATCCAATTAGAGGGTGAGAAGGTTGATTCTCAAACAAGCGTACTGAGCTTGAATAAAGGAGACTATGATGGTATGAGAGCGGAATTGATTAAAGTGGACTGGGAAAATAGATTAAAGGGTAAGACGGTACATGAGCAGTGGTGTTCATTTAGGGAGTTATTTTACAACTTTCAAAATAAATATATTCCACTGAGGAAAAAAGGGTGTAAAAGAAATGACAGCCATCCGTGGCTAAGTAAAGAAATCAAGGATAGTATCCGACTAAAAACAAGGACATATAAGGTAGCCAAACTTAGTGGGAGGATAGAAGATTGGGAATTCTTCAAAAGACAGCAAAAAGTAACTAAAGGATTGATTAAGAAAGGGAAGTTAGATTATGAAAAGAAATTAGCAAAAAATATAAAAACAGTTAGCAAGAGTTTCTATAGTTATATAAAAAGAAAAAGGGTGGCTAAGGCAAACATAGGTCCCTTAGAGGATGAGACCGGGAAATTAATGGTGGGAAACATGGAGATGGCAAAAATGCTGAACAAATATTTTGTTTCAGTCTTTACAGTAGAGGACACTAAGAATATCCCAACACTGGACAAACAGGGGACTCTCGGGGGGGAGGAGCTAAATACGATTAAAATCACTCAGGAGATGGTACTCAGTAAAATAATGGGACTCAAGGCGGATAAATCCCCTGGACCTGATGGCTTCCATCCTAGGGTCTTGAGGGAAGTGGCAGTAGGGATTGTGGATGCTTTGGTGATAGTTTTCCAAAATTCCCTGGACTCAGGAGAGGTCCCGGCAGATTGGAAAACTGCTAATGTAACACCGTTATTTAAAAAGGGTAGTAGGCAGAAGGCTGGAAATTATAGGCCAGTTAGCTTAACATCTGTGGTGGGTAAAATTTTGGAGTCTATTATTAAGGAGACAGTAACGGAACATTTAGATAAGCATAATTTAATAGGACAAAGTCAGCATGGCTTTATGAAGGGGAAGTCATGTCTGACAAATTTGCTTGAGTTCTTCGAGGATATAACGTACAGGGTGGATAAAGGGGAACCAGTGGACGTAGTGTATTTAGACTTCCAGAAGGCATTCGACAAGGTGCCACATAAAAGATTATTACTTAAGATAAAAAATCACGGGATTGGGGGTAATATTCTGGCATGGGTGGAGGATTGGTTATCGAACAGGAAGCAGAGAGTTGGGATAAATGGTTCATTTTCGGACTGGCAACCAGTAACCAGTGGTGTTCCACAGGGGTCGGTGCTGGGTCCCCAACTCTTTACAATCTATATTAACGATTTGGAGGAGGGGACCGAGTGCAACATATCAAAATTTGCAGATGATACAAAGATGGGAGGGAAAGTAGAGAGTGAGGAGGACATAAAAAACCTGCAAGGGGATATAGACAGGCTGGGTGAGTGGGTGGAGATTTGGCAGATGCAATATAATATTGGAAAATGTGAGGTTATGCACTTTGGCAGGAAAAATCAGAGAGCAAGTTATTTTCTTAATGGCGAGAGACTAGAAAGTACTGCAGTACAAAGGGATCTGGGGGTCCTAGTGCTAGAAAATCAAAAAGTTGGTATGCAGGTGCAGCAGGTGATCAAGAAAGCCAACGGAATGTTGGCTTTTATTGCTAGGGGGATAGAATATAAAAACAAGGAGGTATTGCTGCAGTTATATAGGGTATTGGTGAGACCGCACCTGGAATACTGCATACAGTTTTGGTCTCCATACTTAAGAAAAGACATACTTGCTCTCGAGGCAGTACAAAGAAGGTTCACTCGGTTAATCCCGGGGATGAGGGGGCGGACATATGAGGAGAGGTTGAGTAGATTGGGACTCTACTCATTGGAGTTCAGAAGAATGAGAGGCGATCTTATTGAAACATATAAGATTGTGAAGGGTCTTGATCGGGTGGATGCAGTAAGGATGTTCCCAAAGATGGGTGAAACTAGAACGAGGGGGCATAATCTTAGAATAAGGGGCTGCTCTTTCAAAACTGAGATGAGGAGAAACTTCTTCACTCAGAGGGTGGTAGGTCTGTGGAATTTGCTGCCCCAGGAAGCTGTGGAAGCTACATCATTAGATAAATTTAAAACAGAAATAGACAGTTTCCTAGAAGTAAAGGGAATTAGGGGTTATGGGGAGCGGGCAGGAAATTGGACATGAAGCTGAGTTCGGATCGGTCAATGCCCTGTGGGTGGCGGAGAGGGCCCAGGGGCTATGTGGCCGGGTCCTGCTCCGACTTCTTGTGTTCTTTAGATATGTGGTTGGGATCAGATCAGCCATGATCTTATTGAATGGCGGAGCAGGCTCGAGGGGCCGATTGGCCTACTCCTGCTCCAATTTCTTATGTTCTTATGTTCTTATGTAAGCTGGGGTTGTTCTCCTTACAACAGAGAAGGTTAAGAGGAAATTTGATAGAGGTCTTCAAAATCATGAACGGTTTTGATAGAGTAAATAAGGAGAAACTGTTTCCAGTGGCAGGAGGGTCAATAACCAGAGGGATCAGATTTAAGGTGATTGGCAAAAGAGCTAGAGGCAACATGAGGATACATTTTTTTTACGCAGCGAGTTGTAATGATCTGGAATGCACTGCCTGAAAGGGTGGTGGAAGCAAATTGAACAATAACTTTCAAAAGGAAATTGGATAAATAATTCAAGGGAATAAATTTACAGGGCTATGGGGAAAGAGCAGGGGAGTGGGACTAGTTGGATAGCTCTACCAAAGAGCTGGCACAGGCACGATGGGCCGAATGGTCTCTTTCTGCACTGTATCATACTGTGATGCCGTGATAATTAAAGATCATGTCTGACCAACCTCCTCGATGACTTTGAGGAAGTGGCAACCTACATGGACTGTGGTGTACCTTGACTTTTGGTAAAGTTTTACACAAACAGTTATTAATTAAACTCAGAGCTATGGGGACTCAGGGTACACCCTGGTAATGGATAAGAAACTGGCTGAAGGATAGGAAACAATGGAAACTCATGAGAGGAGTCATGTCAGTAAGTGCAGAGTGGAGCTCATGGTTTGTTGTTGGGACCACTGACCTGGATTCAGAAACTTAATGCAAAGTGGTCAAATTTGCACACAATATCAAACCAGGAGGGGTAGTGGAATAGGAGGAGGCAGCTCAGAATTTACAGAATGAGTTGGACAAGATGTGCAAGTGAACAGAGCAATCAAGTTACATTTAAACTTCAACAGAAACAGGCCACTCAGCCCAACTGGTCTATGCTGGCATTTATGCTCCACATGCGGTTCCTCCCACCCTACTTCATCTAACTCTATCAGCATACCCTCCTATTCCTTTCTCTCTCATGTGTTTATCTAGCTTCCGCTTAACTGTATCTATGCTATTTGCCTCAACAACTCCTTGTGGTAGCGCATTCCACATTCTTACCACTCTTTGGGTAAAGAAGTTTCTCCTGAATTCCCTATTGGATTTATTAGCGACTATTTTATGTTTATGACCTCGAGTTTTGGACTCCCTCACAAGTTTTTTTGACGTCTACCCTATCAACTCCTATCATTATCTTAAAGACCTCTGTCAGGTCACTCCTAAGACTTTTCTTTTCTAGAGAAAAGAGTCCCAGCCTGTTCAGCCTTTCCTGATAAGTATATCCTCTCAGTTCTGGTATCATCCTTGTGAATCTTTTTTGCACCTTCTCCAAAGTCTCTATATCCTTTTTATAAGATGGAGATCAGAACACAATACTCCAAGTGTGGTCTAACCAAGGTTCTGTACAAGTTTAACTTCTTTGCTTTTCAATTCTTTCCCGCAAAAAATGAACCCCAGTTCTTGGTTTGCCTTTTTTATGGCCTTATTAACCTGCGTCGCTACTTTTAGTGATTTGTGTATCTGTACCCCTGGATCCCTTTGCTCCTCTGCCCTGTTTAGACTCTTATTATCTAAGCAGTATTTGGCCTCCTTCTTCTTCCTACCAAAATGCACCACCTCACATTTATCTAGATTGAAATTAATTTGCCAAATACACGCCCATTCTGCAAGTTTATCATGGCAGATGACATTTAATGCAGACAAGTGTAAAATGCTATACATAGGAAGGGAAATAGATCACATGTGTACTTCATTAATGGTGTTGAGGTATCTAAGGATGATGTTGAAAGAGACCTAGGAGTCTAAGAGGACTCAACACTAAACTTATCCAACCAATGCAGAGCACCAATCAGCAATGCCAATAGGATGTTGAACTCTGTAGCCAAAACAGTAGAATGCAAGTCAGAAGAGGTGGTGTTCAACCTTTATAGTGCTCTGATCATAAATCTTGAGTACTGCATCCAGGTATGGTAGTCCAGTGGTTTATCGCGTTACGTCAGGGATAATTATAATCCCCAAGAACAGATGGGCTGGGGGCAGGTGTGTAGTAAAAATAGTTGATTTCTTCAGTGGTACCGCATCCTGGCTCCAAAGCACCCACTTCTGGGTTTAATCCAGGTGGGTTAGGATGCAAGCGCGCAACAGAAACCTGGAATTCCCGTCCCTATTTAAAGCCAGCGGGCCGATAGTTAAAGGGGCAATTTAAGTAATTGAAACACTTGAGGTACTTAACTTGTTGTGGATTCTGCACCAGAAACTGATTTAACTTCTCCTGAACATGTTTCCCATGGCTTCTGAAACACGCCATTGAAACGGAGGTGAGATGCAGCCGAAGCTCATTTGGCCCTTTAAACCAGTGATTGACACATCTCAATAAAAGGTGAGGTATTACAGATGGGCATTCAGTTCTCTCAGGCAAATGTTTGGCTGGAAGTTCTTTGGTGACACTGAGAATTCTTGTGCTCAAACAAATTTATCAACATTTTGGAACCACTCAAACTGAATGCACAATGGATCTATTCCATAGTACATCTGAGGAGGAGGAACATCACCATCCACGGCAGGCATGGTGTGCAGTTATGGGATCTGCAGATGCACAAGACAGTGCAACTCAACAAGGAACTGGAGAAGGGCAGAGAGGAGACCAACAGAGGGGCCGACGTTGCAGGAGGCACTACCCGCATGAGAGGGTGTACAGGCAGAGGCTGAGCTTTCTGGACCTCTCTGAGGAGCAATGCCTAAGCAGGCTCAGATTGAGTCAGCAGGTGGTCACAGACATCTGCAGCTTCCTTCAGGAAGAGCTGCTCCTGGCTGGACCTGGTGGCCACGCATTGCCCGTCGCAGTTAAAGTCACCACTGTTCTCAATTTTTTCACCTCCGGATCCTTCCAGCGCGCCTGCCACCAGTGACATTTCCAGGATGTGTCAGTCATCTGCACATAAGTGCATACGACAGGTGACGGAGGCTTGTTTGCCAGGGCATCCGACTACATCAACTTCCCCTGCGATGACATCAGCAAGACTGAGAGGGCAGTGGGTTTTGCCTCTCTGGTTGGCTTCCCACAGATGCAGGGCGCAATCGATTGCACACACATAGCAATCTGAGGAACTCCACATGAGCTAGAAGATTTCATAAACTGAAAGAGATATCACTCCATCAATGCACAGCTGGTGTGCGACCACCTGAAGAGATTTCTGTAGATAAGTGCCAGATTCCCTGGCAGCTGTCATGATTCATTCATTTTGTACGAGTCCAACATTCCAGTACTCTTCCAGGAGGCAGACTTAAGGGCTGGCTCTTTGGAGACACGGGATATCCCCTGCAGATGTGGCTCATGACAACTGTGAGAAACCGCACCAGTGAGGCACAGCAGCGGTTCAACCAGAGCCACGTCACCAAGTCATGGAATGTTGAAGATGTACTTCAGGTATCTGGATAGACATGGGGTAGCGTTCAGTACTCGTCAGCGAGGGTGTCCTGAATAATCGACGTGTGCTGCGCCCTGCACAACATAGCGCAGCAGGGAGGGTTACAGGTGGAGGAGGTCGAATGTGGTGATCAAGCATCTTCTGCTAGCACCAACATTGAGGAGGAGGAGGAGGATGAGGAGCAGGAGGAGGAAAATGAAGATGGGGAACCCATCGCCCGAGCAGCCGCGCACATTGCTGCCAGGGATGCTCTCGTATCTAATCGGCTCTCATAATGAGATGTGCAATGTGAAGAATTTGACATACTCAGGCCACCAGGAACAACCACCACTACTGCTGCTACTACCATGCCCTCCCTTTTCCCCTTGCACAAAACAGTCCTTCAACCACACTGAGGTCTGGCACAGTTCACTCATTGATAAAATCAACTCATCATGTGTGTGAAAGATGTTAAAGTTCTGTCACCAGCCATCAACAGGTTCCCAGTCTCTCCATATCCAATGGATAGGCATGCAATGTCTCACTTATTTATATGATCCCCTCCTCCACATCTGTCAGCTCCGCTATTTATGGTGGACCTCCTCCAGTTCTGGCCCTCTCCCTTGTGTTTTGCGCACTCTTCTAAAAGGGGAGAAAGAACAGCCTGTGAGTGACTGACGGTGATATTTTCACTCAATGGATGCATTGCTTTGGGTGAGGCTGACAATGAAACAGATGCATCAGAGAGTGACTATCAGACAAATACATCACAATGCACCTGGATTGGGGTGAATGGCAGTGGTTGGTGCATAAATGGGGAGGTGAGGAAGTACATAGAAAGTGAAGGATGGTTGATGTTGCAACTTAACTGGGTGTAAGGAGTTATGTGATGGAGTAGGCATGCCAACACAGAGTGAGTGGGGGTGTGAGGGGTGTGTTGCACAACACAGGATGTGGGTGATTCAACAAATGTAATCACTTTTCCTGACCTGGTTAGGTCATTAAAACGCTTCCTACACTGCAGCCAAGACCTGGGCACTGTTCTTCTGCTGCTGACTTGTTCTGCCACCTTCAGCCATGCCTTCTTGGTGGCAGAAGCAGGTTTCGTCCTCCTATGACTTGGGTATAACATCTCCCTCCTGTTTCTCAGAGCAGCCACTAGTATCTCAATGGAGGCGACCGAGAACTTGGGTGCTGCCTTTCCTCTATGCCCTTCCATTTCGCTTTTTCCTCCTTTCTCGTTTAAAATCCATTTTTACATTGGCCCTTTAAATAGTGGGCTTTAAATCGCGTCATGCGGGTGCACATTACACCCACTGCACAGCTTAGAGACGTGAAACCCGGAAGTAAAATTAAGTGCCTTCAATTGAGTTGTGATCGCACAATCCGACGTGCTCAGATTACTTTCGGGTTTTCCACGCGATTATTTAACCACCCGCTAACTTCCTGCCTCCATGCTAAAATCATTCCCATCGTGTCTATAGCATAGAAACAGGCCATTTGGCCCAACTGTTCTATGCCAGCATATATGCTCCAAACAAGCCTCCTCCCTCCCTACTTTATCTAACCCTATCAGCATACTCTTCTATTCCTTTCTTCCTCATGTGTTTATCTAGCTTCCCCTTAAATGCATCTATGCTATTTGCCTCAACTACTCCTTGTGGTAGTGAGTTCCACATTCTTACTACTCTTTGGGTAAAGAAGTTTCTCCTGAATTTCCTTTTGGATTTTTAATGACTATCTTAAATTTATGACCTCTAGTTTTGGGCTCCCCCACAAATGGAAAAATTTTCTCTACGTCTACCCCATGAAACCCTTTCATTATCTTAAAGACCTCTATCCCCTCAGCCTTCTCTTTTCTAGAGAAAAGAGCCCCAGCCTATCCAGCCTTTCCTGATAAGTTTATCATCTTTATGAATCTTTTTTGCACCTTCTCCAATGTCTCTATGTCCTTTTTATAATATGGAGACCAGAACTGTGCACAGTGCTCCAAGGGTAGCACTGGACTAGCAATTTAGAGGTTGTGAATTCAAATAACACCATGGCAATTGAAGAAATCTGTGGGTTGGCACTGGAAATATGACCATGAAAACTACCAGAAATTTATAAAAACTTAACTGATTTATTAATGTCCTTTAGCAAAGGAAACCTGTCGCCATTTCTCAGTCTGGCCTACATATGACTTCAGTCGCATTGCATGATTGATTCCAAATCCTCTCAGGGTGACTAGGGATAGACAATATTACTGCCTTACCAGTGTTGCCCATGTCCCAAGAATTTTTTTTTTTAAGTTTTGATTGTCAAGAAATTAACAAGATTGTTAAGAGCATTCAAGTGCTGGAAACAATGCACAGCAGACCCATGAGTTACGAGGAAAGATTGGAGAGATTTAGGTTTTTCATTCCAGAAGGGAGGTGTCTGAGAGCTGATCTTACAGAGGTATATAAGATTGTTAAGAGCGTAGAATAAAGTTAATCCAGAATATTACTTCAAATTAAACTGTGGGACTGGAAATAGTGGACACAGGTTCAAATTAGGTAATTTTAAGACAGATATCAGGAAATTCGTCTTCACACAAAGAGTGATCTACATGTAGAATATACTTCCACATAGAATATTGGAGGCAAAATCCTTGTAATCATTTAAGATACAACTGGATGCTACAATAAGGAGATGTTAGGATCTTTTGGATGGATGAATTGAGATGGGCTGAATGGCCTTGCACATTTGTACTTACCTTGTGATTTTTTTTTATATAGCCTCAAAAATCCACACGACATGATCCCAGCAGTTACACTGGGATAGTACCCACTTCTGTCCTCCAGTGCTGACCCCACTGGAGTTCATGGTGGGGTCAGTGGGAGGGCACCAAATTGGCATGTAGCAGGCCAGCACAAGCATCACCACGGGTATATCTCCAGTGCCCATTTTCCCTATACAGCTAGAAAATTTTGGGCATGCCCAACATGGGGTGTGGGGCGAGGGTTGGCCAGGTCCCCTCCAGACCCCAACCATATGTAAGGAGGCCAATCAAGAACTTCAAAAAAAAATCTTACTTGACTGGAATTCTTCTCCTCCATCGGTGGGACTCACTTCCGCCCATCTGGAGTGTATCAGCCTCCAGAGTGATGAATCCCAAGTCACCTCTCCTGGCTCCACCCCCTGACATTGGCCATGTAAAGAGTGGGTGGAAGTTCTGTCCCTGACAAGGCAAGCTGGGATATCCCAGAAACAGTGGAGATTTGGTGCAACCTGGTCTCTGCCATTTTTCAGTGACTTCCATCTGTCTCCCATCAAAATTACAACAGGAGACTGCTGTAAGCCCCATGGATTTTCATTGCCTATCCATTATTTTTGTCAGCAAATTGTCTAATCAATCATATTGGCAGAAGAATGAATACCATTAATGGGTTGCAATTGGTACTTAAACTTCACCATTCAGTGCACATTCTGGTTCAGTTCATGCTGGCAAGTCAATCATGTTGGAATTTACCAGGTGGAGTTTGGTTGATTCTCTGTTGTAAGATCATCAACTATTAAGTTGGTTCTGAGTCCTTAGAGTTGGAGAACAGCAGTCAGCCAGAAGTCACAGCTCTGTGTGGACGGTGGTGAAACAAGGCAGTCTCACAGCTGATTTAATATCAGGAGATTGAAATGCTGGAAGGTTGCAGTTTTGCAACAGAACAATCAGCTGTGATGTTTAGTTCTATTGCCCAGTTTTGCCATCTCCCAGGATTTCAGACCAGGAGATTTTTCATCAGCTGTGAGACTCACAGCTGGCTGCTCTATTCCCTCATCATTGGATCTCCTACCATTTCAGTCAGCTGTGAGTTTCAGCTGATTTACCAAGTGTGACATCTCTGCTGCAGTACCTTCAGAATAAAACGGTATGTCACAGTATACATGGCATATGCCTGTCATGGCGGAAACTGAAATGCAAATCTAACTGGTTCTTGAATGCTCTTGTTGATATCTGATGTCATGATAACAAAGGGAAACATGAGGTCTTCTGACAAATGTTGTCTCCTGACTGTCATAAAATCCAAATAAAATGATGAAATTAATGTAAATTACTCCGATGCCTCTCTCCTCTCTACCTATGCAATCATTTTCAACTTTATGTCCCAGAGCGTACCAACCACTCCTCTGTCTCTGGTTTACTGTATGTTCAACCCACCCTACACTCCACCATCAGTGATGTGGAGATGCCGGTGATGGACTGGGGTGGACAAATGTAAGGAGTCGCACGACACCAGGTTATAGTCCAACAGCTTTATTTGAAATCACAAGCTTTCGGAGCTTTCCTCCTTTGTCAAGTGAAGTGAAGAGTTACATAAAGGCACAGCATGTATAGTCAGAGAGCAATGCCTGGTGATTACAGATAATCTTTCTAACTGCCCTTTATCACACCTCGGCAGAGAGATAATCAAAGGAGTCAATGGTGTTCAAACAGGTTAGTCAGGGAAACATTACATCCAAGAATACTGAGGTGGGGTCACCAGGGGTCAAATGTAGCAGATGCTGGGGTCTGTATAGTGATTTCCAGCAAAAAAAAGTTATCTGTTTTTAATACAAACCCCAGCATCTGCTACATTTGACCCCTGGTGACCCCACCTCAGTATTCTTGGATGTAATGTTTCCCTGACTAACCTGTTTGAACACCATTGACTCCTTTGATTGCTGTGATTATCTCTCTGCCGAGGTGTGATAAAGGGCAGTTAGAAAGATTATCTGTAATCACCAGGCATTGTTCTCTGACTATATATGCTGTGCCTTTATGTAACTCTTCACTTCACCTGACGAAGGAGCAAAGCTCCGAAAGCTTGTGATTTCAAATAAAGCTGTTGGACTTGGTGTTATGCGACTCCTCACATTTGTCCACCATCAGTGGCAGAGCATTCAGTTATCATGTCCCTGCATTCTGACAGTCTCTTCCTAAGCCCCGTTTCCTTTAAAATTCACAAAATCTACCTCCTGTTGACTGTGCTTTTGGCTACTTCCCTCTCTCAGGTGTTCCCATCCTCTCTGTAAAGCACCATGGGATGTTTTGTTACATGAAAGTTGCTACAAAAGCACGTTGTTTCAAATCTCTCGTTAATGCGGTTTCCCAAATTTTGACTGGTTTGTTTGTCACAATTGATGATGCCCTTTCCTACATTCTCGCCTGATTTGCTAAAAGAAAATTTCTCCTTGAAAAAAGAACTTGGTACTGCTAAACAATTTTTTATTTTGCTGGAATAAAGTAAATTGCACCTTCGTTTGAGCATTTCTTGAATACTATATAATACGAAACAAATGTATTTACAGAGTTTTGAACCAGGAATGCAGGTTGTGAAATTAGACTCGGAGTCTCACATGTCTGATATACAGTGTGCCACATTTGGTGGGAAAGAAATCTCCCCATTTTTTGAGATTGCACAGGCGACCAGTGCAAGCCTCATTAGACCTATGTAAAATATATTAATGACTGCCATGATTTCCTCACTGACTCCTCCCCTTTAGCACAGCTCACAGATGCATGGATGTTGGACTGGCTTGGCCTGTGGAAGTAAGCTTCTCAAAGATTAAGTAGAGTTTTTTTAATGTTGGTAGTTATTTTTGTTTACTTAATAGTTAATTTCATCTGCATTTTCCATTATGCATTAATTCCTATTGCTGAATGCAACTGATTTTTGCAATGCAATATTTTATTCCCTACTCCTTTTCACACAACAATCTTCCTGACAGCTACGATTTGACATCCAGTGGAGTTACACTAGGGAACCAGTGTGTCTTTATCAGAAGATCCTGCCCAGTCTCTCAAAAATTCTGTATTCCATTTTTAAAAATATTTTTAAACTCAGTTGCAACTTAGCTCTGTTGCATTATAGTAATAAACTAAGCTTTCTGCAATTAGAGCAGTCCTCTTTTGGTAACTGATGCAGTCTTGCTGAAGTTAGGACAAGGGGTCTCCAGCAGTGTATCAGTAAAGCAGGGGGGCCACACAAATGTGTCGATATTTGCAAGGGTCTTTCATACAGAAAGGTTTCAAACCACAGTCTTAAATGATAATGTGGCAAAGTGCCACTGGCTGGTTAACTTGTACTGCGTTGATTATTTTTGGTTCCACATATGGGGCTCATTTTAAATTGCAGGTGTATTGGGGGTGGGGGGGGGGCTGTGAAAATTGCAAAAATGCAAAGCGGGTTTGGAAGCCGGCTCTGCTGACTTCTGAGTTCCCCACAGACGCATCTGTGTGTACGCGGACGTCCCGAATCCGGAATTCCCGCCAGCAATTAAAGCCAGCGGGATGATAGTTAAAGAACCAAATGTACCTCATTGAGGCACTTTACCTATGACATATTAGGTAGTTAAAACAATTTTAAACTTACCTGGGTGACTATCCCACGGCTTCCAATTCACGCCTGGTGAAACCTACCTTTCCACCCTGCTCCGACGTCCAATGTCTCCCTCTCCGATCTCCCCCTCTTCCCCCCCGATGTCCCCTCAATCTTCCCCTCTCCCCCCTGATGCCCCCGATCTTCCCCTCTTCCCCCTGATCTTCCCCTCTCCAACCCGATGTCCCCCAGATCTTCCCCTCTCCCCCATGATGTCCCCCCAATCTTCCCCTCTTCCCCCTCTGATCTTCCCCTCTCCCCCTGATCTTCCCCTCTCCCCCTGATCGTCCCCTCTCCCCCTGATCTTCCCCTCTCCCTCCGATCTTTCCCTCTCCCCCCGATCTTCCCCTCTCCCCCCGATCTGCCCATCTCCCCCTCTGATCTTCCCCTCTCCCCCTGATCTTCCCCTCTCCCCCTGATCTTCCCCTCCCCCCCGATCTTCCCCTATCCCCCTGATCTTCCCCTCTCTCCCCGATCTTCCCCTCTCCCCTCGATCTTTCCCTCTCCCCTCGATCTTTCCCTCCCCCCGATCTTCCCCTCTCCCCCATCTTTCCCTCTCCCCCCATCTTTCCCTCTCCCCCCCCCCCAATCTTCCCCTCCCCTCCTCAATCTTCTGTTCCAGCCCCGGTTGACGTCTCGCTCTCTCACTTTCTCCCCCCCACCCCCCCCAACCCTCGGCATTGCAGCTCCTGTTGGCAGCCAGCCTGTAAATTGCGTCGGAAAAGGTAAGTTTTTTTAAATTTGGGTTTGCCACACGTACCTTCACCCCCGCCCCCCCACCCCCCCAACTGCCAATCCGCCACCATTTCAAAATTGAGCCCATGGAGTCCTCTACTTATTTTTACTTCTCTGCATTTATGTAATAGGACTCCACACTGTTGTAAATGTATCTACTTCCAGTAGTGTGTGATATATAACATGGCAGCGTGAATACCAGATATGCCATAATTTCTAGTTTTGATCAGAAATTGGCAGTTACCTCAGGTTGCAGAATATAATATTTCCGTATATTTGATGTTGAGTGTTTGCTCTCAGAACTGAGCTCTGTTCTACACAGTAGAATTCACTTATCAGCAACGCCTACACTCAAACATAGTAATTTCCTTTTTTTTAGTTCATTGGTTTTAAATGATGCCTGATAACATGAATTATGTGCTTTTTAATACTGCATCTTTTTTTCTAATGGGATTTCAGCAAACGATAGTTTTTTTTCAGAAATCCAGAAAATCTCATATTAGTCATTTTGCGCTTTAGTAGTTAAAAGCACAGTACTTAAGATGCAAATCGTTACATTTAAATGTGAAATGCATCATGCAAATTGTACTTCAAAAGCACTTATGAGTATCGTCTTCTGAGAAAAGGACAGAAGCATTTTGAGAAGTAAAGTCAAATGAGGCTGTTAAAGATGGACTTGAAACTTCTTCACATGCTATTTGACATGTTGGGGCAGAAATTGCTTGCAAAATAACAGTGCAGCGCTCACCGTTGATAGTGGCGAAGTCGAGGAGCAAGTTCCGGCATTCGTACATGCACAGTGAAAGGCGAAAATCCGGAGCTTGCTCCTACTGGTTCGCTGGCGATATGACATCTTCGAATTAAAGGTATATCGCTGGCTGCAATCAGTGAAATCATTGAAAAAGAGCCAACTTGTTCTTCTGCCCAGCTGGAAAGTAACTAATATCGCCACAAAAGAGGTATGCTTAAAAATACCAAGTCTAAACTAAGATATAATAGTGCGGTAAATCTTAATGACTGCCAAACAACTGAAAATTAACTTTTAAAAATGTAGAGTCTCATTACTCATTATCTTAATAGCTTTTGGTCATTAAAAAAATGTTAAAAATTAAATTTTTTAAAAAAAATTTTACCTTTTTAATTTGGTTATTTTTTGACCCTTTCTTTTTTTTCGATGTCTATAACTGTTTTTACAATGACTTTAATGTTGAACCTTTCACTTCCTGGTTTTCACGTTCCAAGCCTGGGATAGATTCAGAACAGATCTAGCAGCTCAAAACTGGGCATCCATGAGGCGCTGTGAGCCATCAGCAGCAGCAGAATTGTATTCCAGCACAATCTGTAACTCATGGCCCAGCATATTCCTCACTCTACCATTACAAACAAGCCGGGGGATCAACCCTGATTCAATGAGTGCAGAACAGCATGCCAGGAGCAGCACCAGGCATACCTCAAAATGAGGTGCCAACCTGGTGAAGCTACAACTCAGGACTACATGCATGCTAAACAGCGGAAGCAACATGCTATAGACAGAGCTAAGCGATTCCACAACGAATGGATCAGATCAAAGCTCTGCAGTCCTGCCACATCCAGTCGTGAATGGTGGTGGACAATTAAACAACTAACGGGAGGAGGAGGCTCTGCAAACATCCCCATCCTCTATGATGGCGGAGTCCAGCACGTGAGTGCAAAAGACAAGGCTGAAGCGTTTGCAACCATCTTCAGCCAGAAGTGCCGAATGGATGATCCATCTCGACCTCCTCCCGATATCCCCACCATCACAGAAGCCAGTCTTCAGCCAATTTGATTCACTCCACGCGATATCAAGAAATGGCTGAGTGCACTGGAAACAGCAAAGGCTATGGGCCCCGACAACATCCCAGCTGTAGTGCTGAAGACTTGTGCTCCAGAACTAGCTGCGCCTCGAGCCAAGCTGTTCCAGTACAGCTACAACACTGGCACCTACCCGACAATGTGGAAAATTGCCCAGGTATGTCCTGTCCACAAAAAGCAGGACAAATCCAATCCGGCCAATTACTGCCCCATCAGTCTACTCTCAATCATCAGCAAAGTGATGGAAGGTGTCGTCAACAGTGCTATCAAGCGGCACTTACTCACCAATAACCTGCTCACCGACGCTCAGTTTGGGATCCGCCAGGACTACTCAGCTCCAGACGTCATTACAGCCTTGGTCCAAACATGGACAAAAGATCTGAATTCCAGAGGTGAGGTGAGAGTGACTGCCCTTGACATCACAACATATTTGACCAAGTGTGGCACCAAGGAGCCCTAGTAAAATTGAAGTCAATGGGAATCATGGGGAAGACTCTCCAGTGGCTGGAGTCATACCTAGCACAAAGGAAGATGGTAGTGGTTGTTGGAGGCCAATCATCTCAGCCCCAGGGCAATGCTGCAGGAGTTCCTCAGGGCAGTGTCCTAGGCCCAACCATCTTCAGCTGCTTCATCAATGACCTTCCCTCCATCATAAGGTCAGAAATGGGGATGTTCGCTGATGATTGCACAGTGTTCAGTTCCATTTGCAACCCCTCAAATAATGAAGCAATCCAAGCCCGCATGCAGCAAGACCTCGACAAAATCCAGGCTTGGGCTCATAAGTGGCAAGTAACATTTGCGCCAGATAAGTGCCAGGCAATGACCATCTCCAACAAGAGAGAGTCTAACCACCTCCCCATGACATTCAACGGCATTACCATCACCGAATCCCCCACCATCAACATTGTGGGGGTCACCATTGACCAGAGACTTAACTGGACCAACCATATAAATACTGTGGCTACAAGAGCAGGTCAGGGGCTGGGTATTCTGTGGCGAGTGACTCACCTCCTGACTCCCCAAAGCCTTTCCACCATCTACAAGGCACAAGTCAGGAGTGTGATGGAATATTCTCCACTTGCTTGGATGAGTGCAGCTCCAACAACACTCAAGAAGCTCGACAGCACCCAGGACAAAGCAGCCCGCTTGATTGGCACCCCATCCACTACCCTAAACATTCACTCCCTTCACCATCGGCGCACAGTGGCTGCAGTGTGTACCATCCACAGGATGTACTGCAGCAACTCGCCAATGCTTCTTCGACAGCACCTCCCAAACTCGCGACCTCTACCACCTAGAAGGACAAGAGCAGCAGGCACATGGGAACACCACCACCTGCATGTGCCCCTCCAAATCCCACACCATCCCGACTTGGAAATATATCGCCGTTCCTTCATCGTCGCTGGGTCAAAATCCTGGAACTCCCTTCCTAACAGCACAGTGTGAGAACCTTCACCACACGGACTGCAGCGGTTCAAGAAGGCGGCTCACCACCACCTTCTCAAGGGCAATTAGGGAAGGGCAATAAATGCCGGCCTCGCCAGCGACGCCCACATCCCATGAACGAATTTTAAAAAAAGAAACAGTTTCCCAGCTTGTCAAAAATGCTGCAATCGGATTTGTCGAGGGGAGAGAGTGATGCTCTCGCTTCTCCCATGGGTCCTAGCTTTGCTTGAACTGACACTGGGCTCTTCTCCACTTCCTATTCGAGGAATTGCACCCAGTAAAGACCGCAGTAAGTTCTTGGGTTCGTATAAATCCATGGAGCAGTGAACACTGTTGGTTTGTTCCTCCGAGCAATTTCTGGGCCAATAAGTGCCTTTATTAGACTGACAACAACTCTTACACCTTAATAATCTCTTACCATCTGTTGACAGTAGTTTGAAGGGCTTCAAATAAAAACAGATGGTATTTTAATACAAATGTGGGGTCAGACTGGCCTCTTTATCATACCTTAATGCGCCCAATAAAAGTGGTGAGATTTATTGTCAGTTTGTCAGGCTTCATTAGAAAAGTGCATACGTGCAAATTCATTTTTATTCCCTTTATTTGGATATAATGTAAATTCATGAGTGAGCATGACATGTCCAATCCTCTCTCTTTGATAAGCAGCACATATTCACGTATATACTGTCATTCCACACTAAAAAAGAGATTGCTCACAGCCGATGTTCATATCTGAATGGCTGGCTTAATCCATGGCCTATCTGTTATGCCTGGGAGAACCAACAGCTGAGTACCTACTGTAATTGTTTGTCACAATTTGTGTCATTGCATTGGAAAGTTTGCAAGTTCAGAACAAATATTTGTCAAAAATTCCTCAGCAAAGGTAATATTCCTTTAAGACTTGCTGGCTATAATCTAAAAACACAGATGTAATTTTGGATTTTCTTAACTTAGAAAGTGGGTTAAATAATCTTACTGCCTCCTTTAGATTGTCATTATACATACACAGAAATTGTGGGAAAAGTTTCAAGAAGCAGGATCCAAGGGAAAAGATGAGACTGGAGGAAGTTATGTTCTGAGATTTTCATGCTGTGTTTTATTTCCTGTGTAATACTGTTACATGGCAACAAGGTACAGGTGTAAAAGAGTCAAAGTGGGTTCTTCCAATATGAGTTAAACATCATTCAGGGTATGATGTGTCAGCTATTATACACATTCTCAATTGATTCAACATGAAAATTGTGTTGAATTACTGCAGAACCTGCAGTATAACTTTAGCAGATTAACCGTGGTTTCATTTTAACATCAGCAGTGGATCACCAGTAGTACAACATTTGAAAGTGGATCTTTATGTATCCGTACAAGCATATTTGTGCAGAGCTTTGCTTTGTCTGACTGTGGAGCAGCATATAGTGGGGTGTATAACTCAAGCTCACGTATTTTTCAAGCAGATTACCAGCGTCAAATCGGTATCTGTAATGTGAATAGAAAACTTCACTGATCCAACATTCATGTGTTCTTCTTCTGCTCAGATTCTTCTTTGGCAACTTGCAGACTGGACTCTATTTTTTCTGACAAAAGTTTAGTCTGTTTCTGCGTTCAACAAAGTTCCAGCAACTCTAGAAATGAAAACCTGGTATCAGTAAAAAGGTGGCCATGAAACTATCGCATTGATGTAAAAATCTGAACTGGTCCCTTAACTTACCTTACCTAATCTGGTCTATATGTATTTCCAGTCCCATACCAACGTGGCTAACTCTTAACTGCCTTCTGAAGTGGCCTATCTTTAATGCCTGGAAACCCAACAGCCGAGTACCTACTGTAATTGTTTGTCACAATTTGTGTCATTGCATTGGAAAGTTTGCAAGTTCAGAACAAATATTTGTCAAAAATGTGCCAGTTGTATCAAATCATTACAAAGTTCACGGCAATTATGGATGGGTACTAAGTGCCACCCTCGCCAGTGACACCCACATCCCGAGAATGAATAAAGATAAATTCTGTGTCCTCGCCACAAACTCCATCTCTCTGCAGCCATTATCTCAGTCTGAACCAAGCTGTTTGCAACCTCTATGTTCTGTTCAATCCCAATCCTCTCCATTGTTTCCACTGCCTGTTTCCACGTCCATAACATCGCCAGCCTCCATTCCTTTCTTAGCTCATCTAATGCTGAAATCCTCATTCACGTCTATGTCATCTCAAGACTTATCTATTCCAATGCTCACCTTCCAATAATGTCACCTCATCCAAATTCCATACCCTGGCACTAACTCCACTGCTTTCCAGCCAATGTCTCAGTCTGAACCAGACTGTTCACGACTTCTATGTCTTGTTTATCCCCAAGCTGAGTTTGTGACCCCATATCCTCTTCATCGTAGATAGAAACATAGAAAATAGGAGCAGGAGTTGGCCATTTGGCCCTTCGAGCCTGGTCCGCCATTCAATATGATCATGGCTTCCATCTCTGTAACATCACCAGCCTCCATCCAGACCTAAGCTCATCTTCCACTGAAATCCTCATTAGTGTCTTTGTCAACTCCAGAGTTGGCTATTCCAGTATTTTCTTGGTGAACCTTCCATCCGCCACCTCAACTCATCAACGCTGTGCTATATTGGCTCCCGGTTTCCAAACATCTTACATTTAAAATTCTTATCCTTGTGTTTAAAAATCTCCATAGCTTCACTTTCCCCTT